>NC_089753.1:33233912-33283912 GCF_040412425.1 Macrobrachium rosenbergii | reverse complement strand
GAGCACTCGGCCTTGATCGTTCGGGGAGCGATTACGGAGACGACGCTGCCGGCGGGACAGAATGATTTCCCCGCTTATTAGGTTATTTTCCACCGACTACTTTGGGAAATTTTTGGGAAATTCAGGAGGGTCATTTCTGGAAGCTCCTGCGAGTTACGATCTCCCTTTAAATGGGATTTCGAACGTATGTTTGCTGGGTTACCACATTTTGGTGATTTCTTCTGGAGGGCGGATTCAGTTTTATGGTCAAGTTCCTCCCTTACATTCTTACACTCTCGGAAGTTCCGAGAAATGCAGGGAATCATTCGTAGCCCTTTTCTTTAAAATTATAATTTTCAGGTCTTCTGAATTTTAGCTTATGTAGGTGACGCAGATGATTTGTTATTTTGTTATGCTTTTAGACTGTCGTAGCCCCTTTCTTCAGAATTATAATTTTCAGGTCTTCTGAATTTTAGCTTATTTAGGTGACGTAGACGATTTGTTAATTTGTTATGCTTTTAGACAGGTAAAATGAATTTCCTTGAAAGCATTTGTGCTTGAATGCATTTGTATATATTCCACGATTAAAACAAGAAAGGTTAACCAATCACATTTTCCCCGTAGGGGTTAGCGCCGTCAGTGCACCTCACGGGGTGCACTGTAGGCATTACTGAGGATTCTTTGCAGCGTCCCTTCGGCCCCCTAGCTGCAACCCCTTTCATTCCTTTTACTGTACCTCCATTCATATTATCTTTCTTCCATCTTGCTATCCACCTTCTCCTAACAGTTCATAGTGCAACTGCGAGGTTTTCCTTCTGTTACACCTTTCAGACCACCTACTCTCAACTTTCTTTCCAGCGTTGAATGACCTCATAGGTCCCAGTGCTTGGCCTTTGGCCTGAACTCTACATTCCATTCCATTTACGTTTTATGTCTCGAGTGTAAAGATGCGAATATCATGTATATACGTTTTCTTATAAAAGAAAATCAGGAAGCGACTATTTTCCATAAAGAAATATCTGAGGATTTACCAATAAACAAGAGGTAAAGTCGTGTACCCGGGCCAAGACGCGAATCCATACCAAAATCTAATTAGTTGCCCCCCGGAGCACAGTGATTCTTTCGGGGCAATTGTATCCGCAAGTTTTCAAATAACTTTACTAATAACCGAACAATAGGGGAACCTCCCGTCCCCCCAAAAAAAAAAAAAAAATAAAATCCTTGTGGGAGGTAATATAGTAGTTATATATATATATATATATATATATATATATATATATATATATATATATATATATATATATATATATATATATATATATATATATATATATATATATATATATATATATATATATATATATATATATATATATATATATATATATATATATATATATATATATATATATATATATATATATATATATATATATATATATATATATATATATATATATATATATATATATATATATATATATATATATGTGTGTGTGCGTAACTTTGTGTGTATGTATTATGTTTGTAACCAAATTCATATACGAGACTATACAAAAATTAGTCTGAACGATTAAAATTGAATAATAATTTTGTACCACAATGTCTGACAGCAGTTGCGTGCAGCGAGATTCTAGGCTCATTATGCGATATTTATTAGCACTGGGATGTGCAGTATAATTAATGATAACATTAATTTGTAATTTGAGCGAGAAATGTCCAAATTTCCTGGTTATTTAGGGCCGAGAGTTACGTCAACATGGAGGAAAAAAATTATGCGTGGATGTTTCTGCGTGTTTGTCAAGACTGGTTATAATAGTTTTTTTTTTAGTTTTCTATAAAAGAAAATTATTGTGCCGGCTTTGTCTGTCCGTCCGCACTTTATTCTATCCGCACTTTTTTCTATCCACACTTTATTCTATCTGCACTTTATTCTCTCCGCGCTTTTTCTGTCCGCCCTCAGACCTTAAAAACTACTGAGGCTAGAGGGCTGCAAATTGGTATGTTAACCAACCACCCTCCAATCAACAAACATACCAAACTGCAGCATTCTAGCCTCGGTAATTTTGATTTTATTTAACGTTAAAGTTAGCCACAATCGTGCTTCAGGCATCGATATAGGATAGGCCACCACTGGGCAGTGGTTAAAGTTTCAGGGCCGCGGCTCATACCGAGACCACCAAAAGATAAATTTATTTTGGGTGGCCTTGGTTATTCGCTGTAGCGGCTGTGCAGAAAACTCGATTGCGCCGAAGAACCTTCAGCGCATTTTTTACTTATGTATTTTTATGTTTCATGAATTTCCCCGACCCTTGACATGTTGGCAGTCTTTAACCTTTACCTTGATCTTAATAAGAACCTGATTTAAAAATTTAGTCGCAATTATTTCCAGCTAGATTTGAACTCGGACCAAATTTTTTTTCTGAGTGACAGTCTGTACAAAACCAGCTCTTAGAAATGGTGGTTGCAATTACTTTTGTGCTTCATATGTTGATTTCCAGGGTCAGCGTCGGTCGCTTCTAACTATTAAGGCAACCATACCAAAAATCTGACAAATTAGTCAGTGTGTGGTCCCGGTTGCGCGCAGTGACACGCGTGTTCAAGTGTATTGATGGTCGTCTTATTTTTTTATTTATTTAGTATTTATGCTAAAACTGAGGGGAGATCTGGTAATATTTGCTCTTATAATATAAGGAGTTTTGTATTATGTATCGTTGATTATGAATAGTTTTTCAGGTCCGTTTTTCAATTCTTTCTTTATTACTGTATTCCCCTTTACCTCCTCTTACTCTTCCTGATGAACACCTTAATATTCTTTGGAAGCTTGAATTTCAAGTCAGTGGCCCCTTTGGTGGGTTGGTTCCATATGAATAGGTTTCATCTTCTGAGTAATAATAATAATAATAATAATAATAATAATAATAATAATAATAATAATAATAATAATAATAATAATAATAGGATCTTATGTTTATTTATTTCTGTTGTTTTTAAATGATTAAAAATTCCGGTCATCCTCACAACACATCGGCACAAAATCTAAAACTGGCTGTGGTCATGACGGTCCAATGTAACCGGAGGTAGGATTATGTTTAGGATATCATAAATCTTTTGGGGAACGGTCAGGGGACGTTCCAGATCTTCTTCCCCGGTTTTATAGGTCATGGAAGACCAGAAATTGTTTACGAGAACAGTGGCAGTGGACAGGCTTTCTTTACACGGTTAGTATAACAGTCGATCTTTCACGCGATTTATTATACAGTCAAAAAAATGAATTGTTTGAATTTTACGCTGAATGGAATAATGTAGATTGAAAGGGACCTCTCAAGAAAAATATTGAAAATAATTGGTATGGGAATTAATCGTCTGCAATCTGTATTTTTTATTGTTATCATTTAATTTTTTTTTATTATGCCCCATATAATTAAGGTCATTACCATTATTAGGAATTCTATATTTTCTACTTCTTCAGCAGCTGTGTCGATAATGCCGATAATTATTTTTGTCATGTTACCTTATGTATCTAGATTGTGTGTTTTGTAGTTGTATCTTCCATGTATATGGCCCTGAGCCTAAATAAAGCTTATTATTATTATTATTATTATTATTATTATTATTATTATTATTATTATTATTATTATTATTATTATTATTATTATTGGCTTCCGTAATGCTCAGCCGAACGATTTGTTCTTGGCTGAGAGGAGACAACTCGAGCGAGGTAAAGATGAAGAAGTTGGACAGCCAAGTTGTAGGTGAATGAAAGAACAATGTGAAAATTAAAGGTAGAAAACAATGGAAATGAAGCCAAAACCCATAATGCAAAGAACTTCTAATGCCATAATACAGTGTGCCACACATGGCACACTGTAAGTGGTACCTGTTAAGGTTTCAGTTTCCTAGAAATTTCTAGATGTATGGTGCTTGATGATGTTCACGAATTCAAACATTTAGTAATGTCTTGACGAATTCAGACATTTAGTAATGTCTTGACGAATTCAGACATTTAGTAATGTCTTGACGAATTCAAACATTTAGTAATGTCTTGACGAATTCAAACATTTAGTAATGTCTTGACGAATTCAAACATTTAGTTATGTCTTGACGAATTCAGACATTTAGTAATGTCTTGACGAATTCAAACATTTATTAATGTCTTGACGAATTCAAACATTTAGTAATGTCTTGAATTCAGACATTTAGTAATGTCTTGACGAATTCAAACATTTAGTAATGTCTTGACGAATTCAAACATTTAGTAATGTCTTGAAGAATTCAAACATTTAGTAATGTCTTGACGAATTCAGACATTTATTAATGTCTTGACGAATTCAAACATTTAGTAATGTCTTGATGAATCAAAAAATGTGGAACTGTGTCGTCATTAGAGAGTGAATTTTAATACGTTCGTCTCCTGCACGGTAGGCATTACTTAAGGTTCTTTGCAGCGTCCCCTCTGCCCCCTAGCTGCAACCCCTTTCGTTCCTTTTACTGTACTTCCTTTCATATTCTCTTTCTTCCATCTTACTTTCCACCCTCTCCCAACAGTTGATTCATAGTGCAACTGCTTTGAGGTTTTCCACCTGTTACACCTTTCAAACCTTTTACTGTCAATATCCGTTTCAGCGCTGAATGACCTCATAGGTCCCTGTGGTTGGCCTTTGGCCTAAATTCTGTATTCAATTCAATATGTTCATCACTTTCAGTCAACTTTGCTGACCCATAGCAATTCACTGTGAAATGCCGAACAAAAAGCTGAACAAAATGGCAAAATTTTTCAGTGGGTAGATGCGTTTGTAATAAGCCTCTGAATTATAATGCGAAAATGGCATGGTTATCAAAACCTCCAGGTAGCATTTCAGATTTCATTCAGTTTGCTACCTATATTGCCAAGATTTTTTCTTCTTTTTGTTTGGGCCGTAACGAAGTTTGACCAGTGTTATGATATGAATAAATACTGCTGCTGCATATATGTGCACGCGTGTATGAATTTTATCGTTTTCCTTGATCTGAAAGATGGAAATTTTTAAACAATCTTCTTTTTAGTCCGGTATTATAACATTTCACTTTGGGAGGGTCATATTATCTCCCCCAAGTTACAGAGTTTTTGATTCCTTAACTTTGTATTTCGATTTTTTTTCCAGTGCTCAACTTGCGGAACTTAGGTTTCTGATGTAAACGAGAAACAAAGCTAGTTCTTTTATAGAGCGTCCATGCATTATTTGATCTATTTTTTCTCGCATTTTAAAGATTTGCGTTAAATAATTCTTCATTGATCTTGATGTGGTATTGTAGTGTTTAAGTATTATAAATGAATATTATTATAACTTTACTCTCCCATTTTCCGAGCAGCTCTACACAGTCACTATTAAAGGATTTATCAGCCATTGGTGCGCATGCGCACTTTTGATTCTGTTTGCTTAATGTGAGCAAATACACTAATATTTTCAATTGTCTTAACTATCTTAGCGTACCTATTGCATGGAAATACACTAAATTTTTTCTCAACTGCCTTAACTGTCTAAACTGTCTAAATGTCTCAGCTGTCAGAGGTACTGGTTGAACGTACATGTAGCATGGAGCCTCTCAGCTGTCAGAAGTACTGGTTGAACGTACATGTAGCACGGAGCCTCTCAGCTGTCAGAAGTACTGGTTGAACGTACATGTAGCCTCTTAGCTGTCAGAAGTACTGGTTGGCAATGAATCACAGGCAACAGTAGTTGGAAGTACCAAGTACCCAATATGGAAATCGCCAGGCTCAGGGACTAGCCAGACTGTCAGAACGGGAACCTGGCACGGGCTGGTACTGTGAGACTCTTGGCTTAATAGTAAGCTGCGGGTAGGTCCCGGTGTGCATTGGAGGGCAACTGTTCTGATTTGTCTGCCCTGATGCAGAGAAGGAGTTCCTCTGTTCCTTTCAAGAATTCTCTTGAGTTCCCTTTTCCTGATATTTTTTTTATTTTTATTTTATTTTTAATTTATACAATTATTTTTATTCGTGTTTTATTTTTATTCCTAGTTTTATTATTCTTTTTATTTTTATTTTTTTAAGTTTTTTTCATAGAGCGTGTTTATATCTTAAAAGGCAATCATTTCTGGCATTACTAATGTATCTCTCTCTCTCTCTCTCTCTCTCTCTCTCTCTCTCTCTCTCTCTCTCTCTCTCTCTCTCTCACACACACACACACCTCTATCTTCAAATTACCGGTATGTTATGTCAAAATCCTATATTATGCGTTATCCCCAACCGCGTTATTACGTCTGCGCATTGTTTACATATAGCTAAGTCTTACCTTTATCTTTCATTCTAATCCATCAGAAATGTAGAGGCTTTTAAATCAGTCTGTCTCAGTTCCCTTTATGTTACCAAACCACATGCAAAGACTCTGAGCCATATTTTGAGCTATTCTTGCCTTTTTGTTTATTTCTTTATCATTTCTACACTTCTCGCTCTTTCATCAACCTCTTTTTTTAGTCATAGTAAGCAGATAAATTTATATCAACTTTACTATCTTCCTGCTTCTCTTCTTGCCGTGCATAGTCTGTTATTTACTTTTTCTCTCATTCTGCCATTATCTTATAAATGCTCTTTAATACTTATGTGAATCAACCACTTCATTAAACAATTATATTTATTCTGTTTTCTTCTGTTCTCTGTGATTTACTTTTTCTCTCATTCTACCATTATCCGACAAATCCTCTTTAATTCTTATAGGAATCAGCCCCATCATTTTAAATAATTATATTCATTCTGTTTTTTTTCCTGATTTCTGCGATTTACTTTTTCTCTCATTCTACCATTATCTTATAAATACTCTTTAATGCTTACGTGAATCAGCCACTTCATTGAACAATTGTATTTATTCTGTGTTATTCTTGTTCTCTGTGATTTACTTTTTCTCTCCTTCTACCATTATCCGATGAATGCTCTTTAATACTTATGTGAATCAGCCCCTTCATTCAACCATTATATTTGTTCTTTTGTATTCCTGCCTTTCATTTGCCTGCATAACCTTTATCTTACTAACAGTAACTTTCAATTTTCTCCTGTTAAAAAAAGCGTCTAAACTCTTCACCATCACCAGTCAATGCTGTATCATCTACAAACAGCGTCCATTTCTCATTATTCTCTACCTGCTTTTACGAGTATATCCCACAAACTAAACCACCTCCACCCCCACCACCATCTACTCTCCTTCCCCTAACTTCTCTCATTCGATCCGAGAAAAATTAAACAGACGTATGGACATAACAAACCCCTGTATGAGACCCAGATAATAACGATGACACTAATATACGTAAGTTGTTTTTCTCAAAATGATCGGTGTTGTGTCGTTGGAAAGAATGACTGTGGATAATTATTTTTATCATGTTACTTTATGTATCTAGATTTTGTGTATTGTATTTGTATATTCCATGTATATGGCCCTGAGCCGAAATAAAGCTTATTATTATTATTATTATTATTATTATTATTATTATTATTGTATGTGGTGGATATCCCAGAGTCACAATTACACCCTGATGTGAATCATTAAACTCACGTGACCTTTTGTTGACCATAAGCGAAAATTCCCCGCATACCTGTAAAGAGAGAAAATACATTAGAAAACAATTATCGTAATTAAAAGTCTTCATCTGTAAATTTCGGTTAGTCGTCAGTCTCTTGTAGAATTTTTTAAGCATCTATATTTATTTAGGTTGTAAAGTTTTTAAGCATAGGAAGTCATGCTTTCTTATTTATATTTATTTGGGACGAGATTTATGTATTGTGTTTTTGAGATTGATTTGATAATTGAATATCTCACCGTGGAGGGAGACATGACGGCGATATTAATTTTTTTTTTTTTGTAGGAAAATAAATGCCGCTGATATCCAATCACAAAGCAGAACTTTTTATGGTTAGGATAGTTTCATTTTCAATCAAATAGGCGCAGGTGCGTGCATTTATTTTATACATATATTTATATTTATTTATTATATATATATATATATATATATATATATATATATATATATATATATATATATATATATATATATATATATATATATATATATATATATATATATATATATATCTATATATATATATAAATTTCTGACTCACATCAGGATCGAACCCAGGTCTTTTAATTGAAAGGATAATTCAAATGAAATGCTGTCAATTGGGCCACTGCTGAGTCAGGAAGTTGGGGAAAACACGCTGGTATGAAAGCAGTTAGCCTGCCCAGGTAAAGCCAGGTACAGTGGCACTCAGGTTCCAACTTCTTTTATGACGTGTGTGGCTTGGTTGGCAGCGGTCTTGACTTTCAAATGAAAGACCTGGGTTTGATCCTGATGTGAGTCAGAAATGTATTTCTGTTCCAGAAGTGATTGATTGTTGATTATTTCTATTATATATATATATATATATATATATATATATATATATATATATATATATATATATATATATATATATATATGTATATATATATATATATATATATATATATATATATATATATATATATATATATATATATATATATATATATATATATATATACTGTTTATATAAAAGTGTGTGTGTGCGTGTGTGTATGTATGTGTGTATGCAGGTTAATAATAAATGCAAGGGCAAAGGGAGAGAGGAAGGAAATCAAATGATCAAATAGTAATAAGAGCCAGGTTTTGTTGTTCCCTGTTATCCACTTCTTTTGGGTGGTGAAGAGTGAATGGCCTTTTGTTATTCACCCACGTCTTCTGTTGAATAATGAATTCAACGAGTATTCCAATGGAGAAACCAAACTTGGCTGCCTATTTTTCTCGTAAAAGATTTATTAAGTGAATGACAAAGTATTGGCAGCTTTACGCTTCGGGATTTGCAGTTAAAATCTAGCTAAAATCCATTTGAATGATGTAAGCGCTTTGCGAAACATGTATGTATAAGTTTTAAGAGGATACTGTTGCTTAGCATTATATTAAAAGTAATTGAATTAGGAATGATGTGAGTTGCGTAAATTACTCCCTGATGACATTCGCTTGAGCAACTAAAATTTCAACTTTTAATTATATATTTTCTAAATCTCATTGTTTCAGATGTATCTTGCTTCAAAAAGAGTAACTCTTACATTGAGATCGAATACTCATATAACCATTTTAAGGCCGTGTTTAGATATTTAACGTCTGGTTCCATTTAAATATTAATTCTTCAGGTTAAGTTAAGTATATCTTAGTTTAACCAGACCACTGAGCTGATTAACAGCTCTCCTAGGGCTGGTCCCAAGGATTAGACTTATTTTACTTGGCTACGAACCAACTGGTTACCTGGCGACGGGACTTAAAGATTATTGTGGAATCCGAACCACATTATGACGAGAAATGAATTTCTGTCACCAGAAATAAATTCTTCTAATTCTTCGTTGGCCGGTCGGAATTCTTCAAGTGACAGCAATGCTGTAAGCATTCTGACACTAACAGGGGTGTAATGATTGAGCGTTCATTTCACCTGACTTTGGTTACCTGATTATTATAGTGATCACACAAATGATTTTATGTGTTAGTTGTCTATTAACTTTCTGTCCAGTTATGTTATTTGGCCATTTGACGTTATAGTTTATGGGTGTTTTTCATTATAATGCATACCCACACCAAACACTCGAAATTATGAGGCATTGAAAGTGCCAAAAATGCCTCTTTATATGTGTGTCAGGGCACGATGCCTCAAGAACGGATGCACGGGATTCGACGGCAGTTTACAGTTCTGTTTATAAGGCGAATTACACGGGAGAATCCCCGCAGGGGGCTAGTGCCGTCAGTGCACCTCATGTGGTGCACTGTAGGCATTAATTAAGGGCCTTTGCAACGTCCCTACGGTCCCTAGCTGCAACCTCTTTCGTTCCTTTTACTGTACGTCCGTTCATATTCTTTCTTCCATCTGACTTTCCACCCTCTCTAACAGTTGTTTCATAGTGCAGCTGCGAGGTTTCCCTCCTGCTGCACCTTTCAAACCTTCTTACTGTCAATTTCCCTTTCAGCGCTGAATGGTCTCATAGGTCCCAGCGCTTGGTCTTAGGCCTAAATTATTTATTCTATTCTATTCTACGCAGGAGAATTTACTGTTGAGAACTTGACCCAGAAATGTTGATCATCTCGTAAAGGTCACCTTAAGAATATATCCGCCAAGTTTCACTAAATTCTGTTCAGTCGTTCTTGAGGGATCCTTCTGACGAGCGCGCTTACGCTCACGTTGATATCGGTGAAAACTTAATGTTCCAACTTCGTTAATAGTCACAAAGTGATGTATTCCTTTTTTGGAATGGCAATGTTTTCAGTTTTGCTGGTCAGTCTCTAGTCCGCCATAAACTCCCAAGAAAGTCTTACATAATCTGCGACGTGTTTTTAAGCTCGTGCATCTAAACCAGTGGTTCTCAGACTGGGGGTAATTACCCCCGTGGGGGTAATGAAGCCGTTTCTTGTGGGGTGGGGGTAACGAGGCACTTTAATTCCGATTTGTAACAAAAGGAACAATGCTTTAATTTTAATTTTTTGTCAAAGGAATAATGCCTAAAATCTAAATTCCTTATTTCTCTTAAGACTTGAGTAAAAGCAACATTATTTTTCTTACATACAAAATGCTTTAGAAATTAAGCATTCCAATATTTTTATTTCGTTTATTATAACTTCACATCACTGAAGAGGAATGGGATGGGGTCATGGTGACCGGTCACACCACTGCCCCCCCGGGGGGTTAACGATACCAAAAAAATTTTAGAACCACTAATCTAAACAAAAGGTTCATGATCTTCACTTCGACAACCATTTGTTACTTGATTCGGTTTGATTTATGTTAGGTCATCTGTCATCTTGATATCAAGTTCGTTAATATCCCCGTTTATTAGTGTCCCCTGTTCCTTCTTTCATAAGGAGGCTCTCTCTGACATCCATGTTTCTTTATCGAGTCTCCTGGAAACCTGGCGTCAGTCTTAATTCGTAAACCTCTGTCACAGGATTAACCTTTTTTTTTTTTCTCTGATCTTTAATCGTTTTTCTCTGCTTGCCAGAGCAAACTCAGCGCTCTATCTGTCACCACAATTTCCTCTCATCCTTACAATTTAGTTTATTTACCACTGCTTACGTCATTATATTTACCACTGCCTACGTCATAATATTTACCACTGCATACGTCATAATATTTACCACTGCCTAAGTCATAATATCTACCACTGCCTACGTCATAATATCTACCACTGCCTACGTCATAATATTTACCACTGCCTACGTCATAATATTTAACACTGCCTACGTCATAATATTTACCACTGCCTACGTCATAATATTTACCACTGCATACGTCATAATATTCACCACTGCCTACGTCATAATATTTAACACTGCCTACGTCATAATGTTTAACACTGCCTACATCATAATATTTAACACTGACTACGTCATAATATTTAACACTGCATTCGTCCTAATATTTACCACTGCTTCGTCATAATATTTAACACTGCCTAAGTCATAATATGTACCACTCCATACGTCATAATATTTACCACTGCATACGTCATAATATTTACCACTGCCTATGTCAAAATATCTACCACTGCCTACGTCATAATATCTACCACCGCCTACGTCATAATATTTAACACTGCCTACGTCATAATATTCTCCAGACATCCTTTGCATAGATGCCACTTATATTATTTCACCCGTTCACAGAATGATATATGAAGATTTATGCAGATATATACATACATTCTGCGCATAGAATCTAATTGGCTTTCACATATTTCAGATAGTACGTAGTTTTTATATCTCGTAGTTTAATTGGTTTTCACATATTTGAAATAGTACGTCGTTTTTACAACTCGTAGTTGCATGGTTGTTTGTCCAAAAATCCCGCGCTCGAATAGCAAAACCGACTAAATGAAAGGTATTACAAACATATTGTATATTTCTTATAAATTTTCACTGGGGAATACGTCGTGCCGAATTTGAATCGAGAATGATATTCCATACTGGATTCATATATTAAAATACAGTTGTATAAATTACACTTCCGAATATACATAATTGAAATGGCTAGATTTATTATTATTTTAAAGCCCACGTCATAATGAATTTGGGAGAATCAATAAGGCTCTGTCATATGAATTTTCGAGTTGCAATAAGGTCTCTGCCATTCGGGCTTCGACGTGGCCACTGTTGTAAACGAAGCGCCTTTTGCGGTGTGTGTGTGTGTGTGTGTGTTTGTTTGGGAAGGTAGAGATATGCGTTACGCAATTTGTGATTTAATACCGTTTGATTTACTTGAGGAGGAAAGCAAAAAACAATGAATTGAGATGTAATGAAAATATAAATTGTAGAAATGCTGATTTAAAGATTTTTTGTTCCTTAGATTCTTACTAAATTGATAATAAATAGATAGAATTGCAGGTAGGAGAGAGAGAGAGAGAGAGAGAGAGAGAGAGAGAGAGAGAGAGAGAGAGAGAGAGAGAGAGAGAGGCCGCAACATCAGCACCCCTCGGCTTGAATTTAACTCTGGATAAATGGCACAGTATATAAATGCTAGTCACCCACCGCACTCCCTCCTCCTCCTCCTCCTCCTCCTCCTCCTCCTCCTGCTTCTACACATGCATCCCTACCTACCTCCCCCCACTCCTTCACCACCCAACCCCCTATTGTTTCAGTGGGGGTATTGATCAGCTAACGTACACAGCCTCCCTCCCCCCTTGACTCTCCCCACTCCCTCCCAAGCGCCCCGGGCAAATGGTACCCCAACGTATTTACATGGCTACCGAATCTCAAACCAGAGGCCATGTCTGTACACTCATTCCATTACTGCTTACGAGATGGGACCTATTTGGGCAATCTGTCCCTTTATTCGTCTGCCCGTGGTTCCTCTTGCTGACTTGGGTCCGAGAGAGAGAAATTTGTCCCAAGGATATATGTGTGTGTGTGTGTGTGTGTGTGTGTGTGGTAGGTCTTTTGCGTGCGTCGTCCTTCCAGGGACTTGCGAGTTTGCCGTGTTTGCGTTCCCTTATCTTGTTTATTCATGTATGCATAAAAAAGAGATGGAAAACTCGCCCTCCTTTTGTATTTATGTATTCGCAATCCGAGGAACGAAAGAATCCCCCTGGGAACAGTTATGCACCATTTACATATGCAAAGCAGTGTCTTTAGCTCATGTTGTCAAGGAGAGCGGGGAAGAGTCGCGGAAAGGATGGCTCGTAATTAAAATATTTTAGGTGCGTAAACATTTGTAAGCGGATTTCTGTTTGTAATCATCTGTTGGTGCAATAGTGTTTTGCGGGGAATCTAGACAAGCCCAGTTGGTGTGTCTGTTGGGGTTTTAAGTAAAACAGTACTCCAGTGATTCTGCTGTAAATCAGATATTCTTCTTCTTCTTCGTTTAACGTGCAATCAGATATGTGGACTTTAAAAAAGAAACCAATAGTCATCGCGCCAATTCTCCACGAAACTTTCAGGTTAAGAGGCACGAAGCCATTTTTGATTTTCCTTTTTTTTTTAGAGCAACGGAAGGCCTCTTTTATGACAATATTTGTTAAATATTGAGAAGAATAACAGTGAAATTGATAATAGAGTATCTCCTAAGTCGTATATTACTTATATCTTTCAAAATAGTTTACTGAGGTCTGTTGTATTAAATATGTGGTATCTTTATGTATTTTTTTACTGCATATTGCATAATTATGTTGACATTACATCCAAGATCATGTCAATGAAAAAAAAAACAGGACCTTTCTTATAAAACGAAAATTTACCAGATAAAAAATAACAGGCCGATTTCACTTTTCTAAACATTTGTATAAAACCTCTGCATCTTCTTCAGTAATCGTAAACAAATAGCACAGCAGATATTCAAAATGGTTTTCGAAATAGCAGTTGCATATAATTTCAGTTCCTTGTGGTAGTTTTTGACCTCAGAATTATAATGCAAAAACCTTGCACATTTGTTTTGACGAAACTGAAGTCCAAATGACCGCTGGCAACTTACTTCATAAGTTATTTCTATGGCATACAGACTTAAAAAGAAAAGTGTGCTCAATTTATATGCATTTTCTGCACACCTGGATGTGTGTGTGCGTGAATTACCCCTTTTGTTGGAGTGCCCAGTGGCCTTTACAACAGCTCTTTATGAAAGGCTAAATGCATGCTATTAAGTGTGTGTGTGTACGCATAAACACCTTTTAAACACAATTTAAAGGAGAGAGAGAGAGAGAGAGAGAGAGAGAGAGAAACTCTCAGTGTTTCTAAACTGAATCAGATGATAAAAGTAATCTGATAATAATAATCAATAATGATAAAAGGACAGAGAGAGAGAGAGAGAGAGAGAGAGAGAGAGAGAGAGAGAGAGAGAGAGAGAAACTCTCACTGTTTCTAAAATGAATCAGACAATAAAAGCAGTCTAATAATAATAAGCAATAAAGATAAAAGAGAGAGAGAGAGAGAGAGAGAGAGAGAGAGAGAGAGAGAGAGAAACTCTCACTGTTTCTAAAATGAATCAGACAATAAAAGTAGTCGAATAATAACAAGCAATAAAGATAAAAGGACAGAGAGAGAGAGAGAGAGAGAGAGAGAGAGAGAGAGAGAGAGAGAGAGAGAGAGAGAGTGGTCACAAATTCCGAAATGGCGGGGAAGATTGTCGAGGTAGCGCAAAGATTGTCGAGGTAGGGCAATGGAAGACGAAACAGTGGGTAGTTTTCATTACCACAGGAACTTTTTCCATTATGTAAAATCTTTCGCGGAAGTTCGTGGCCTTCCTTATAATGAAAATAGCTTAACGTATTATTATGAATAACTTTCTCCAACATATTTCTTCAGTATTCTCTCTCGCTCTCTGGGTGTAAGTGAAGAGTTAAGTTGGAAACTGCGTTAATGAACGCTGGGAGTAAGTGATTTCATTGCGTGTATGTGAGAGAATGATTTTTCAGTCTCTGGTTTTACAGATATTATGTATTTTATATCATGAATAACTAACGTTTTCTCATTATAAAGGGGTAATTGCACTCAAATAGGCACGCAAATAAGCATAGCAGTTATACAAATTTTCTTGATATACTCATCTCAAAAATGGGTCTATGTATTGATTAAGTAAGCGCAATTATGGATAACTTCAACTTCTTTAACATCTTGTCTTTTGTTTTCAAGTTTTATAAAAGTTTCCTTAATCATACGTTATGCATATTTAGACAGAATTAGACTTTGAGTGATGTTACTCTTGTAATCTTGAATATCAATTTTGTTTGAGGCAGTCGAAAATGGTTCTCGATTAGGTGCCATCAAGAAAATCTTCCTTCTTTTTCCTCAGATACAACCGAAATTCTTGCCTTGTCTAGATTCTGGTACTTCAACCCCTTATCTGTATCAGTCTTGTAGTGTCATGCGAATAAATATTAGCATTTTTGGAAATATCAGGGCGAGGGTCAACGTATAGTAAGTCTGACTAAAAAGCTAAAAAAAACTTGGTCTTGTGGGTGTCATGTACTTTTTCCCTGAGCTGCGCCTTTCGTGTCTATACGGGATATATCGTACAGAATAGAATATAGAATTTAGGCCAAAGGCCAAGCGCTGGGACCTATGAGTCCATTCAGCGCTGAAACAGAAATTGGCAGTAAGAAGGTTTGAAAGGTGTACCACTAAGGAAAGTCAGATTATATAATGGAGGCACAGTAAAAGGAATGAAAGAGGTTGCAGCTAGGGGACGAAGGGACGCTGCAAAGACCCTTAAGTAATGCCTGCAGTGCACCTCGCGAGGTGCACTGGCGGCACTACTCCCTACAGGGTACGGGATATATCGTCTTGTATGGAGCATTGATCACGGATGCAAGAAAGCTGCCCAGACGCAACTCTTCAGGGAAGCTGAATCACGGATCTTTCGAACCAATCAGTGACCTAGCTTTTACTTCCAGTGACCCCGCTTTTACCCCCGACTTTGATTCACCCGAACGCCGTGGAGAAGTGGCCTCTCTTTTCGTATTTTATGGAAATGGCTTCGGTCGTAGCTCTTGAAAGTTTTTTAACTGCAGGCGGACACTGTTTATTGGCCGCAGTATAGATTGTGGGCTTTGCCTCCCTGCGGCTACTGTGTAGAAGCCATGAAATGGAACTCCCGTGTTTTATTTTGTAGAACCCTGACGTTTCTCTGTTCCTCTTAAGCGTTCTAAGAATTTAACATACATCTATGCATTAGGAAGGTTTATCTGCGTTTGAAGCAGGAACGTCATTAATAGAAACAAAAATCTTCCGTACCAAGCATAATAATGTGGGCAGTTATGGGCGCAGCGGTGTCTTCACCATCAAGGAAAAAATGCGTACTTACGCCAACAGTGTGTTTAAGTTTGGTCCAGTGGCTAATACGTTCGCCCAGCCATTGAAATATCACCGGGTTAGTTACAGACCAGCGTTAGTAAATCTGAATTGTTGACCTAATTAAGTACCTTGTCATTAAACCACTTTTGCGGGTCGCAACCGGGATGAATGAGCATGGGGGCAGCAACCTCATCCCTGAAGAACTTCATGAGACACGGAAGATGTAAATATATATATATATATATATATATATATATATATATATATATATATATATATATATATATATTGTGCAGTTTGATGTAAATTTAAAGAGAAAGTTTACCTGCAGAGATTTATATTAATATTTAATGGCACCGTTGTCCCCACTGTTAATATACTCACAATGATATACAGAATTTAACTACTGATAGATTACTGTAGCTTATTATCTCTCTCTCTCTCTCTCTCTCTCTCTCTCTCTCTCTCTCTCTCTCTCTCTCTCTCTCTCTCTCTCTCTCTCTCGCTGATGACGCCTGGTCTTTCACGATAGTCTCCCAACCGACTGCTGACCAGAGCCAACATTACTTGATAGGAAATGCTTTAGCCAACTAGTATTGTGTGGAAATGTATTCGTAATGATTTTGGATTAGCGAACTCTTTCAGCACTGTTTGCGCTGTACATAGATCGTGTGAATTAATAAGAAATCTAGGGTAACACTTTTGAAAATGTCATCCTCTTTAATTGAAAATCTTGGTCATTATTCAGGGCGAAATTCCAATGAGTAAGATTTGTTTCCCAAAAATTTAAGGTATAATTAATCCAAGACTTTTTAAAACCTCCATTCGACGTTCTCCATCCTGCCATTTATGGAAATGCCTTCCATCTTCATCATTTTTTTTTTTCCTCGTTATTATTATATATTCCCCTTTCCTTGAAAACAGGCATCTAGACAACTCGCAGACCTTTTCAATAGCAGCCGCCGTTGCCTCTGAACTTCAGAAGGGTTTTGAAAACTCGTTTTAATTTGAGCGTAAACGTTCCAAAGCCAGGCAGGTGAGTACCGAGAAGGGGGAAACAGGAACAAACAGTGGCAGGCAGAGAAAGCGGAAGATTTGATTTGATTATTGACGAGGTAGTTAGATAGATAAATAGACAGGGGGAGAGAGAGAGAGAGAGAGAGAGAGAGAGAGAGAAACTAACAGTTACATACTTGGTGTATAAGTGACATAAATTAACACTTAAAAGAATGTGCGTATGTGTCCGAAAGAGAGCATATGTGTATGTGCGTGAGAGAGAGAGAGAGAGAGAGAGAGAGAGAGAGAGAGAGAGAGAGAGAGAGAGAGAGAGAGAGAGAGAGAGACTAACAGTAACATATTTTGTGTATTAGTGATATAGATTAACACTTACAAGAACTTGCGTATGTGCCCGAAAGAGAGCATATGTGTATATGTGTCTGTGAGAGAGAGAGAGAGAGAGAGAGAGAGAGAGAGAGAGAGAGAGAGAGAGGCCAGCAGCAGCAGCAGCTTCCAAGAGTTGGCTGTCGTTGTGTGTAGCAAGAGGCGAGGGACAGTACAGCTCCCCTTTAGGTACCTGACCCCCTTCTCCCCTCTATAGACTCCTCCTCTCTCTCTCTCTCTCTCTCTCTCTCTCTCTCTCTCTCTGCCTCTGTCTGCCTCTTCTCCTCCTCCTCCCCCATCTCTTTCCTCCCTTCCTCCTCCTCCTCCTCCTCCTCCTCCTCCTCCTCCTCCTCCTCCTCCTCCTCCTCCTCCTCCTCCTCCTCCTCCTCCTCCTCTTCGCCCACAACCAATATGCCTTTTCAACCTGACCCCTTCCCACTTGTTTCAATCCATTTCGTTCTTATCTTTTTTCCCAGCTCACTTGTTCTGATTTGTTTTTGCCCTTCCTTTTTCGCGTCGTAATTCTGTCGCGGTTGTTTATTTTTCAGGGGGAACAAATCAAGCGGTCGCTGCGCTGTTTTTTTTTTTGCGTTTCAGCGACTCGGCTGTCGTATCTAAAGTCTGGAACGGTTTCACTCCCTCCGATGAATATAACAGTAATGGTGATGGTAATCGTGAAATCAGTCACAGTAATGGTGATGACAAGCGTGAAATCAGTCTTATTTGCCGTTCATTTATCTTTGTTTTTAGCAGATATCCAGGGAAAACCTAATCTTCATTCGGCGTCGTTTGCCCTGGAGTTATAAGAGAAAGTTGTATCTACCCGCATTTGATTTCTGACTCGGAGTTTCCACGCGTTTAGGATTAAGGGCTTCTGAAAAGTCGTCAAGTTTTGTACAGGTTTTGTATTCTCATTGTAATGTGATAATGCTACGGCTGGAAAAGTAGAGTCCGCTTCTAGAGCGACTGGATCACAATAAAGCCATTAGGGATCTTGTCACAGGGCTTTAGTATAAAGCCGATCATAAAGGAAGCAGAGTAAAGCTCCTGAACGCTACGCTGTGTTTGTTTGTTTATCCGACCTTGTTTTTCTCCCCCCCCCCCCACCCCCGTCCCCCTTTTTTATGTAGGGTCATTCTATACAGTGAACGCTTTAGAAGGGAAAGGTCTTCTAGACGTGCTCAACATGAATATTTGTTTATTTTAGATGATTTTAATAATTAAAGCTCGACAGCATTTCAAAGCGTCTTCGTTTTACAGCATAACAGAGCACCGGGTCGCTATTTTCATCCGAATCGACACGATGAAATCAAAGGAGCAGGCAGCATGGGAAAGTGATCGGTAAAGTCGACTCTTTAATGAATATTTTACAGCTGACCTGAGCCTCAAATGGAATCACTGAACGATTAATGAAGCCGTGTCAAAGTGCGAGAGGATGATATGAAAAACGCTTCTTATCCTCCGAGAACTTTGTGCCATTTTTAAATGTCAAAACTAGCATCAGGCACTGAGAAGCAAGTTGAGTTTCTTTTCGTGGATGTAGGAAATAAATGGAAGGTCGAGTATGGTGTCGGGCAGTAAAGGACGCATTATATCTAATAAAGTTATCTAATGTCAAAAAAAAAAAAAAAAAGGACAATATGCGTCGAAGTTTCTTCGGCGCAATCGAGTTTTCTGTACAGCCGCTACAGCGTATAATCAAGGCCACCGAAAATAGATCTATCTTTCGGTGGTCTCGGTATAGTGATGTATGAGCGGCGGCCCATGAAACTTTAACCACGGCCCGGTGGTGGCCTGTCCTGTTTCGTTGCCGGAAGCACGGTTATGGCTAACTTCAACTTTAAATGAAATAAAAATTACCGAGGCTAGAGGGCTGCAGTTTGGTATGTGTGATGACTGGAGGGTGGATGATTAATATAACAATTTGCAGCCCTCTAGCCTCAGCAGTTTTTAAGATCTGAGGGTGGACAAAAAAAGTGCGGACGGACAGACAAAGCCGGCACAAGAGTTTTCTTTTACAGAAAACTAAAAGATCTGAGAAGAATTTGCCGTGGCCAATCTCTAACTGATAGATGTTAAACAAACGGGTTGTGTTAAAAGGTAAAAAAAAAAATAATTAAATAAAGAAGATTGCAAATAGAATGCCACGCGAAAAAGAACTTTGCAGTTCTCGGATTACGAGGATTAGTGACTTTTTCCTTCTGCTGTCAGGTTTTGGAGTTCCCTTCTTTTCCTGTCTCAGTTTTTCCTGTCACTTATAACCTTTCTTTCTCTGGAAGGCAAGATTATTATTGCCCCATCGTGGTTAAGCGCCACCTTTCATTATTTCTTCTTCCATTCTGTTTTTTTTTTTTTTTTTTTTTTTTTGAGGCTGGGCTAGGAAGGGCCACTAGGCTGCTCTAAAATAAGTATAAAATGCGCCGAAGTTTCTTTGGCGCAATCGAGTCTTCTGTACAGCTGAAAATCAAGGCCACCGAAAATAGATCAATCTTTCGGTGGTCTCGGTATAATGCTGCTTGAGCCGCGGCCCATGAAACTCTCAGCCGGCCGTGGTGGCCTGTGTTGTTGCGTTGTCAGAAGCATGGTCATGGCTAACTTTGAACTTGAATAAAATGAAAACTACTGAGGTTAGAGGGATGTGATTTGGTACGTTTGATGATTGTAGGGTGGATGATCAACATACCAATTTACAGCCCTCTAGCCTCAGTAGTTTTTAAGATCTGAGGGCATACCAATTTACAGCCCTCTAGCCTCAGTAGTTTTCAAGATCTGAGGGCGGACAGAAAAAGTGCGGACGGACAGACAAAACCGGCACAATAGTTTTCTTTTCAGAAAACTATAAAGCGTTATGATGACAACTAAATAAATAAATAAACTGGCCATGAACTTTATGTTGAACGTTGATGGCTGACATCGAAGTGACTCAAGACAATTACCGAAGCAGGAGTAAACGCCGCATTGCCAGCGCGTCATTCGGCTGTAATCCAGTAATGGAATTTATTGAAGTGAAATAGATTCATCCGCAGAATTAAATTATTAAATTATAATGACTGTTATAGATTCGCTTTCATTTTATTATACCCTTCGTCTGTGATGGAAATTAATGATTTTATTTTTTTATAATTTTATGGCGGAGGATTTCAAAAAATTGTGATGTGATTGAGAGGAATATTTGAAAAGCTCTTCCGCGGGATAGCAGGTCTTTATTATGAATAAATTCCTATCGCCAATTTGGCGCCATTGCGGTGAATATACGCCCGTGTAAATGTATTGAGAGATATTTATGCATTTTCCTATGAATTTCACCTTGGCTGGGTAGATTGGTATTTGAAATGTTCAGTTGCTTTGTTTGATTCAGCGAGGTGGTGAAAATGGAGGCGTTGGTATTTCTTTCGAATCGATATATATTTTAATAGTGTTTCGTGGAATTGTTTATTATCGTCAATTGTTCTGGTTTGGAGTCGATTTTCTGAGACACACGTTCATGAAAATCAAAGCTTAGTTCGAAAGATTTTTTAATGTATTTACCAACTTTATGCCTTGTCTTTATGTTACAATTCTATTTTGGAGGACGCGTGAAAAACTAACTATCGAACCCAAACCTAACCTTACCTATCCGGGGTTTCGAACGCCCACCGAAAAATTTGGGTTTTGTTTCCCGGCCAATGCATTCAACCCGCCATTTTATATCTTCCCACCTCAAGGTTTTTTTGCCTTTTTTAATTTTATTTGTCATTTTAAATTCATTTTTGTTTGTGTAAAATCCGGCGTAAGCCGTTTGTATTTTTCTCTTTTTAAGGTTTTTTTTTTTTTGTTTTACTTTTCGTTTCGTGTATCTATTTTGTCGTTTTAATTCCTGTGGAACTAGCGTAACCCCATTTTTATTCCTGCCGAGAGATAGGACGCTTAGATCAGCCTCTCTCTCTCTCTCTCTCTCTCTCTCTCTCTCTCTCTCTCTCTCTCTGTCCATTCCCATTCAGTTGACTTTCTCTCTCTCTCTCCATTCTTCTCTCCATTCTTCCTGTCCTGTGTCCATTCCCATTCAGTTGACTTTCTCTCTCTCTCTCTCTCTCTCTCTCTCTCTCTCTCTCTCTGTGTCCATTCCCATTTAGTTGACTTTCTCTCTCTTCTCTCTCTCTCTCTCTCTCTCTCTCTCTCTCTCTCTGTGTCCATTCCCATTCAGTTGACTTTCTCTCTCTCTCTCTCTCCATTCTTCATCTCTCTCTCTCTCTCTTCTTCTCTCTCTCTCTCTCTCTCCTCCATTCTTCCCGAACATCTGACGGAACGTTGGAAGCGTTTTCCTTTATTATTGTGGAGAACGTAAAGGATTATTCAGCCCCGCTGTTTTTATTTGTGCCTTTCTTTTATTTATCTTTTTTTTTTTTGTTAAATGTGCACGGTATCTTTTAGATTCGTGTGCATCGTTACATGTGACCGTTTTTCAGTCATGTTAGAATCTATCTCTACGACTTTATTTTTAGGGCCGGGAGCATCGTCCCCCCTTTCTGCCATTTTCCAGAAACGGTAAGGATCGTCCTCCCGAGCCCTCTCTCTCCACCTCGCACCCCCTTCTATTTTTTAGGCACTTTGGTTTCTTTTTCTGCTGCCATATTTTTGAAGCCTTTGCTCTCTCTCTCTCTCTCTCTCTCTCTCTCTCTCTCTCTCTCTCTCTCTCTCTCTCTCTCTCTCTCTCATAACCATTTTTCCTTTAAAGACGTTGAAACCATTCCCTTCTATGGACTTTTAAATGCCAGCTAATTTCTCCCTAAGATTGTTCAATTAAAACGAAGATTTTCCATTGCGGTTTCTAGAAGAGTTTTGATAAGAATTCCGAAAGAATAATTTGTTACATTTGCAGTCCTTTAAAACATACGTTACCAGTGTTTAGGCTTATGACGTGTATATTTTTATGAAGAAAAGAGCTTACGATTCTTTGTTGACAAACACATTGCTACGGATGTTTTCAACTCAGTCAACCATTCTCCAAAGAGTTCATGTTTTGTTACGTGGTAAAACGCTGAGTATGGCTCTAAGCATTTGTGTAGGGAAATATACTAAAGAATGATTGATTGATTGGTATTCGTAAATACTGGCACAACAGCAGTGAAACAACTTGAATCGAAATAAGAATGGATCTGAGCATTTATGTAGGGAATTGCCGTCAAGAATAATTGATTGATTGGTATTAGTAACTACTAACGTAACAGCAGTGCTCATAAACGTCGTATTATCAGTGAAACAACCTGAATCAAATTAAGAATCCTGGCAAGTGAATGCCTCTTGGGCAAACCGCGTTGGGCTAAGAAACCTGACCCTTCCCCATATGCGGAAGGATCCATAGGTTCAGATACGGACAGTGATCCAGGGTATGACATATGAGTTTTAGAATTCCGAGAGTGACCCCTTGGCTGAATAGCACGAAGGTAGGAAGGGGCAAGGCTGTATACTGGGGTAAAACAATCCTAGGCTTTAGATACAAGAGTTCTGGACAGTGGTAGGTGGGGGCGGGCCTGGCCATACACTGGCAAAATAATCCCTGGCTTTAGATACAAGAGAAATGATCCTGGCTCCCCAGAGTTATTGGGATTCTGAGCCTAACCCTACGCAGTATCTTGCTTATTAGGCTTTGCGCATAGTCTGAAGGCTTGCTGGTTTAAAACAATTTGCAGAAGGATCTGATGCGCTGTGTGGAGAACGGCCTCCTCTTTATATAGAAAGAACTATGATGGGATTTATTTTATCAAGAAAATAGAGTACCTATAGTTAGTCGGAATTAGTCACGTCGGTGCCCATAGGTTGAAAGAAAGCTTACTGTATTAGTGTCCTGGACTGTATACAACAGGCTTTCTGTTTAGGCAAAATGGTACCGAAACTGTATGATAACTGGTGATTTCTGCGCTTTACAAAAGGTGAAAAACTCAATGTCTCATTACTTTAACTTCACTGATAGGATATTGGAGGCCAGACAGCACAAATGTTGAAGGATCCTAAGGTCCTATCAATACCAATTGATAAAAACGTTGGTGTATCATCACGGACAAAGGCAAGTGTTTGACGTAGGTTTAGCAATGATTATTACCCGGGATGCCGGCATAATTTCTTGTCTATACAACGCATGCAGAACGTCCACTTTATCTCAGTTGTCTGAAAAGTCCTTTACTTTTTGGCATGTCTATGTATTTTTTTAACAAACATCGCTTAGAAACTTTCCAGTGTGCAGCGAGAAGTTACAGTAAATAAAAACAAACTGCCAATTCTTTTTCGGTTGGTTCTTGAGACGCAACAAAAATACGAAATGCCAAACGATAATAGATTTCCAAAAAAGGGGGGCAAGCACGATTCCGTGAAAAAGGAAATGAATGGGGAGCCCGCATGTTAAAGCTATCTATTGTATCTTTTTATATACTTTTTCCCCATTTGGTCACAAAAAAACCTTGACAGTTTTTCCCAATTGCAGGGCAGTTTTTGTCGTAAAATGCCGACGAGGTTTTCCACAGCGTTGAGTTTTGGCCATGACTCTTTGTTTATTCTATATCTGTATTTTTGTAAGCTGCCCCCCCCTTCCTCTCTCCCTGTCTCTCTCTCTCTCTCTCTCTCTCTCTCTCTCTCTCTCTCTCTCTCTCTCTCGTAGTGTGATCGATAGCGCTCTCCCCTATCAAGCGAGAGGTCCCAGGCTTTGCTCCTGAGCGGACACGTGTGGTTGAGCACGCTGTGTTAAAACACATTGTGCATGTTTGACCTGTGCAGTGAGTCATGTATTTAGTAGTAAGTTAATTGTGGTGGTGGCAGGTAAGGTTACAAAGGCCATGGGGGTAGCAACCTCATCTTAAAATGTTTGCTGAGGGCTGTAGGGCTATCACCTTTCAGTGCCACCCGCTTCAAGAAACAAAAGGTCGTATGGCTAATCTCTCTCTCTCTCTCTCTCTCTATATATATATATATATATATATATATATATATATATATATATATATATATATATATATATATATATATATATATATATATATATCACATGTTACCACAGGTTAAAAATAAGAGGTCCTGACCGGTTTCGACTTTATTTTCAAGCCATTGACGAAGGACCTACACCCCATCTCTTATTTTTCACTTGTGGTAATGTGTGATTAATGAATCACGTACAAAAGTAATTATAATCATATACATATATATATATATATATATATATATATATATATATATATATATATATATATATATATATATAGTATAGGGGCAGGACAGTCAATTAAAACTGTCTCCTGCCTCTGTGGTAGGAAGTGTTATTACCTGGACATGGTGCCATAAATGGGGTATGAACCGTTTCCTCTGTATTGGGGTCAGTGGCATCCACTTTAAGTCAGGCTATTCACTGAGGACTGCAATGGCAGTACAGTAATTGTTACAACACTGACATGGCTGCCCTAGGAAGTACCAGTGGTTTGGAGTACAAAAAATGTACCTCAAAACAGTGCAGTCCCCAGTGAAGGGTTTCCGACCACTTTTTGGGAGGAAGTGCTTACCAAATGGCAGTTGAGAGTCTTTTTTACTGTGGCCAATGGGAGCCATGCTTTCACTCGTGTTAGATGCCTGAAAGAGCATATGACAGGATCCTTGTCTCTCTTCTCGATGTGAAATTCATCAAATGATTTTAATAACCTAAGGTATAAGTTTTGCCAAAGGTAGAACGGATGACAGGGCTATTGATATGGGGAGAATGGTGTGTGTTTAGATAGGTTAAAGGGTATATGTGGATTACTTTAGAAAATGGAACACTTATGCGAGAAGTTTGAGAGTATAAAGAGAATCCAGTATGCTGAGGAAATAACTGATAAAGAGGCAATAAGGAGGGTATTGAGGATGTAAGACAAAGAAGATAAATCGTTGGGAGCAATTGAAACTTATATTGATGAAAGTGAAGTGTTACGTGTTAGAGTATGTAGATGGGAGAGAGACAGGTGTTACGTAACAGTTGGTCAGAGACAAGAGCCAGTTATATCTACTTGGCTGTTCAGTATTTTTTATGGATCGAGTGATTTGAGAAGTCAGAAAAAAAATATTAGAAGGTGAGGGTAAGGAAATGAGTCGTGAACGGGCCGTGCCGTGGATATGACGTTTACTGATGATACAGCGCTGTTTGTGAATAGTGAAGTGAAACGACATGAACTGTGGCGAAAGAACTTAGAAAGTGGAAAAAGTTAAGTTTGAAAGAGAAAAAGTTGAGAGTACATGATAAAGCAAAAGATTACAAGGGCGACTGTCGATTTGTGTTGGTATTCGGGAATAAATATAATAATTGATGACAGGTTAAGAGAAAAAGGCACCACAGAATGGATAAAAGATAATTTCAGTGCGTGTATGGAAGCCAAGGTGGGCGTGTATGAAGAGATTGGGGCGAGTCATTTTTTGATGGAAGTGTAGCTTGGATGTTGAATGCAAATGAAGGTAAAAAAGGTCAAAGCTTTCAAGAGGTATTGCTTATGAACCAAATGTACCGTAGAAAGAGCTGAACTGGTGAGAAAGAGAAAGATAATACACAGAAATAGTAAGTGTAATATATAGAAATAGTAATATATATATATATATATATATATATATATATATATATATATATATATATATATATATATATATATATATATATATATATACATTCATACATACATACATACATACATACATACAAAAATGGATCAGAATGTTTTGAGGTGGTTTTGTTGTCTTGAAAGAAAGAAGGATAATAGGCTGGTGAAAAGAAAGTATGATTTCACAAAGTTAGCTCAGCAATCATTTTATAAAATGTGTGTGTTGATGTACACCTTTCTTCTTTTAAGCCGTTTCCAGAAATTCTGTAAAAGGCTTTTCAGTTAATCGCCTCTTTTTTTTTCTCATTCTGCTGTAATCTCGTACATTTCCTTCCCAGTACTTGTAAGACTCAATCATTTCCATTTTTTACCTCATACATACTTTCAAGTGATACTCCACACCTTACTGGATTCCATTTATTTTCATAACATTAATCTTAATGCCATTCACTTCTTAATTTTTAGTTTTCTGTAAAAGAAAATTATTGTTCTGGCTTTGTCCATCCGCACTTTTTCTGTCCTCCCTAAGATCTTAAAAACTGCTGAGGCTAGAGGGATGCAAATTGGTATGTTGATCATCCAACCCCACCAATCATCAAACATACCAAATTGCACCCTCTAGCCTCAGTAGTTTTAATTTTATTTAAGGTTAAATTTAGCCATGGATCGTGCATCTGGCAGCGCTTTATAGGCGTGCAGCGCACCTCCGGGCAGTGGGTGATCGCATCTGGGGCCGCAACTGAGAGTTTCATGGCCGGTCGTAGCTGTAAGATAGTTGTACTATACAACATTATACGTTGTACAGAAAACTCGATTGCGCCGAAAAAACTTTGGCGCATTATTTACTTGTTTTTTTTTTCTTCTTCTTCTTCTTACAAACGCTTCCAAACTCATCTTTCAGTTTAGATAGTTTCTCTTGATTGCGTTGGGCTAACACATTCCTTTATCCCTATGGATATTTCACCAGACATTTTGTGCCGTTTTAAATCATATCAGTCACCAACGAATAACTATTTACACCATAAAATCTTCCACATTACACTGTTTTAATTATTATTATTATTTTATATTATTATTATTATTATTATTATTATTATTAATTATTACATATCAGTTGTATTGGAATCTTGCTTTATCTTTTATGCCATATTAAGCTTTCCCCCATTATTATCAAGCTTAAAACTCGACTGTTTCGTAATACTTTGTCCGAACTTATCTTACGTTTATAAAAACATCCTTTTATCTTTTTCACCTTTCAAAATCGTTTTTTTATATTATGTCTTCACGGGCATGCTAGGAAATGCAACACTCCTAATTTTTTGCAATAGTTTCAGTCTCCCCCACCACGTACTTGAGAAAAATCATTCTCGGCCGTTCTTCTGGAACGTTTCGCTCCATGTTCTACAACTTTGTTTCTATTTTTTTTTTTTTTTTACGCTATCAACACCATACCGCCGGATCTCTAAATGCCTTTTGATTCTACAGCCCTTTATACATGTATCTGCTTTTAATGAAGTTTTGTTTTATCTGTTGGTGAAATTAGGTGGTGTTTGCCGGATGGATGAGCTAATCAGTCAGTCAGTCGACCTGTTTTGTAATTTTCATCTAGACATCCTCAATAGTTACTTCGCATAGCATTTTTTGGAATTTACATTAATCCCTTTCTCTATTGCGTTATTCAGATGTATTCTTTGCAGTTCATACGTGTCATCGTTTCTTCAGATTACAAAACTCACTTCATAGACCAGGAATGTTTTCTTCAGACCGTATCTCTTCATTTTTTTTTCCATTTAAAATCCATATGCCCAATAACCTGTTAGTCTCCACTTGCTTCTCATACTTTCTATATATGTCTGTGAGTTTTCATCGTTTCCCAGCCTGTTCCTCTGACTTTATTCTTTTGGATGCACGAGGACCTTTCCCTCTTCTTGCAAACACACTTATAATTTCTGGCATTTCATCATCGCACCATTTTTATCTTCACTCTTCTCGGCTCTCTCTCTCTCTCTCTAGCCGTAAAGACCGGGTGCTGACTGACTTAATGCATTCATGAACTTTTTCGAACTCATTTTTCTTCGGTAACCTTTAGCACATAGTCCATGAATCTTTTGTCTCTGTGTTATTCTCACTATATTTTTTATCAAACTCATTCGTTTCATATGTACATTTATTGGCACATTTAGAACATTCGAACTGAATGCCTCTCTCTCTCTCTCTCTCTCTCTCTCTCTCTCTCTCTCTCTCTCTCTCTCTCTCTCTCTCTCTCTCTCTCTCTCTCTATATATATATATATATATATATATATATATATATATATATATATATATATATATATATATATATATATATATATATATATATATATATATATATATACATATATATATGTATATATATATATGTATATATATATATATATATATATATATATATATGTATATATGTATATATATATGTATATCGCAGATGTTCGAATGGTCTTCCCTTCAGTAGGAATATATTCGCGAAAGCTGAACATAAACAGGGAAAACAATAGCCACGTAGCTTTCATAATGATGGAAGCGGGGCCATACATCAAAACTGTTTCGGTTGAAAACGAATTATCAACACAAATTGAGATATTTCAACTTTAAAGAAAGTTCTCTCGAAAGTTGATCTTTTCAGTGGCTCCTGGTCGAGCTGAAAGGCACATAAGAAGCTGGAGGGGAAACTATTTTAGAGGGAATATTGTCCCCCTTCCCTTAATCAGGTAGCGTGGGTGTGCGAAAGTTGTCAGAACTAGATTACGGAAAGCTCTGAGGTAGAACGGTAAATGTAATTCCCTGGGTGCTGTTTCTTCGGGCCTTTTAGTTTAGGACCTAAAACAAAAATCCTTTACTGAAGTAAAGAGGAAAGTTTTGCGGTGGTTTTGGGCTCCCGGTCGCAAATCCCTGAGATGTATGCTAGTGTTGAACCAGTCCCGGTTTTTTTTTGCCGTGCCCCTAGGTTAGGTTGGAAAACGTTAGATTATTTTCAAGAAAATCCTTGGTTAGTTTTGAAGATATGGCGTCCCACGTTTTTCAGGGAAAGGTCCCGGTACTTGGGTTAGTTAGGAAAATTGGGTGTAAAACGAGATTATTTTCAAGAAAATCGTATGGTTAGTTTTGAAGATATGGCGTCCCACGTTTTTCAGGGAAAGGTCCCGGTACTTAGTTAGGTTAGGTTAGGTCAAATTCTGGCCTAAGATGAAAATTGGGTGTGGAAAACGGAATGAGATTATTTTCAAGAAAATCCTATGGTTAGTTTTGAAGATATGGCGTCCCGCTTTTTTCAGGGAAAAGTCCCTCCCGGTACTTGGTTACATCTCGGGAAAATGCCTCCCGGTCACTGATGTGAGTCTGGTAGAAGACGCTCGGTGAAATGAGTGGAGAGGGAGGAAGGGAAAAAGGTGCAGATTATGAAAGTATTCAAGACTCTTGACCGAAAGAGGGAAAAGATGTCTCGTAGGCCTAGCAGTAGTAGGGTTATTAGAGGTACAGGAACTGTTGGCTGTGTTGGAGAAGTTATTTGGAAACCACCATTATCTCTTCATCAGCTTGAAGGGAGTTAGATCACTCGGTTTGAAGTGAACTGAAGTTTTCGTCGCGGAAAACTTAAAATAATGACTAGAAGGTCCCGATGAGTGTTTGCTACTGAATAAGTTTATAAAAGTACAGTATGGTATATCTCGCTTTTTCCTTATAAAAAAAAATATTAATAAGTTATCACTTAAGCCCAGGTTATTACCAGACTTCATTACCTGTTCTCAAACTGCTTTCATGATTAAAGTTACCTATGCACAATTTCCCTTTAGTTAATACTGTTATCCATTTAGCCACATCTTATATGTACGCAAGGTGTGGGTGTCGATAGTATGTCCGTAAGCATATACGCATAAATGTTCGGATGTATACGCATATATTGTAATCAATAAGTAAATAAGAGATTTGAGGTTTTTGTGGACATCGAGTTCAGTGTTCCAAGAACGGCAGAACCACTCGACCAGCTGGAAGAAAACCTTTTCCAAACATTCTGAACTTAACCTCATTCGCTGTACGCAGCGCCGCTAGTGCCGTAATGTAACCTAGTTTGCGAAAGCCCTCTCTCGCACGCCAGAATTTATGCCGTTATTAGATCGCGTTTGCATGCGGCGTATGCATACATCATGCGTAAAAGTGATTTAACATCGGCCTGCGCGACGAGGGATTTTCCAAAGGGAGGTACTTAGATACGCATAATTTAACCAGGACGTATTCAGTTTTTAAGATTGTTGGATTTGATAAATATATAGTTATCGACCAAATACATGTTAGTGTGTTGCTTTTGATTGCATTTGCGTTTTCGCAAGCAAGCTCCTGTCTCCTTATAGAAATAAGTTACTTAAAGAGACGGCGTCACTCTGCGTTGGAGTTAGTTCTCGTCACTGTCTACAAAAAGCATAAATAACTCATTGAATCTTCAGTTAAAGAATCATATATCACATTTACAAGATATTAAAATATATTTAGTATATATATATATATATATATATATTTATATATATATATATATATATATATATATATATATGTGTGTGTGTGTATATATATATATATATATATATATATATATATGTATATATATATATATATATATATATATATATATATATATATATATATATATATATATATATATATATATATATATATATATATATATATATAAATTATATCAATCATGTCATTATATCATAACCTCCAAAACGCTTCGGTGAAATTCCGATATGCATGTTTTTCCTGCGCTTAAATCTCTCACACAAATCCTCACTCATTTTCAGCAGACCCCCCCCCAATCTCATAGTTCTCCTCCAAGTAGGTCTGGGTCCTTCTGCTCTTCTTGTGTCCACAGTGGGCCAGCTAAGACGACTGCCAGGTACTGTTCTCCCAGGGGTAATGCGAAGGACATGACCAAGCCATCCTCATCTCAACATCTGTCTTGTTTATAGGTTTGTTTACACACACACACACACACACACACACTATCTCTCATAAATGTAAAAGACAGAATGTTATATCCAGGTCTGTTATCTCCCGTAACTGACTTGTAACGTTGGAACTGTAAGGTAATCTATATGAAAATGGAATTATATTCGATTTATAATTAATGAGTACGACATAGAATATCATGAGACCTTTGAAGTACGGAAATTGAATAATGAGAAAAATTCTCTTTGATTTTTTAGTTGGTTAGAAGATCAATTCTTTTATGGAAAAACCTTCTTGCTAATGAATAACGTCACTAAAAGAGTGAATGGATGCATCAGTTCAAACAAAGAATATCAGATTTATGAGAAATATTCAGGTACTCTATGAAAAGCCCCCCTTTTTTTAAAAGTCCATCTTTTCCCCTTTATGAGAAATATTGAGGTAGTATATGAAAAGCCACTTTTTTTAATATTCATCCTTTTCTCCATTTCCCTTAGTTCATTTCGATATGAAACTATTTAGCTACAGTGTTAGAGTCGAGGAAGAGAGAGTGGTCCAGATTGAGTCAATGAAAAAAGAAAGATTTAATAAAATCTTTGAAGTGGCTCTCGGAATATCTTCGGGAAATTGTGTCTGTTTACTGATATATATTTTTTCCTCCAACGTCTTCTCTATTTGACTCCCGGTTGGAGGATATTGAAGATGGAATGGTCGTATTGTTCAGGAGAGGTCCAGCCATTCACTATACCCCTGTCGTGGGTTAGTGCCGTCAGTGCACCTCGTGCGGGGCACTGTGGGCATTACTGAAGGTTCTTTGCAGCGTGCCTTCGGCCCCCTAGCTGCAACCCGTTTCCTTCCTTTTATTGTACCTGCTTTCATATTCTCTTTCTTCCATCTTACTTTCCTCAACCCTCCCCTAACAGTTGATTCATAGTGCAACTGCGAGGTTTTCATCCTGTTACAACTTTTAAACTTTTACTGTCAGTTTCCGTTTCAGCGCTGAATGACCTCATTGGTCCCAGTGCTTGGCCTTTGGCCTAAATTCTATATTCAATTCAATTCAGTTCATGTACTATACACTAAATAAGGAATATTCTCCGTAACCCATTCTCGCATTTGCTATTTTTATATTTTCTAAGACATATTCATTATAAGTTCATCTTAAGATATTTATCAAGCAAATCCCAAATTATTTCCTGTACCTTGCATTTGTTGGTTTCAGCGAGCTTTCAGTGCTCGGGGGAAGTCCGTATTTCTCAAAAACCACGCATAAATTTTGGTAAGCGGAGATGTACGAGGCGGAGTCACGATAAACATGGCTCTCGTAGCTTGCTTGAACACACAAAAGCCATTTCCCCGAGAAGCTGACGGTCTGCGGGTTTGCATGCAAGAGGTACCTAGATTTAGGGGGACGCAAGCATATGTTTGGAGATGTTTATAGTGCCTGACTCAGAGGAGTGTGTGAAGAACGGCCTGGTTTGAATTGAAGTCGCTTTGTCGTAATCGTTTACAATCTGTAGTAATTGTTATGATTTTTAATATTTTTTTTTACTATTTTTCTCCGTATAATTACGGTCATTATTATGAATTCTATTTTTTCTACTTCTTCAGGAAGCGTGGATGTTGTCGATTATTATTTTTGTCATGTTATCTTATGTATCTTATGTATCTAGATTATTATTATTATTATTATTATTATTATTATTATTATTATTATTATTATTATTATTATTATTATTATTATTATTATTATTATTATTATAAGGAAAGCGTGGCAACATTGTCTTTTCTCCACTGGTATCGAACGTCCTGTAATCAGTGTCCCGGGTTAACAATACTTGTTTACTGTTAAATTTCAAAATAAGTATTTGTCTTTTTTTTTTCTAAAAAAAAAAAAAAATACTTCTTCAACTGACTTTTTCATAGAGGAATTTAGTTAGTTCTGGTTTAATGGTGTTGCCGTCTCTGTTTCCTAATAATGTTTATTTCATGGTACTCTCATTTGATATCTTCTTTAAGATATTATGGCGCTGTGATGTGAAGTTATAGCCTATAGCCTCTCAATTAAAAGAAAATGCTGTTAAATTAAGATATAAGTATCTGCGATGCAAGTTTGCACATGCGTACGTTTATTTAATGCATGCATATAAATGTTGTTGTTTTGTAAATTTTGTGTCCATAATTACTAGCTCACAAAATAAGCTGAAATGTGCCTCGTTATCTTGACTGACAATACAATGAAACTATTTCCCTGAAATACGGAAGAAGAAGACTGAACTTTCCTGAGTGAAATTCTCATTCCTTCGTTCCATGAAATAAGGAAGGAGGCTGTATTTTCCAGAGTAAGAATTCCCATTCCGTCCCATGAAATAAGGAAGAAGTCTAGATTTTCCCGAGTGAGAATTCCCATTCCTTTGTTCCATGAAATAAGGAAGAAGAAGGCTGTATTTTCCTGAGTGAGAATTCCCATTCCTTCGTTCCATGAAATACGGAAGAAGACTGTACTTTCCTGAGTGAGAATTCCCACTCCGTTTCATGAAATAAGGAAGAAGGAGGCTGTATTTTCCTGAGTGGAATTCCCACTCCTTCGCTCCATGAAATAAGGAAGACGAAGGCCGTATGTTCCTGATTGAGAATTCCCACTCCTTCGTTCCATGAAACACGGAAGAAGACTGTATTTTCCCCGAGTGAGAATTCCCACTCCTTCGTTCCATGAAACACGGAAGAAGACTGTATTTTCCCGAGTGAGAATTCCCACTCCTTCGTTCCATGAAATAAGGAAGAAGACTGCATTTTCCCGAGTGAGAATTCTCCCACTCCTGCGTTCCATGAAATAAGGAAGAAGATTGTATTTTCCTGAGTGAGAATTCCCACTCCTTCGTTCCATGAAATAAAGAAGAAGACTGCATTTTCCCGAGTGAGAATTCTCCCACTCCTTAGTTCCATGAAATAAGGAAGAAGATTGTATTTTCCTGAGTGAGAATTCCCACTCCTTCGTTCCATGAAATAAAGAAGAAGACTGTATTTTCCCGAGTGTGAATTCCCACTTCTTAGTGCCATGACATAAAGAAGACTGTATTTTCCTGAGTGAGGATTGCCACTCCTTCATTCCATGAAATAAGGAAGTAAGACTGTGTTTTTCCCGGATGAGAATCCCCACCCCTTTAATATAGCAACAGACACTTCCTGTTAGTTTAATGTTACTTGCCTTTCTTACAATTAATGTCATTAGATATCCATCGCAGTTAATACCGTCTAGTGCGAAATCCTTACATAATCGTTGATACTGCAGGGGGAAATTGGGACCCTTCGGGATTCTTTCTAATGACCCTGGCGAATGTGGTGTAATTTGGCGATGTGGCTGGCTCAGGAGAATCGTTTTATTTTACGTTCATTTCATTATTTCTTTTCCTCGCCTAATTGCATAAAGCAGATGAGTCTAAAAGGACACTCTTTGCTTGCTTTCAGATCCTGCCCTCTCCCTCCCTCTCTCTCTCTCTCTCTCTCTCTCTCTCTCTCTCTCAGAGCCCTAGGCTCGCATCTCAACCTCAGTTCTCGCGTTTGTCATGGCCACAGAGGCGTCTTTCATGCTCTATTTCCTCTTCCCTCTATTTCCACCACTCATTGTCTCATGCACACCACTTTATCCTTTCAGCCATGTCGAGTGGTTTTGCTTCCATGTGGGTATTCGCTCCGGCATGTCAGTTTGTGACTGGGCGGTTTGACTCCGGCACCTACTGTCGGTTTACTGTAAGTGTACTGGTAGATTTGGACACGAAATTTCCATCGTCTTCCCGACCTCATGTTTATCTCGCTCTTCCCTCGCTCTCTCCATCGTTCACCCTTCCCTTGACTTCCCTCTTCTCCTCCTCCTCCTCCTCCTCCTCCTCCTCCTCCTCCTCCTCCTCCTCCGGGGCTCCTGTGCCACCTGCAATGTCAATATTTTACTGGACAGAGACGGACGGCCAATGGCTGTCAGGGCAGCTATGGCGGGCCAATATCTATCACTCGTGTGCGTCGCGTCTTGCGGTTACCTTAATTAATTCCAGGTTGTGTCTGGGATCGACGTAACGCCTCCTGGAGATGCTTCCTTAAAAGTTCAGTCAGATGAAGAAATGGGGAGAGAGAGAGAGAGAGAGAGAGAGAGAGCATATGTCATCATTTGCTCATCCCGAAACATATGACAAAGATATCTATGGAACACTCCTGGGGATGCTTCCTTTAAAGTTCATTCAGATGAAGAAATGAGAGAGAGAGAGAGAGAGAGAGAGAGAGAGAGAGAGAGAGAGAGAGAGAGAGAGAGAGAGAGAGAGAGAGCATATGTCATCATTTGCTCATCCCAGAGCGTATGACAGAACACTCCTGGAGATGCTTCCTTAAAAGTTCATTCAAATGAAGAAATGGGAAAGAGAGAGAGAGAGAGAGAGAGAGAGAGAGAGAGAGAGAGAGAGAGAGCATATGTCATCATTTGCTCATCCCGGAACATATGACAGAGATATCTACGGTGTGTCTGAAGATGTCAGTTCCACCCTTACCTGGCAAGTGACAACGCCAAGTTTATTTTCACAGCGATTTTTTTTTTTTTACTTTGAAGCGAACGAAGCTGTGCTAGGACCCTCCTCGGCGGCTGAAGGAGCACCAGTTTATTCCTTTAGCTTATCAGTCAGTCAGACGAGGATTTGTTGATGGTCATCTCTGATTACTGCCGTGCTTTTGCCAGTGTGTTTGATATTAAAAGCTGATTCGTGTCATACCATCACGTCACCGACACGTCACGTCACGTCGCCGACACATCACGTCACGTCACCGTCCCATCAGCCGTGCCTTGTATTCACACCATGTGTCATCCCGTTCACGATCCCAGTAGTTCGCCTCACAGTTTAGCGTTACCAACCTCCCAGTCAGTCAAGTCAAGTCAAGCTATTCTTTCTAAGAAAGCGTGTCGTGAAGTGACGATGGATGCCGTGCGCTTGATGGTGACGTGACGTGATGGTGTGAACAAGTCCATTCGATTACAAGTAAGAACTTCTCGCGTATTTTGACGTGACGTGATGTGTCGCTGACGAGATGTAATTCGTTTGATTTTTGCTCTCCGTCTGAGAGAAACGAATTATCACAGGTTGATAAGAAACTCGGGGTCGTAGACATCGAAAAAGAGGCTATGTATTTCTTATAACTTTGGAAATACTAAGCTTGATTGCTGATACTCCTGTAACAACAAACTAGGAAATTGGTGTTTGAATTTTATATTTGGCTTGTAACTAAAATCTTCAGCGAAGATGAGAGAGCAGTTGTTTTTAGATTCTTTTAAACGTTAATACACTGTTAGGTTCAGTAAAGGTTATTAATTGTTCAGTCTTCTTTAAATGATCGCAGACTTCCGAATTTTTATTAACTTGAATGTCTTCCTTTGCGAATTTGCATATTTTTTTTTTTTCATCGGTCAGTGTCAATATCTCTCGCCTTTGCTGTGTATCTTTAGCTCATTTAGGTATACAGTGTATGTATGCATGTGTACACATATATATATATATATATATATATATATATATATATATATATATATATATATATATATATATATATATATAATTTACAAACATACTTAATATGTATCCGCGTCCGTGCCTGTATGCCTGTGCAACCGTAAACTAATATATCTTTTGTTAAGCTGGGGTGACTTCCCCTTAGCTTGACCAAGCATTCAGTATTCAGGCGCAGGAATATATTTCCACCGCGCTCGCTGAGAGAACACCTCCCAATAAACTGTGCCATCGACTCGCTTCTGGTCATGTTTTTCATTTCCTTTCAAGTGCGTTTTTTTGGGGAGGAGGGGAGGGGGCCGAGGTAAAATTGACGTCCAAAGCTGTATTCTTCACGCTTTACCTGCCTATCGTTAACGCCCATTCGGTGAGGGGTACGTGATCAAAATTGCAACGTGTAATGTCGGGATCGCGTGGGATTGCCTCGTTTGTTTTACCCACAGCGTCTCTCTCTCTCTCTCTCTCTCTCTCTCTCTCTCTCTCTCTCTCTCTCTCTCTCTCTCTCTCTCTCAGACCGACTCCAGAAGCGGTTGGAAATGTTTACAAAGACAGCAGAAGAGTACCGTACTTCTCACCTTCATCACATCTTCAAAGGCTCCCCAAAGATGAGCCCCTCTCTCTCTCTCTCTCTCTCTCTCTCTCTCTCTCTCTCTCTCTCTCTCTCTCTCTCTCTCTCTTCTCGTTTTACTTAATATCCGGGTGCAGTTTGTTTGTTATCTTTAGCAGCTTTTTTCTTTTACTTTTAGAAGAGGCCACTAATCTCCCAGGAACACGAGTGCTAGATCAAAGGGTATTTTTTTTGTTTTTTTTGTTTTTGGTACATGAGGTAAGATTTCACCGCAAATATTTATCATTCTTGTAAGTGGTTATGTGTGTATATATATATATATATATATATATATATATATATATATATATATATATATATATATATATATATATATATATATAATAAAGGTAATATATGTGTGTGTATACTTACAGACAATAAGCACCATCTCCTTAGCAGTATGGTGCTCAACAGTGCAAAATCGTCTCTTAAAATCCGAAGTAAAAAAACGAAAAAGGAGCAAATGGCAATTCTTTGTAATTCTAATGAAAGAGCTTTCGAGAAAATACCATGAAATTGGATATTGGCAACTCCTGATCCCTTTAGTGCATTAGTGGTTCGGAACTGCTGAGGAAATCTCCAGGATTAATGTGGAAATCCTTACGACCCTCCAAGCCAGACACGCGTGCGTATCCTTATGACCCCTCCAAGCCAGACACGCGTACGTATCTTTACGACCCTCCAAGCCAAACACACTTACATACATAATACATACTTGTATACATGCAGAGGTAAATCTTCATTTCAAGTCACTCTGGATACACACGGCATTGTATGCATATGTACGAATATTACACCTTTCAGGGCGTCAAAATTAGAATTTTATCAGCCCCTGGTACCGGACATTACTGAATACCTGCGCAAATTGCTATTTTTCTCGCCGGGCATATTTATTTAAGCAGCATTAATGGTTGCGCGAGTGTTTCCACATAATTTTTCCATAATGTTAGCTGTTAGCTGTATTTATGAAGACAGTTACTTATGTCCAACGTGGCCATGGCTCTCTCTCGTGTGTCCCCGTGCCTCTGTAAACAGTCCCCTTGGCTGGGTAACCAGAAGCTTGGCGTAAATATTTCTTATCACTGCAAACAATTCTTATCATTTTTTTTTTACTGTGATGTGTAGTAAGGGATTCTGTTATCATCGTGAACTTTTACTATTTAAGAAAACATAGATTTTTGTATACTCTTACCAAAATTCAGCGGCTGAATTCCGCCTTTTACTGTTTAAGAAAACATAGATTTTTGCATATTCTTACCAAAATTCAGTGGCTGAATTCCGCCTATAAGTTCCTTTAGCAATCTTAAATTTATCGTAGTTAGTGCTATAATCCAGCGGCTCAACTCTCCGAATAAATTCATATGTCATCTACGAAAGCTCACAAAGCGTTGCAGAATGGCGTGACGCTCGTCAAGCCGATGAGAAATTGGAATATGGGGATAAGATAAAAATGTGTATGTAAATCTAAATCAGAGGAAACATAAAGCTTCGCACCTCTGCAACACCATAAAGCTTCGCACCTCTGCAACACATACAATGGGTAAAGGGTGTAAGGAAAGTTTAGGCATGCATGTGTGCATTGTGGGTTCCCTGTTAATGGATCTTTTAATATTTTCCTGTTTCTCTAGAGGTTCTAGAAGAACTAATTTCTAGAGTATGATGAAGAATACGCTTTTAAATCCTCTTACGATATTTATGTTGGGAAAACACACACCAACTATTTTAATCGAATCCAGATCGAGAAGAGATGGGCTAACCTTTTTTTTTTTCAGGCGTCAAGAAATAAGAGAAGCTAATTGCAGTACCTTTACAAAAAAATGTGGAAACTTTTATTTCGAATCAACAGAGCGACTCGTATTCGAAACCGATATAAGAAAAAGAAAAAAAAAAGAGCAAAAAGTGTCTATACCTTGAGGAAGAAAGGAATTCCACCAAGAACGCAAACACGAGAGCCGAGAATAGATCGAGAGGTAGAATTTTTCTAAGTTCGTGCTTCCGCTCTTCACGACCAGAGAGCTGGCAAAGGAGAAACGTAAATAGAAGTGAGCTCAGAATAAAAGAAATAGAGCTAAAAGTAAATAGAAGTGAGATCAGAGTCAAAAGAAATAGAGCCATTCGGTTAGAATTTTAGAGGACGCCGTGGAAAACTCGGTTACATTTTACAGTCACTTTCAGGTCTTAGAAGATTTTTTTTTTAAATTCACGTACTCGAAGATTTTTTTTTAAATTCACGTACTCGAAGATTTTTTTAAATTCACGTACTCGAAGTTTTTTTAAATTCACGTACTCGAAGATTTTTTTTTAAATTCACGTACTCGAAGATTTTTTTTAATTCACGTCCTCGCTAATAACCCATCTTACAGAGACTTCTCATTCCCGTCGTCATATACATACAAGCACCTACTAAGTGTTTCTGCCAGTAGATAAAACTGCGCTGTGTTAATAAATAAAAAAAAATATATATAAAAAAAATTCATGTATGACTTCAAGTGAACGACCTTGCCCCCGCCCCCGCCAACTCGTGATGGTGCAAAGAGAAACCCCAGTATTTCGTTTCAATTAATCGAGATCACAGTGGGGGATTACGGCTTGTCACATGCTTCTATAGAAAAGCGATATTTATTTGTTATTTCCTGGGCAACGGCTTTGAGACCGAACGTGATGTGTGTTCAACAGGACTGATGTTCGGTGTGCGTGTGTGTCTTGGATAAGGTTACATTACTTCCTGGTTGATATTTTCATTTTTAGTTTTCTATCAAAGAAATTATTGTGCTGGCTTTGTCTGTCCGTCCGCACTTTATTCTGTCTGGACTTTTATCTGTCCTCCCTCAGATCTTAAAAACTACTGAGGCTAGAGGGCTGCAAATTGGTATGTTGAACATTCACCTTCCACTCATCAAACATACCAAATTGCAGCCCTCTAGCCTCAGTAGTTTTTATTTGATTTAAGGTTAAAGCTGGCCATTATCGTGCTTCTGGCAACGATATAGGAATAGGCCACCACCGAGCCGTTGTTAAAGTTTCATAGGCCGCGGCTCATACAGCATTACACCGAGACCACCGAAAGATACATCTGTTTTCGGTGGCCTTGATTATACGCCGTAGCGGCTGTACAGAAAACTCGATTGAGCCGAAGAAACTTCGGTGGATTTTTACTTTTTTTTTTTTTTTTTTTTTTTTAGTTGCTTATCTGTATGAGTGTTGGTTCGCTTCATCGACATGATGCAAGTAAGGAAACCTGAAGCTTGTCACTTTAGCGAGTGAATGATTGTAGTTCGTTATTCTTATTTCGACACGGGGTGGTTGGACGGGGGCTGGTCCTTGATGAAAATTTTTTTTTTTTATAAAATATGTATCAATGATTTTTTTACGTGAATTTTGTGTAAAAGGTGATTTTAATTTGACTAACTTTACGAAAATAGCCTTAAAAGTTCCCTTTCGAAGTTTTTTCCTGTGAAGAGATTCTTGAACCGACTCGAAAATGAATTCTGCAAATATTCCTTCGTGATGGAATATTATCAAAGGACTGCAAAGATAATGTTGAGAGAATTCATATGAATTAATCGCTGGTTAAAGTGTAATAATGTATATAAAGCTCATGTATGTATTTTGACGTTAGTATAAAATGTGATTTTGGCAGTCGTCTGTTTAAAGTGAAATATAACTTTATCCTTCCTGGACAAGAATTGAAGCTCAGCTTTCCATGACAATTCTTTTAGTCTGTGTCAAGAAACAAGCAGCCTAAAATACACGAAGAGAAGGAATTTTCGCCTGAATATATGCCGGTCATTTATTTCAACAGATATGTATATATGGCTTTCGAATAGCCACAGTGGCCTCTTAACTTTTCGACTTCTTCACACTTTTTGGACGCGCTTATCACTGCGACAAAGCCCTGAATCTGAATTTCGAATTCAAGGCTTTGCAGTGACAAGCGAAGCGTGTCCCCCCCAAAAAAGTATGACGAATTCGAGAAGTTCAGAGGCCAGTGTGACTGCTGCATATAGAGGTATATACACGTAGATATATTGTACGTGTATTCATCCGCTGGGAAGAGAGAAAGAGAGATTGATAGCCTTCGACGTTTCTGAAAGAATGGAGAATGGAGGAGAGAGGAGGAGGAGGAGGAGGAGGAGGAGGAGGAGGAGGAGGAGGAGGAGGAGGAGGAGGGGAGGAGGAGGAGGAGGAGGAGGAAGAGGGAGGAGGGAGGAGGAGGAAAGGCCACTCGGTTGCATTTTCCCCAGCACAATAGCTGGGATGCATCTGGTAGTACCGACCGTTACCTACGAACATTCACTAAAATGTTCAGCAGCAAGAAGGTTTCCCCTATCGAATCCCTGCTTCTGTCTTCTTTCTCTCACCTCTCCCCAACCCCCTCCCCCTCCCCCCACGTTCCTCACTTCATCACCTTTACCTCAACGCTCAACTCCTCCTTTTCCTCCTCCCCCCCCCTCCTCTCCTCCCCACCCCTTTTACCGCTCCTTCAACCAGAAATCTTTTCATCCCCCAACTCCGTTTCGCTATTTGGTCGCTGTTCGGTTCTCTCTCTCTCTCTCTCTCTCTCTCTCTCTCTCTCTCTCTCTCTCTCTCTCTTTTTATCTATTTTTTTTTTCGTTTTATATTCACTTCATTTTTATAGCCGCTGAGGGTCGATGGCGATTTTCATTTAGCTTGGATACTTCGTTAGTTTCACTTTAGTTATGGCGTATATTTTCTTTTGTTGCATGTGTATACATACGTATACACACACACACACACACACACACACATATATATATATATATATATATATATATATATATATATATATATATATATATATATATATATATATATTTATATATATATATAATCTTTTGCATTATTGTATAGTTAATTAATTACATTGAACGTGGTCGTACAGAGTAAGCACTATGTTCGTATAGAAATTAGTTGGTTTCATATAATATATATATATATATATATATATATATATATATATATATATATATATATATATATATATATATATATATATATATATATATATATATATATATATATATATATATATATATATATATATATATATATTTCTAATATGACGTGAACGTATTTTTACTGTTTTTCAGATTCCACGAATGTTGTATATTATGCTTTTGTTTAATGCTAATGCTAAATTGATGTGAACAATTTTTCATTCATTTTGCTGGTGAGGCATAACTAATTGATTTGACTCTGTATACGCAGTGTGTTAAAGTTTGGCTTACTAAATGACAACATATGAGGTTGAATATGTGCTCTTTATATATATATATATATATATATATATATATATATATATATATATATATATATATATATATATATATATATATATATATATATTTTTTTTTACCACTAACTTTATATCGTCGTATTTCTCGGCTTCTAAACGGTAATTTATATTACAGTGTATATATATATATATATATATATATATATATATATATATATATATATATATATATATATATATATACATATACACACACACACACATACAAATATATATATATATATATATATATATAATGCCATCAGTATGGCAAAAACCAATGTATACGGATCAGCTTATATGAAGTTGACCTACAATATATATATAGTATATATATATATATATATATATATATATATATATATATATATATATATATCATATATTGATATATATATATATATATAATATATATATAAATATATATATATATATATATATATATATATATATATATATATATATATATATATATCTGGCTATGGATTAAAATTCTATCCATTGCCATATATTTTATTTTTACCTTCCTCCACGCTCGATTTTTTGCTTGAAAGGTACCTGTTTTAACTAATTTTTTTTTAGGGAGAGTATTATAGTAGCATTGTTTTCTTGTAATATTTTTCTTGCAGATACAACTCACGACGTATTTATTTCACCTATGGAAACCGTTTGATTACTTTTCATTTTGGAATTAAATTATTTGGGTTTTGTGAATTTGTTCATAAAAAAAGGGGGACCTGAATTCTGTCTTGTTTTATCCATGACAATTGTTTTTGCTTTTTATTCTTATTGAGAATTTAGGCTTAAAATATTCTGAAGTGAATATATTAATATTAGCCTCTTACTTCGTTCAGTGGGCGTACCTGTATTTCCATTGTATTATACTCAACCTGGATGCGCATTAATCTCGCCTGTTCTTTTGAGATCTCAAAACTATTACCGATCCCTGCCTTGCTGATCGTAAGTTCCATTCAGACCTAGATTATATAATTGTCTAAGATTTCAATCTGACACTCCATCCCCAGCCTAGATTCTGATTATCCTCTCGTCTTCATTTGGTCTTTCAAAACAGTTACAGATTATCTAGATGTATTGATTTTTCGGAAGTTCATCCAGAAATAGAATTTAGAATTTTTTTATGCCTGTGAATTTGACGCATCGCTATCCGCCTCGAGCAGGTGATACACAATCCTTTCCTTCCAGCTTCCAAGATCCTTCCCGACCTTCCTTCCTCCATACGAATTCCTTCCTTCCTTCCTTCCCTGTACGCAAGCCGTAGTGGCAGGGCGCACCTCGCGCGCAAGACGCCTGTAGGCGCTGCTGGTGCCAGAGGTATAGCTGCCGCCTTGCGTGGAGTCGTGAGGTACTGGGCCTAACGCCAGTAAGGAAGACACTTTAATATTACGTATTGCTGATGGGAGGGGTAGTGGCTGGAGTGGTGTGGGTATGGAAGGAGGCGGGGGAAGAGTTGGTGGTGGTGGTGGTGGGCGAAGTATTATATGGTTCACTTTACCTACGAATAGGTTTAGCTTTGCCGTCGAATCTTTTACCACGATCTCATCTTCATTTCTAGTCGTCTGTAGTGGAGGGGAAGGTTTCTGTAGTGGAGGGGAATAATAATAATAATAAAATATTATTATTATTATTATTATTATTATTATTATGGTCTATAACAGTCATTCTGTTCGACTGGGTGGTTTTATTATTATTATTATTATTATTATTATTATTATTATTATTATTATTATTATTATTATTATATATATTTTTGGTCTATAACAGTAATCCTGTTTGACTGGATGGTTTTATTATAATTATTATTATTATTATTATTATTATTATTATTATTATTATTATTATTATTATTATATATTTTTCGGTCTATAACAGTAATCCTGTTTGACTGGATGGTTTTATTATTATTATTATTATTATTATTATTATTATTATTATTATTATTATTATTATTATTATTATTATTATTATTATTACCTGTCCTGTCAAAAATGAGGGCACCATTCACATAATTTTGCTGTTACAGCATACTTACAACATGACAAGTTTATGTTGTTCTGCATTTGTTTGTTGTTTATTATGCGCGGACTGTGTCTCACAAAAAATATATGGATACGCATTGTTTTAGTGCGTTATTATTAATACCAAGTGAATCTGTAAGCATCGCCACGTCTTTCTTCCGAGATTCTTTTCAATGAATTAGATTTTTGCATTTTTCATTATTTTATCCGATATTGTTGTCGTCCATGTAATAGTTTCTGGTAATCCTTTAAGGCTATAATCTTCTCTCTCTCTCTCTCTCTCTCTCTCTCTCTCTCTCTCTCTCTCTCTCTCTCTCTCTCTCTCTCAGATGAAGATTCCCCTCACGAAGATTACACGTTGTAAAATCAGTCCCTACAAAAATTCCACCCATGTACGTTCCACCCCAACTTTTTTTTTTTTTTTTGCCTCCTATGGAATTTTTTTTTATGATTTACTTGGTATCCTATGAATGAGGCCAAAGTGTTCCTAACAGTGAGACGACCATTTTCAGTCACGAACATTCAGACTAGACACGCATATGGAACTCTAAACTCAAATAGTTTTCATTTGTAGTAAACCTTGTAACTGTTAAAAGTATCTACTTTTACAACTTTCTTATGACAGTGTTATTCATTGCTATTGAAGAAGGAATCAGAATATTCTGTGATGCCTTTTGCATTTATGAGAATCTCCTGGCATTGCCAACCCAAACAGGGACTTATTGGAGACCTGGGCATTTTTGTAATTGTTAAAATGCCCAAAAATAGAGCTCTTCGCAGTGGAAGCTAAACACACATCCAGTCGCAAGTGTAAAGTCCGGTTGTCTGCTGCGGAATGTCTAACAGACGACACAAAAGGACAAAAATGCAATCTATATCTGCCCTTTCTCTTTGCATACAGAATTGGAGACGCGAGTCTTTAGTAATTCCAGCACTAGTGACATGTCCAGCTGGCTATGGAATTCTGGGTTCACTGAATTGATTGGAATTCTGGGTTCACTGAATTGATTGGAATTCTGGGTTCCCTGAATTGATTGGAATTCTGGGTTCACTGAATTGATTGGAATTCTGGGTTCACTGAATTGATTGGAATTCTGGGTTCACTGAATTGATTGGAATTCTGGGTTCACTGAATTGATTGGAATTCTGGGTTCACTGAATTGATTGGAATTCTGGGTTCACTGAATTGATTGGAATTCTGGGTTCACTGAATTGATTGGAATTCTGGGTTCACTGAATTGATTGGAATTCTGGGTTCCCTGAATTGATTGGAATTCTGGGTTCCCTGAATTGATTGGAATTCTGGGTTCCCTGAATTGATTCAAGACCCTTCGCTTTTCTTGGCATTCGACAGTTGCCTCGACGAATCCTTTTATCTGGCTTGGCCACGTAGAGGGGTAGTGCCGTCAGTGTACTGTAGGCGTTACTTAAGGTTCTTTGCAGTTTCCCTTCGGCCCCTAGCTGCAACCCCTTTCATTCCTTTTACCGTACCTCCTTTCATATTCTCGTTCTTCCATCTTACTTTCCCCCTTCTCCTAACAAATGATTCATAGTGCAACTGCTTTGAGGTTTTCCTCCTGTTATACCTTTCGAACCTTTTACTGTTAGTTTCCGTTTCAGCGCTGAATGACCTCATAGGTCCCAGTGCTTGGCCTTTGGCCTAAATTCTATGTTCAACTCAATTCTTATATCTGGCTTGGAAGACTTACTAGAAAATATATCTAGTGCTTAAGGTTGATATGTAGTTCATAGTATAAGCTTTGTTTTAGGAAAAATTCTTTGCAGATTATCATTAAAGCATTGTCTCTATCACGTATATTTAACTTATTGCCCAATAAACAAGGTAAAAAATTTTAGGAGACTTTGCGTTGCCTTCTTTAATCTCCTTCCAAATATATATATATATATATATATATATATATATATATATATATATATATATATATATATATATATATATATATATATATATATATATATATATATATATGTGTGTGTGTGTGTGTGTGTGTGTGTATGTGTGCGTGTGTTTGCGCTTCGCGTTAAGTTGTTTTTGCATTACACTGTCATTAAATGACATTGTTTCCCGCTATTATATCAAGCCCCCTTTAACCCCTCCCCTCATTTATGTTGTGATGCCAGTTTTAATAGATATAATCAATCAATCACTCAATCCTTTCATGTATACCATCTTGCATAAACAAAGTGGAATTTCACGAACCTTTGTATTCAGACCCTGATTACAGTACCGACTGGGCCTCGCCACTTCTTATTTGCACGAAGTATTCAAGGCTCTCTCTCTCTCTCTCTCTCTCTCTCTCTCTCTCTCTCTCTCTCTCTCTCTCTCTCATATACCCGTCTGGAATCTGATGGATTTCTCAGCTTAACGATTTCGTGAATGGAAGAGTTCTCGTTGGGGGGTTCATTGGCGTGTGACAAGCGGTTAACCAGCGAGTGGGTCGGGTCATTCCAGTCCCATGCTTAGAGCGTCACCTGTTGTGGACAGGTCGTTCCCCTGGGCGGCTCTTCCGATGTTAAGACCGTGCTTTATCGATGTGAATTCTGAGGGCATTGCGCCGTTTTAGGCTGTCAGTACAGGAGCTGTGTTTGGATAAAGGGTAGGTGATTCGACCAAGTTTTTTTTTTTTTATGTTTGCATAAGTTCTTTAATTGGATTAATACTTGTGGCTTGATAGATAGGCAGAAGTGGCTTGATAGGAAGTGGCTTGACAGGTAGGAAGAAGTGGCTTGACAGATAGGAAGAAGTGGCTTGACAGGTAGGAAGAAGTGGTTTGACAGGTAGGAAGAAGTGGTTTGACAGATAGGAAGAAGTGGTTTGACAGATAGGAAGAAGTGGCTTGACAGATAGGAAGAAGTGGTTTGACAGGTAGGAAGAAGTGGCTTGACAGATAGGAAGAAGTGGTTTGACTGGTAGGAAGAAGTGGCTTGACGGATAGGAAGAAGTGGCTTGACAGATAGGAAGAAGTGGCTTGACAGATAGGAAGAAGTGGCTTGATTGATAGGAAGAAGTGACTTGACAGATAGGAAGAAGTGGCTTGACAGATAGGTAGAATATACAACAGTTGGACGGGACATCTGGATGTAGAATCTGCGCATATTGATGTACTTTGTATGTAAGTTCTGGGTTCTTGTGCATTGTGTGCCGGGATGCTCGCAAATATTCTTGTGTTATTTATAGCAGTCGTTCTTTATATCTCAAAGCTTTGTTTTTCCCTTGTGTTTAATAAGTCATGTCAAGTACAATTTCATATTTAACTCGAGATTCACCGCAGAAGTTGAGGATTTATCACCACACACACACACATACACACACACATATACACACACGCATTTGTCTGCGTAAGTGTGTGTGCATTGCTCCATGTTTTCCTGCCAATAAAAATAGAGAGAGAGAGAGAAGGGGACCATACTCCACGTCCTCCCACTCTACCAATAAATACCCTTTTCATTATTCCTCTTGTGACTCTGTCGTATGTGATCCATAGCTAAAAATAGTTTAATTTGTTTGACAAATATTGTCAGCGCTGGAAAACGACCAGATATTGACCAAAAGAGGGGGAAAAAAATCCGTTGGTGAAATTTCTCATCTATGTAATATCGATATTTAATGATGGAGGTACGGGATATTAAAAACTCACTTTATGATATTGGAGGTAACCGAATTGACGGGAGGGGAGGTTGGGGTTTTGGGGTGGGGAGAGAGAGAATAGGTTGGGGGGTGGGAAGGGAGAGAGACAAGGGACTTACGCGTTTATTTATGGAATAACGTCATTTAGCGTCATTGGTAGGGTACCAATTTAAAGTCCATTTGAACTTACGAACCCCCTGTGCGTTGACTGTGTCGACTGTGTCGCCTTTATTGCGTAGGTGTTCATCGTCCATCACGATATTAACGTTGCCTTTTGGAAGGTGTCAGTAAATAAGTTTCAAGTCATGCAACCGAATGATATGGCATCATCATCATCATCATCATCATCATCATCAACCCCGTAGGCGGGCAGTGCCGTCAGTGCACCTCACAGGGTGGACTGTAGGCATTACTGAAGGTTCTTTGCAGCATCTCTTCCTTAGGCCCCCAGCTGCAACCCCTTTCGTTCCTTTTGCTGTACCTCCATTCATACCTTTCTTCCATCTTGCAACTGCGAGGTTTTCCTCCTGTTACACCTTTCAAACCTACCTCCTCTCAATTTTCTTTCCAGTGCTGAATGACCTCATGGGTCCCAGTGCTTGGCCTTTGGCCTAAACTCCATATTCCCTTCCATCCCGTCATCATCATCAGTCATCGCCATCATCATCGTCGTCAGCGTAGTAGCCATCCCTTCATGCAAATTTTCAAGGAATATTCTGTCAAAATAGAATATTAATCATGTAACTGGTCGTTATGAAGACCACAAGAAATGTTTAATTAAAGGAAAACGCTTCAGTATTTTATATCTTATAAATTTTTCTTAAACGTAGATGCTGAGAAGTCCTTGTTTGCTATTGCCTAGATGCTGAGAAGTCCTTGCCTGTTGTTTGTTATTGCTTAGATGCTGAGAAGTCCTTGTTTGTTATTGCTCAGATGCTGAGAAGTCCTTGTTTGTTATTGCTTAGATGCTGAGAAGTCCTTGTTTGTTATTGCTTAGATGCTGAGAATCCCTTGTTTGTTATTGCTTAGATGCTGGGAAGTCGTTGTTTGTTATTGCTTAGATGCTGGTTAGTCCTTGTTTGTTATTGCTTAGATGCTGGGAAGTCCTTGTTTGTTATTACTTAGATGCTGAGAAGTCCTTGTCTGTTATTACTTAGATGCCGAGAGGTCCTTGTTTGTTATTGCTTAGATGCTGAGAACTCCTTGTTCGTTATTGCTAAATTTGCAGGATACCAGGTTCGGTTTCGATAAATACTGGAAATATTTGGATACGCGATACCTAGGCTTTTCATTGTTATTCAACCGAAGTCAAATTTGTATCTCGAAAATAGAGTCGGATCTTTCTGCAATGCAGAATGTTTCCAATCAGTTGTAGAATTTGCCTTTGTGCAACCAAACAGTCCCATTTACATTACGTGGATGTTTATGCACTGATACGTAGAGCTTTATTGAAGCAACCACATCTTTAGAATATCGTTGGGCTGGCATGCAATACACTTCTGTAATCTGCTAGCTAATAGTTGCATGATTCGCTTCTTTTGTTATTGAGTTAATGCGGCCGCTGTGATTCAAATAACGCCTTCCCCTTCCTGTCTTTTTTTACAATGCCTG
>NC_089753.1:33191412-33231412 GCF_040412425.1 Macrobrachium rosenbergii | reverse complement strand
TAATGGGTTAATATAAGTGTGAAATCTTTGTAAATACATTCATATAGACTAAAACACGAGTCACAATGTATGTTCATGTTTTTACATTATACATGGTCTTCTGAATTTCCTTTCATTTCAACAGACCGACGTAGTTCCACTGGTAGAGTCGAGTCGTGGTCTATGGCCGTTGGAGATTTCTTTGATATTAATTCCAGTAATGTGATTAATGGCCGTAATATCATGCAAATGTTTCCTAATAAATATGACTTTTTTTCGGAACCGTTATTAAATTCCTGCTTTTTTTTCCCCTCTCTCTCTTTTTGACTCATCCGTTTTAAAGATTATAAAACGCGCGTTGTACAGTTCTGGGCGAGTTATGAAACCTTATTTCTTAGATAATTTGAACTTTTATAGACCGTTCTTTGATATGATAATCTTCAATAAGGTGCCCCATTACCTGGTAGAACAGCGATTTTCTCAAGTAATTTATGACAGACTTCCATCCCTTTGAGTGATCGAGATATTATCCGATGCAAAGTGGCCTCTGATGCTTCAGCCAACGGCATTCTTTAGTAGTTAGGCGTTTGTTAGCAATATCTTTGATGTCCTGTCTAATTTATTTGAATAATAAGGTTTATTATAGAGTGCTTGGTCCTCGTAGGGGGTAGTGCCGTCATTGCGCCTTGCGGAGTGAACTGTAGGCATTTCTTCAGGGTCTTTGCAGCGTGCCTTCGGCACCTAGCTGCAACCCCTTTCATTCCTTTGACTGTACCTCCATTCATATTATCTTTCTTCCATCTTGCTATCCACCCTCTCCTAACAATTATTTCAAAGTGCAACTGCTTTGAGGTTTTCCTCCTGTTACACCTTTCAAATCTACCTACTCTCAATTTCCTTTTGCAGCGCTGAATGACCTCATAGGTCCCAGTGCATGGCCTTTGGCCTAAAGTCTATATTCCATTCATATAGAGTGCTTGATAAGTAGATTGATTGGTGGGTTAGTTTCGAAGCGAACGATTTTAGCATCTTTTGCTAAAGCAGCATTCAGTAATATAATTTTTAAACACTTTTCTTTACAGAAAAAACAACGTTGAAGCTTTCCTACATAAAATCACTTTCTGCACGAAGGAAGTATCTTTGTTTTATACTCTTGAAGTATTTTTCTCTCTCTCTCTCTCTCTCTCTCTCTCTCTCTCTCTCTCTCTCTCTCTCTCTCGTGTGATACTCAGTCATGTTGGCCGTAAAGCCGTTTAGGACATATTGGTATTAAGTAATCACTTTATTTGCTTGCCGGTATTAATCCCAAACGCAATTATCCTTTCTGCAGTCCGTATAGAGGGCTTTCATGTATCCCCAAACCTGCAGTCAAACTGAGATACACAAAGGAGGGAAAATCTGCTCAGTGTGATAGTCAATCTGCGGAAGGAATCCCGGGACCTCATGGAAAGGGAAAGGGTTGTATCTAAATAAATCCTCTCCTCCTTTCCGTATCCTCCCCAACGCTGACCTTCCCTCCCTCCACCCCCTTGTCCTAGCCGTGAGGGGCGTTGTCGGGGGAATGGCGTGAGATTCAGGATAAGGTTGAAAAATGGCTCCGGATGAGCGAGGAGAGATTTACCGAAAATACTCTCGTTTCTCTCCTTCTTTCTTGATATCAGTGGCTGCTATTATAATAACAACGTGTTGTAAAACGGTTCTGAGAGTGCCGACGACTTTGCGCCCCAAACCTGTGTGAGAGGGATGGGCTATGAGAGTGAAAAATGCCATGCCTCGCGTGCCGGCATTTTCCCGAGATGTAACAGAGTACCGGGGCCTTTCCCTGAGGAAAGCGGGACGCCAGATCTTAAAAACTAACCATAGGATTGTCACGAAGATAATCTCATTATGTTTCCCTCACCCAAAGTAGCAGCGAGTCACTAAGCTAACCTAACCCAACCTAACCTAACCTAATAATCTAGCCTTAACCTAAGGGCATGGCAAAACAACTGGGGCTGGTGCAATACTGGCCTACATCGCAGGAATTTGCTGCTGGCTGACGGGGCCTATACTTGTTGGCTGACGTGCAAATCATGACGTGCCTAGTTTACTGGGTTTCATGAGCAGCGTTTTGTACCTTTGTAAGAACCGATTTTGCGTCATCGCAAATGCTGCAGAACCAGAAGTGGAATCTCAAGATAGTTTTCTTGAAAGTATTTGGTTTGTATGGGAATATCACCTTATTTGGAAACAGTGCCTTAAGTTATTGTGAAGAGATATTGAGAATTGTTTCATAAAAAAAGAAATTCCTAGATTATTCCTATTAGACGATCAGATTATTATAGAAAATTCATGAACTACTCCTATAAAATAAAAGGTAGGCTTGACATACAGAGAGGAGATTGCATTATCTCGAGCTAACGGCGAGTCCTTTAAATTTTTTTCTCTATCTGAATGTCGACACCACAAGTATGCTAATGACCTTTTTGGGATAGTTAGGCCTCAAACGATAAAAAAATTGGAAAAGTAGAAACGATAAGGAAAGAGCACTGTCGGGTAACTGCCCGATAAGGCGACTTCTGGGGCATTAGGCCTATATGACCTCCTGATAGAAAGATCGTTTATGCAATGGTTAGCGTTCAGGAACTATAGAAATTGTAGTCATCTCTGAATAAAGTTGATAGATTTAAGTTGGTGTTTTTGGCAGAAAAAATATTCCCTCGACTATAATATCGACACTCCTAATAAAAAACATTTCGGTTGCTTTGTACGCGTCCATGTACTTTAATATTAATCTAGAAATGGCGTGACTCAAGTTAAAATATATGTCCTCATATTTCAGGAAGAAAAATGACTATGAAAATAAAACCTAGGATCAAATAAAGCTGAAAACAATGTTATCTTGGAAAGCAGATAAATAACTGCTAGCTTTCTCTAGTATTCAAATGTTTTAGAAAGGAGTGTTTAATGCATGTGAAAAAAAAAAAAAAAAAAAACTAAATATTTCTATCGCGTCATTGGTAGCTGTCATAAGAGCGTTTAAGAGCTGGGTGTTGGCGTCGGATGGTGAGCTGTCATATGCTGCCTTCGCTAATTAAGATAGACACTTTTACCTTCCTCCCCCCCCCCCCTTCCCCTACCTCTCGCTCTCTCTCTCTCTCTCTCTCTCTCTCTCTCTCTCTCTCTCTCTCTCTCTCTCTCTCTCTCTCTCTCTCTGAATGAGCATGGCCTATAAAAGTGAGAAGACTGTTTTACAGAATTCTCTCTCTCTCTCTCTCTCTCTCTCTCTCTCTCTCTCTCTCTCTCTCTCTCTCTCTCTCTGTGAATGAGCATGGCCTGTAAAAGTGAGAAGACTGTTTTACAAAATTCTCTCTCTCTCTCTCTCTCTCTCTCTCTCTCTCTCTCTCTCTCTCTCTCTCTCTCTCTCTCTCTCTCTCTCTCTCTCAGACTGAGCATGGCCTATAAAAATGAGGAGACTGCTTTACAGAACTCTCTCTCTCTCTCTCTCTCTCTCTCTCTCTCTCTCTCTCTCTCTCTCTCTCTCTCTCTCTCTAAGAATGAAAAGATTCAAGTGACTAGTGTCCGATCTTTTGTTCCAGCCCAAATAAAAACATTAACTTTCAATATATAATGAAACAGACTCTTGCTTTTCCGACAGGTAATACATGAAACCAGTGATCAAGTTCATGAACTCAGAGAAGTTTAAATGTACTTAATTTGTACTGGTTTTTGTCAAGAAAAGTCGAATTTATTAAAGTTTTTGTGCTACTAATATATAACTATTGTATTATCAAATTTACCCATTTATTTTATTGATATGTTTCACGACCGCTACGCAAAGAAATTGACGCTTTGATTTTTGGCTTTATAAAACATTTACTGATTACAATTTCCGCCAGATATATTGGTAACTGGTAACTCCACTAAGATGACGTAAACGTGTTCCTTTAAATCATGCAAGTTTAATTGTTAAAATGAAAATAATTTTTAATGTAATTAAGGTTTTAAGTTTTGTTGTTTAAATAAAAAGCATCATGAATGTAATTAAGATATGTAAGTTTATGTTAGTTCTCATATTGATTAATATATCACATGATACAAAACAGAAATTGTCAACGTAACTGCTTTCAGAAACTGTCTTAAAATAAAATTACGAGGTTTTAGATTTCATGCAGTATTGAGATGGTCTATGTAGAGAATAAAACGTAATGGTGAATAATCAACGGTATTTGCAAATTGAGGTCACTTTTGGTCTCTTCTTAATTTGACTAGGATCTGTGATTGCCTGATCCGCGAAATTATGCATTCTTCATAATAAAGTATAGGCTAAGGTTTTCCCGTCTTGCAGAATCAGTCAAGATGTATGTTTACCACACTAATGCATATATGTATATGTATATATATATATATATATATATATATATATATATATATATATATATATATATATATATATATATATATATATATATATATATATGTGTGTTTTTTTGTGTGTGTGTGAGTGCACATGTAAGTTTAAATGTTATTAACATACGAACAGTTTATTTCTTTGTATATAATTTCCGCTGTGAATAAATTTGCAATTTATATATCTCTCTGGACGTCGATTTGCCTATCACAAAGACTTCTTCACTTCATCTCCGAAGCGATAAACAGAAGTGAGAAATTTCCTCTCGGGAAAGATTTTCCCAATCTGGCAATTATCCGCTTCGGAAGCAGGAAGCAGGAGGCTTTTAAATCAGGCTCCAGGACGTTTAGAGGCGCCTGGAGTTCTAGGTGTTGCCTGAAAGGTGGCGAGTTTGTCCGAAGGGCTGGTGGATTGTTTTCGGGTGTGGGAAATGGCCAGGGTGAGCTCGTGAGTTTGGGGAAGAGGGAGTGGGGAGGGGGAGGGTGTAATGGTGAGATGGGTATGGGGAGTACTCGAGGCAGTTGTCTAGTCCTGAAAACTCATTAAGGGGGGATCATGAAGGCGCAGGTGCGCCTAATTAAAATTAAACAAGAACGAGCCCGCTTCTGCTATTTGGATGCTCTGATACTTAATTAATTCTAAGGCCTCAATAATCGGCCGCGATGATGTTTTTATAAACGGCCGGCTAAGTCATGTTTTGCGTTTCTATACATAATCGTCGGGAGGACGACTGGGGCGTACGCCTTTCTCCGCTTCTTCCCATCTCCCATTCGTAAGTGTCCGTGAAAGTAGGAACAGGAAATATAGGTCAGCATAATGAAGAGAGTCTCTTTCTCTCTCTTGCACAAATATACCACGAAGGATTTCCTGTGTTCTTGAAATATTTATTCGGGAACTTTGTGGGGCCGGATCTTATTAAACTAACATGAAAGTTGAAAAACTCCCCGTTTACATTATTTTGTTGTTACGAGAGCATATTAATTGTGTTTGTAGATGAAAGCCAGAAACTTGTGCAATGAGGTCACCTTGGGAAATAACATACATAATATATACACATACATACATACATAAGTATCTCAGGTGCTTTCCGACGGCCATTTTCCACCACCGAATTTTTGACAGATTTCAGCTGACAAACTACTATGCATTAGTAAATTCGGTGTTTAGGTTAACAAAGGTTATTAGTCGAGCTTAACGGACCATGTCCATATATTACCGTCCTAGGCCCAAATTCAAGCGGATAGTGCATGATGTCTATATATATATATATATATATATATATATATATATATATATATATATATATATATATATATATATATATATATATATATATATATATATATATATATATATATATATAAATATATATATACATATATATATGTATATATATATGTATGTGTGTGTCTGTGTATGTATGTTTGTATATATAGAATGTGTGTGTTTGCGCATGCGCACAGGATAATTGTCGAAGCAAAAGTTTGGCTGCAACATTGCAGAACAATTCAGATGAAATTAAAATTACTGGTAGTCCTATCGAGAATGAATTTATACCTGGTTGCGAGTGTAATATTTTAATCATCTACAATATATTCAGGAATGGGAATACTGACCACGAGTCAGTAATACATTTCCTTGGGAATCACCCACGGACATCCGTGTGGAGTTTAGAGTAATGCGTCTCAGGAAGATGAAGGAGGTGGTTCAGTAACTGTGAATAACCAAATCTTTAATTCATCTTGAATGGAACTGTTCGTGGCGCATGAAATTTAATAATATAGCTCCTGTATTATAGAGAAATGTAATAAATAATAATATAGCTCCTGTATTATAGAGAAAATATAGGAAATTTAATCGGTACGTCGATTGCTGTTACTGGGTACCACGACAGAGCATTTTTCATGATCACGGAGAAATTCAGTAGAAGTCATTTTGAATTGTTTAGAGATACAGGATCATTCGCCGACGACGGTTACATGGATTAGGCGCGAAAGTTGTTTAGGAATGGCGGGAAGAAATAGTTGCGGGCTGTACTAAACTTCAGAGCAGAGTAGGCGCGCCTGTCAAAGGGAGATGGCAATAAAGGAAACGCGGGGAACCCAATAACAGTGTGTGTGTGTGTGTGTGTGTGTGTGTGTGTGTGTGTGTGTGTGTGTGTGTGTGGCTATGAAACACAAAGGGAAAACATATGCCGTGTCACGGGTTGCAGAGGGAGAATAGCATTTGACGGCTAGGGCAAAGCTCAACGAGAGGTGATGCCCGTCTATGGGGAATGGTAAGCGATGTTGTTTCATTTTCATCTCGTACATTTTGTGGGTCTTCAGAATTGCAAGGCGGATTCTGGGAGTTTTATGGTTATCTTGGGTTGTGTGTCAGAGAGAGAGAGAGAGAGAGAGAGAGAGAGAGAGAGAGAGAGAGAGAGAGAGAGAGAGAGAGAGATTGCCACCTGTGCTTTATGGAACAATAACGACTTGATATTCTTAAAATTGCCAACCTCTTAAGAAGAGTTACAAGGGAAAAGCAACATCAAAGACGCCTTGGAAGAGGAGAAGCATCTTAGGCGTAACATCTAAGAGGAATCTGAAACCAGGCGCCCGCACACACACACACACACACACACACACACACACACACACACACACACACACAGAGGACGCAAGCGAAAAAAAGCTCAGAAGAGCGCAGCCAGGAAGATAAGTAGGAGGACACATCCAAGAAGGACGAGGAGATAAGGAGAGAGATTTTCAGGACTGGAGAAGTCTGTGGGGGTTAGGAAGTGGACGGGGACAGGGAAAGGGGTCCCTGGGGGAGGGGAGGGAAGGAGGGGGTGCAGCGAGAGTCTTCAAGTTGGCACAAAGTTGTCTAATTACGTGTAGGAAGCCAACATGGGTTGGGTTCTCTGTAATTGCTGCAAAGAGCGTATTCAGTCCCCCCCCCTCCCCCCCCCCCATACCCCTCTTACCCGGCGCCCACCACCTCCTCTGTGGCCCATTTCATCTACCCACAACACCATAACTGCTATGATCTGGGTATCGTTAATACTTGAATTTACGTCTATTTTAGTTCGTACATTTATAGTGCCCTTATATATGGTTCGATTATATGTCGTTGCTCAAATAAATATAAATATAAATATAAATATAAATATATATATATATATATATATATATATATATATATATATATATATATATATATATATATATATAGATACACACACACACACACACACACACACACACACACATATATATATATATATATATATATATATATATATATATATATATATATATATATATCAAAGAATTTTCAGGAGGACAGTGATTATTCCAGGTATGATGGTCTGTGAGACATTAAAAATTGAGGTATAAAACAGGTATCTGTATGTAACCTGTATAGATATTTTGCGTTCCAAATGTAAAGGTTGCGCACGTCACAAAAAATTAAAAAACCGACTTTCTCGTCTATTGATAGAATAGAAAGTGCCTTCTCAAATCACGACCTCGCTGAAAAGGAGAGAGAGACAGAGACATGGAGATTCAAATAATTGTACACAGCAGAGCAAATGTAACTCGTCGTTTCCGGCGGTATTGCAACACACATTCAGGTCTGGTGTTTTCACACACTGAGAGAGAGAGAGAGAGAGAGAGAGAGAGAGAGAGAGAGAGAGAGAGAGAGAGAGAGAGAGAGAGAGAGAGTCTGAGGGACGAGGGAAGCAAAAAGGATCAATATGGCTTGCAGATGCTTCCGTGGCTACGTGTGTTCAGCTGAATCTCTCTCTCTCTCTCTCTCTCTCTCTCTCTCTCTCTCTCTCTCTCTCTCTCTCTCTTCTCTCTGGTAATGTATTTGCGCATGTTTTATGTATGTAGATGTATTTGAATGCACGCTTGCAATTGCGGATGGAGACTTATGAGAAATAAGGAACGCTGGGCTTTTCAGCAAGTCTTTGTCTCTTTTGTAACTTATTTTTTTCCGCCTCTTGAAGAAAACAAACATAGCTGTCAAGCAATATTAAATTAACCATAGTGCCGTTGTGACAGACGATAGGCTTTTGTCATGCTTTGTCTGTTTGGGTGATTGGTGGCCTAATGATATTTTATGCAGTCTCTAATGGATGAGTAGTTCCACAGTTGCTCACAATTTGGTAATCTGTTTATGAAGATCAGGCTAGTGAATGGATTATGGTATGCAGCATCACATAAATTTCATTTCAGCGAATGCAAACAAAAACAAAAATTAGATCGGTCAACAACGACATATGAAAGAGTTTTTCATTAAACATATCTAAATGTAAAATCTGTTTTATGTATAATTGACATTCATCATCGGTGCGTTCATTTGTGCTTTAAAAATGCAAGGTCATATCCAGAATTAAGAAATGTTGAATTTTATTGGAAATCAGGGACACCACTTAGTGAAATGTGGGTTGCAAGGACCGTAGACTTACTCGGTCACCTTTAACTCGTATAAGGCACATGGAGAAACGCGAAAAGGCAGAGAGGCAACGGGTTAATGGAGTATATCACAATATATTTATCGAATAAATGATGAAACAAATGTGCACCAAGTAGCCAAATCTGTGCACCGACTGGCAAAAATTGACCTGCAACGGTGCACCAAATAGTTACTACTGGTTGAACAATTTTGCATCAAGTAGCCAAGTCTGTGCATCGCGTGGCAGAAATTGACATACAACGGTGCACCAATTAGTTGCTACTGGTCGAACAATTTTGCACCAAGTAGCCAAGTTTGTGCACCGAGTGAAAAAAAAAATTGTCGCACAACGGTGCACCAATTAGTTACTAATGGTTGAACAATTTTTCACCAAGTAACCAAGATTGATGGCAAAGTGAAGTCACTCATTGTCGGACTTACATGACATCGTAACAGATATGTTAAGTAATTTTTCTGTGACGATTGAATTCATAGTGCAATGTAGTAGTACTTAGGGTCTTTATACCAAAACAGACCAAGAACGTCCTCGTTTTAAGCTGCCCTTAGTGCAGTGTAAAACATTTGTTCAGTGTAATAGATATCACTTTGCTGTTTTCTAAACACCCTCATTGAATCTTAGTTTCTGCATAAAGTCGCGCTTCAAGAATTGATTATATTCCATACATCGCGTTAGTTGTTATCTTTGTGTTTGTGGAGATTTCATTATAACTGATTATACCAATTCTTTATGTGATACATGCAGTATACTACAGTATACTCTTGATTTATCCCAGTCATCTTAAACTCTTAATTTGTTCCAATCATCTTAAGCTCTTTATTTGCGCCAGTCATCTTAAACTCTTTATTTGTCCCAGTCATCTTAAACTCATTATTTGTCCCAATCAACTTAAACTCTTTATTTGTTTGTTTGTCCCAGTCATCTTAAACTCTTTATTTCTCCCAGTCATCTGAAAGCCTGCACGTAATGACACACTGAAAGAATTGAAATAAAAAATAGCGGTGGTGGAAAAAATTTGCTTGACTCATTTTTTGAACAAGTGTAGGATTTTATAGTGATAAGAAAATCTAAGTTAGTTCCTCGCTTCTAGTCCGTCTTGTGGATGGAGAGCAGTTTGAAGATTTGTGAAGAGAAAGTTCCCACTCACTTACAGAAGTTAAATTTTGCATCAAAGGTTTATTGCCAAATGCTCGCAAAAAAAAATTGTAATAATATAAAGATTGTATGGAAAGGTATTGGCCATCATTCGCGTTTGTAATAAAATTCTCTCTCTCTCTCTCTCTCTCTCTCTCTCTCTCTCTCTCTCTCTCTCTCTCTCTCTCTCTCTCTCTCTCTCTCTCTTGGTAATAAGATACTGCTTGATGTCATCAGTGATAACAACAATAAAATCGAGAATAAACGAAATCCCACATGGCTTATCATTAATAATAATAATAATAATAATAATAATAATAATAATAATAATAATAATAATAAAACAACAGCTCCCCGAAAACTATTGTATAAATATTTGATGATGATGATAATAATAATAATAATAATAATAATAATAGCTCTCCGAAAAGAATTGTATAAACATTGAATAATAATAATAATAATAATAATAATAATAATAATAATAATAATAATAATAATAACAACAACAACAACAAAAAAACAGCTCCCCAGAAATCATTGTATAAATATTTCATAAGCCTCGTCCCCGTCTGTGGTCGGCTGACCGTAACCCCTGAAGTGTTTCTTTTACTAGACGATATCATGATCACATTTGTAAGCAGTGTGACACTGCGGATGGGAAGCAGGGAGCTTAAGTGCCCCAGATTAGATTAGTCTCCCCCTCATACGATCAGCTCCTCCAACCGATCCCACCGCTGTCATCAGATTATGAGAGATATGTCTCAAGGCAAGTGGTTAACACGCCCCCTCCCCTCCCCTCTCCTCTCTCTCTCTCTCTCTCTCTCTCTCTCTCTCTCTCTCTCGTATACACACACACAATATATATATATATATTTTTATTTTTTTCTGAAATTTTCGTGTTTGGGTTCTAATCCGTCCATGATAAGTGATGCTTTGTTTATTTTCAACTCGGATAAAGGCTTGTTATAATATGTGTGCTATATGAAAAGACAAGGAAGTAAAGTAGTCATTGTTATTATTAAAAACACAGCCACACACATATATATATATACATACATATATATACATATATCTATCTATCTATCTATATATATATATATATATATATATATATATATATATATATATATATATATATATATATATATATATATATATATATATATATATATATATATATATGTATATGTATATGCACATGCAATCATACATGTGTATATATCTGACTGTGTATGTATATATATATATATACATATGTATATATATATATATACATATATATATATATATATATATATATATATATATATATATATATATATATATATATATATATATATGTGTGTGTGTGTGTGTGTGTGTGTGTGTGTGTGTATGTGTGTCACCTTGGAGACACACTGTACTCTGAAGCAGTAGCCAAGAGAACAGCAAGGAAGAGAGAGAGTAGCTGCAGCGTGGATGAAATTGAGAAACATAGCTAGAGTAATGGTAAATAAAAATGGCCCATTATACTAGGGAGAGCAGAATTACGATGGGCATATAAGGCTCGCCCTACTCCTTGCAGTAAAAACTTGATCCCTGAGAAGGAAAATGGACAGATTTGGCCGGAGTACGGTAAGAAGTTCGCACGGACGAGTAAAAATAAAGAGAGAAAGACATCTCAAAGATTGCGATGGCTTGGACACGTGGTGAGGAAGGGTGGGAAATGGTAGGTCAGGAAAGCAGTTTATGTGAAAGTAGCAGGAATGGGAGAAAGGGAATGGAGAAAGGAAGGGGGTAAATAAAGATATGGACATAATGGAAAATCGTTTAGAAAAAGGTTGTCATATATATATATATATATATATATATATATATATATATATATATATATATATATATATATATATATATATATATATATATATATATATATATATATATATATATATATGTATGTAGTTAACGGAGCATTGGTAGAGTCATTATGAAATTTGGTATTAGAAAGAGAGCGTCGATAAAACTTAAATTTAACAAAGTTTGGCGTAACAATACTGCCAACTAAACCATGTTACGCCAAGCTTTGTTAAATTTAAGTTGTATCGACGCTCTCTTTATATACTATATATATATATATATATATATATATATATATATATATATATATATATATATATATATATATATATATATATATATATATATATATATATATATATATATATATATATATATATATATATATATATATATATGTGTGTTATTTACATACACACATATAATATATATATGTGTGTGTGTGTATAAAACTTCTGTTTCCTCTCATCACCTGCTCGAAATACGATCTTACCCTGGGTGTCAGTGATCTCCTCCCCACCTATCACTCTCCCATTTATTTCTCTCTGCTTTTCCTTTTTTTTTTTTTTTATCACGAGTCGCCATGACCGCCATGCAAGGAAGGGCAAACCTCCGCATGATCCAGCACTACAAATCCCCCAGGAGTCCTAGGCTTTGGAAACGGGTCCCCTGTGGGGCCATGTGTGCCGTCGCCCGGATTCCACCCTCTTTTCCAACCCCGGTGACCTTAAGAGGGGGGAAAGCCTCTTTGTAAATACCCGACCTTTAACCTTTGCCCTTGTGGTGTCCGTGAGTGCGCCTGAGCGTCGGTTACCAGACTGTCGAGGGTAGGGGCGAGGGAGTGTAATTAAAAGAGGAAATATAGGATGAAGAGTAAACACTGAATTAAAATATGAAGGAATGCAGGATAAAGATGGTAGGGTACACGAGACGTAGAATGATTGGCAGCAATGGAGAAGGATTTTTTCGTCCTCCTTAAAAGATGTAGGATTTTATTTAAACCAGAATTTTTAAAAATGATTAGCCCGAATGGAGTAGCATTTTCTCATCCTCGTAATAAAAATACGATTTAATTTAAACCAAAATTAGAAAAAAAAGGTTAGCAGCAATGGAGTAACATTTTCTCATCCTCGTAATAAAAATAGGATTTCATTTAAACCGAAATTTTTAAAAAATGATTAGCAGGAATGGAGTGGCGTTTCCTCATCCTCATAATAAATATAAAATTTCATTTAAACCAAACTTAGAAAAAAAAATTATGAGCAGCAATGGAGTAGGATTTTCTCATTCTCCTAATAGATGTAGGATTTCAATTAAACCAAAATTAGAAGTGGCTTCCTTCAGTTTTCAGCACCTAATAGGTTTTTTTTTGTCTCATTTCATGTTAATTAATGATGGAATTATAATTCAATATTTCTGGCTTTTCTCTGCCTAGATAATTTATACAATGATCATAAAGGAAACAGCATGAACTATTACTTTTCATCTACAGTAAGGGTCAAATGATTAGTTTTTTCGTAGGTAAAACCGAAGTAAACATGTTTAGAATTACATATTGTAAGCTTATGACTTTACAGAAAGTAAAAAGTAATAGAGGAGATGCTGTGATTTTATATATATATATATATATATATATATATATATATATATATATATATATATATATATATATATATATATATATATATAAATGATATATATATATATATATTTTGGGACGTGATCACATGTATTGAAATATAGTTCATACTCAGCGTCATGATCTTTCTTTTCACCTTTCCTAGAGCGCTACTATATATATATATATATTTTATATATATATATATATATATATATATATATATATATATATATATATATATATATATATATATATATATATATATATATATATATATATATATATATATATATATATATATATATATATATATATATATAGTTTGTGTGCCTGGGTATGTGGATTACTGGTTAAATATATTCTCTCTCTCTCTCTCTCTCTCTCTCTCTCTCTCTCTCTCTCTCTCTCTCTCTCTCTCTCTCTCTCTCTCTCTCAGCTTGCTTACCTTCCCTCTTTTCGTTCCTCAGAGAGAGCTGCCAATAGCTTCCTCCCACACCTGAACTGACTAATTCCTGGATGCCAGGTCCCACGTGTTTGAAGGCACCAAATAGGAATTCGGTTTACGTGGTTTGTAAAGGCTTGTAATAGAAGTAGGCGCTTCAGCAATCAAGAATTGGAAATTTACAGCAGGTAGTTTAATGATCATGAACTCTTATGAAGATTTCTTTTGTGAATCAGTTTTAAAAATCGGAATCAGTTATGATATTTTTGTATAAAAACATGAATCTGACTTGTACAGTCAGTAAAAGCTGTGAAGATTATAAAATTTTGATGACGTATTTACTTCGGAATATATTAAAATAAACAAAAAATTCCGAACGGTGCGGATCCGTCTGGAAATGACCCCATTCTCCTCTCAATTTTTTAATCTGGTGAATACAAAACTCGGCGACGCCATCTTGGAAAGCTGTCTGCTTACAGCTCAACTCCTCTTCCGTCCCCTCCCCTGCCTCCCCTCCCCTTCCATCCCTCTCTCCATCCTCTCTCTCTCTCTCTCTCTCTCTCTCTCTCTCTCTGTGGGTCTCATTCCCGCCTCCCTCGTAGAGCGCCAGGTGATTGCATCGGAGTACAGATTTCACACGACAAATGGAAATGTATTTGTGTGTTGTGTGTGTGTGTGTGTGTGTGTGTGCCTCCATGAGCGTCTGCAGCAGCACTGTCGTTCCCTCACAAGTACGCAAGGTGACCAAGACAGACCATCTGGACGTTGCCATTAACGGAACTTTAGATAAGACGCGACGGCAGGTACAGACCAATCAGCGGCAGCCGGAGAGATGACGTCACGGGGCCTCCCACCTGTGGTGGTCGGAGGGGGTGGAGAAGAGACACGGTCTGAGGCGCTTTAAAGGGAGGTGGACGAAAAACTGCATACTTTTTTTCGCCCTTTTATTTCGATCTCGAGCGTAACAAAGAATCGATGAATCGGGATTCGTTTTGCGCCTCTTCGCTGTATCGCAACCCGTGGTCTTGACCGTAACCTTTTTTGCGACTCTAAAGATGAAGGAGTCGTGGAAATTAAGCGCCATTTTTTTTTTCACTGGTAAAATGCGGCGCGAGCCATATGTTGACGGAATGAATCTACCCTTCCGAGGCGAACCGTGTCGTTGGGTTTGAAATAAAAGCGAATGAAGGGTTTGTCGTTTGTAGATCACAGCGTTCTTCTGTGAGTAAAAGGGATTGAAGCAAATGACGAGTGAAAAAACGATTCAAAATACCCCGAGAAGCACCACTTTCACAGACATCTACCACTTGATATTTCCGATAAAAATGAGTATCTGTTTTTGTATGCTTAATTTCCCGTTGCATAATTCGCATTGTCTTATAAGCAAGACTTCCAGTTTACCCAAATAGTGCTGATATTGTGATTGTTATCAGATTCTTCGCCCTGGTGATGATGCTACTACGATTATTTACAGTGCCCGTTAGTATTTTCCAGACACCCCCCCTCCCTCTCTCTCTCTCTCTCTCTCTCTCTCTCTCTCTCTCTCTCTCTCTCTCTCTCTCTCTCTCTCTCAAAAGCTATTTTCATTTCTTTTTGAAGAGACTTGTAATAATAAAACCAAAATTACCCTAAATATCATTTCACGCTATGTAAGCGTATATATATATATATATATATATATATATATATATATATATATATATATATATATATATATATATATATATATATATATATATATATATATATATTCCAGAATTTGTATATATGACACTAGTTCATACTAAAAGACAGATGGCGTTGGCAGCCCAGTAGCCAAAATGAGCTTGGTAAAATAAATGGTGGTATGAAAATATTTACGTCCGTCGTCCATCATATATATAATGTGTGTGGGTGTGTGTATGTGTGTTTGAGAGAGAGAGAGAGAGAGAGAGAGAGAGAGAGGTAGGTAGGTGCGAAAAGTCTGCCAACGCACAATTCAGTGTAATCACTTCAAGAAATCAGGTGGGGGGAAAGAGAAACAATGCTGCCCCGCTGAAACGTCTCCTGGAAGCGGTAACGTTGCCGATCAGATAATGAGATGTCCTCTCTCTCTCTCTCTCTCGACACATTTTAAGGTCGAGGACCATTTTTATTTAGTCGGTGGATGCGACTTGCTCTTTTTCCTGCGGGAGTGAGTGTAACTACTAGGTGTTTCCTTAAATGAGTGTAAGAACGCTTAGAATTCAGCGGTCCTTCAGCTGTGCGCAAGACGGGTTGCATTCATCCATTATGTTTTGGGGCATTGGGGTCGTACGCATATCGTAATTCTGGGTGGAAGTGTGGTGTTTTGTTGTTGATTAAATTTCGTAACGTATATATACATATGTATGTATGTATATATGCATACATTTATACATATATATATATATGTTAATACATATACATGTATTTGTACATATATACATACATACATACAGTATATATATATATATATATATATATATATATATATATATATATATATATATATATATATATATATATATATATAATGTGTGTGTGTGTGTGTGTGTGTGTGTGTAGTGAGTCGGTGTGTTTTGCAAGCAGCTTTATCCCGGAGTCTCTCCATTGTCAAGTTTCGTGTCTTTTGTTTCCCGTCTTCTCCTGGCCTCCGGAAGGAATTAATCTCAAGCAGGTCTGCCTCTAGCAGAAATTGCTTTGTACCGCGATTTAAAGTATCTGCTGACTGCAGTTAAACTGTTTAAGCGAAGTTGAAATATTCTTGGGGGGTTTAATGTAACTGTCACTGACCCGTGGAAGAAACTTAATCCTTTTTTTTTTTTCCGGACACGAGAATTAATTAACGGTTCAAACTCGCTCCGAAGGTAGCGCGAAGTTTCTCCTTTTGGGCCGGTTAGATCTTGTTTATTAATTTGACATATGAGTTTTGTTGTTTTCAAGTGTATCACGTTAATGTCATGTCATCAGAATCCACGTTGTGTTTTGCACCTTTGGACATTTGCAATTATCAAGTGCACTTTATATTTTTTTATAGAATATTAGAAAACAAACACTTGCTGCGTGTGATTTCTTGTGTTGTTAACATGATAGAGAGAAAGTCAGACCCTAATTTGTTGTGTTATTATCAAGACAGAGAGAAAGTGAAGCCCTATTCCTGTGTTATTATCAAGATAGAAAGTCAAGCCCTAATTTTTTTTATTAACATGATAGAGGGAAAGTGAAGCCCTATTCTTGTGTTATTATCATGATAGAGAGAGAGTCAGGCCATAATTTCTTGTGTTATTATTATGATAGAGAGAAAGTCAAGCCCTAATTTCATGTGTTATTACCAGGATAGAGAGAAAGTCAAGCCCTAATATCTTGTGTTTTTCTCATGATAGAGAGACGGTCAAGCCCTAATTTCATGCGTTATTATCATGATAGAGAGAAAGTCATGCCCTAATTTGTTGTGTTATTATCAAGATAGAAAGTCAAGCCCTAATTTCTTGTGTTATTATCATGATAGAAAGTCAAGCCCTAATTTCTTGTGTTTTTATCATGATAGAGAGAAAGTCAAGCCCTAATTTCATGTGTTATTATGAAGATAGAGAGAAAGTCAGGCCCTAATTTCATGTGTTCTTATCATGATAGAAAGTCAAGCCCTAATTTCTTATGTTTTTATCATGATAGAGAGAAAGTCAAGCCCTAATATCTTGTGTTTTTATCATGATAGAGAGAAAGTCAAGCCCTAATTTGTTGTGTTATTATCATGGTAAAGAGAAAGTCAAGCCCTAATTTCATGTGTTATTACCATGATAGAGAGAAGGTTAAGCCCTAATATCTTGTGTTTTTATCATGATAGAGAGAAAGTCAGGCCATAATTTGTTGTGTTATTATCATGGTAGAGAGAAAGTCAAGCCCTAATATCTTGTGTTTTTACCATGATAGAGAGAAAGTCAAGCCCTAAGTCCTTGTGTTATTATCATGATAGAGAGAAAGCTAAGCCCTGTTCAGAGGAAAGTAAAAAGACAGAAATAGGATGTTTTACCCTTCGTGGCTATTTGGTTCTGTTGCTATTAGACATCAGCATTTAAAATTCCAAATTTACGTAAAATGGTATAACAAGTTAACTGGTAGATGTATTTATTAGAGCATTTAAAGTTAGATGTATTTATTACAGCATTTAAAATTTATTATAAAAGGTAATTTTTTCTCTCTTTTATAGTTTTCGTATTGAGAAGATTCAAGTAATATAAATTGAAAGTCCATTACGTTGCTAAATACAAAGTGTAAAACCAGATAGGTGCATCTTGTTCACATAGCCTCAGTATAGTTGCACAGCGTTATGAGCAGATTTTTTTTTATAAACGGAAGTTAACACCATTATGCATAGCCATGATGACGAAAGAACTAGCATGAATACTTGAAGGGACAGCTTTGATTTTCAGGCTTAGGGAACAGATAAAATATAGGGGTGATTGAGAAAACTTAGGACGCAGGTTGCATGCGTGCATTAGACAGAGTAAGAACCAGCAAATACGCCATGCGCGACCATATATAACTAAAATGTAAGCCAGTGTTTTAGTTGAAACACCAAAACACAAAACAGATAGGTTGTCACCTTGGTATGGCGAAAGGTATGCGTTTCTTATCCTTGTCCAGAGGGCTGTCTCTTCGTATGGTGTCGTATACAGCATAGGGAGAGACAGGCTAAATTAAAAAAAAAAATAGGTCAAAATTAAGAACTGTATCGGTGCCTTTTTGTAATTAAAAGCTGTTTCTTGGGGATACAATTAAAAAAAAATATGCATCTTTCCTGGATAGTGACCCCCAAGGGTTTTAACCCGGTATGTATCCACCTTTAAGGCGTGTTTAGTACAAGGCCGCTGGGGATTACCCTAAAAACATAAACAAAAGACTGTAAATATCATAAAGATAATGACCCCCAAGAAATATTACTCGTAGATAACGACCCCCGAAAGCCCGTGTGGGTCACTATCTGGGAAAGATCCCTGTGAATATCATAAAGATAATGACCCCCAAGAAATATTAGTCCTAGATAACGACCCCCGAAAACCCTTGGGGGTCACTATCTAGGAAAGATCCCTGTGAATATCATAAAGATAATGACCCCAAGAAATATTAGTCCTAGATAACGACCCCCGAAAACCCTTGGGGGTCACTATCTAAGTAAGATCCAAAAATATCAAGGAGTGCATTACTTGCAAATTTCTTTCGAGTACGATGACAAAGTGTATCGGGTTCCAAAGCTTGGTTAAAGGACAGAATGAAAGTAAGTGTGTCGGGTTCCAAAGCATGGCTAAGGGACAGAAGGAAAGTACCGTCGGGTAAGGGTAGCCGCTAAATCCATGGGTACAATGGTGAAAAGTTACTGCTATTTCTCAGAGTTAAGTGGGTCGTTCGATACCTTCGAATTGTCACAGCCATCGGCTGGACGGCTGAAGTCTGGTCCGATGGAGGTACTAAACTTGAAATTTCATGGTCGGTTGGTTGATTTACAGTGAGCTGGATGGCGTAGTTATGCCAATGCTGGTAAAAGCCCAACTGGCTAATCCAAATAAATAAATGGTGAACCTTGTGAAAAGGTAAGATTAATTGAAAATGCCACGAATGCCACGTATAACAAGTTCACTCCCAAACTGGTAACCCTGGCTAATCCAAATGAAAATGACTCCCTTTGTGAGAGGCCCCAAAAAGGCGCCCCAGGAGGGTCACGACCCCCAGATTAAGAACCGCTGGTCTAGAGAAAGACTCTTAAGTCATCAGTTTCGTTTTGAGTAACAATTATGCCTTAATTGTAGACAGTACATGAAGTTTGCCTATCGGTGTTTACTGATGTTACTGAAATACTTCGACTTGTTATCCCTAAGTGAAAGGATATTGTTCGAGTACATACACAACCCAAGAGAAGTGCATAACAAAATTCATATTTGAACATCTCATGAACAAGTGATGTACACTTTTACTGAATTCTGTACTGTGCATATGAGCATTTTGTTAAGATGAATCTTAGCAGCAAATTCATGGCATCCAGAATCTCAGCCGGGAACCCAGTCTGGCTTTCTCGAGTGGATCCAGTAATTCTGGTATTCATTATAAACACATTATGTGACTTTTCCCAAAACCAACGCATTAATCGCATATACCAGAATTCATTAGTATTTTTGACGGGTATAGTTTTCATAAGAGAAAGCCAGCTCCAAGTCTAATTAAGTATTTTTAGCTTACAGACGAAATATGAAACTTCACCGCTACCCTTTGCCTAAGGGTGGAATGCCTACAATTCTGCTCGATTTTTTTTTAATATATTCTCATAGCTACAGATGTCCTGGGGTGATGAGCCCGGCCTGAATTTCATCGACGAATTGCTCGCTGTTTAATAATGGTCTGCAGTTATAATTCGGTTTACAACCATAGGCATTTTGCTTATAATCGAAAAGCTGATATTTCTTCTTCTTAACTTTTAGCTGAGAGGAGCAGCTGAAGCTAAATTATTCAGAACGGTTCGTTTCACAGTGATTGAAAATCTCTCATTATTATTATTATTATTATTATTATTATTATTATTATTATTATTACAAAGCTAAATTATTAAGAACGGTTCGTTTCACAGATTGAAAGTCTCTCATTATTATTATTATTATTATTATTATTATTATTATTATTATTATTATTATTATTATTATTATTATTATTATTATTATTATTATAAAGATAAATTATTATTCATTTCCATTAACATGATAGAACGTTATTATTATTATTATTATTATTATTATTATTATTATTATTATTATTATTATTATTATCCATTAACGTAATAGAACGTACTTCATAAGCTTTTTTGGTCTCCCATATCAGTATGAAGTGTAGGTATGGATAAGTGTGTTCAAATGTAAATACCTCTTAATATGGCAGTCATAAAGGACATTTACAAAGCCTTCTTTTGAAGGACTTAGTAAAATGAAACAATTTTATAACTGAGTTCTCCTGTAGGCAATGTCAAAATCTCTTATATATATATATATATATATATATATATATATATATATATATATATATATATATATATATATATATATATATATATATATATATATATATGTATATTTATGTATATACATATAAGGGTTATGAGATTACAGAAAAAATATAAGGCTTCCTGTGTACCTGTATGAGTGAATCCAGTAGTGAATTGACTGGACTACGAAAAACAAAAAAAAAATCGATTTAAAACTGAAAACTAAAAAGATTCGTAATAAAAATGGAAAAACTACCAGAATTCGTATTAAACGAAACAAGTAAAAATATGAGCCGAAGTTTCTTTGGCGCACTCGAGTTTTCTGTACGGCTTGTCCTATAGCGTTGCCAGACGGACGGTCATGGTTAACTTTAACCTTAAATAAAATAAAAAACTACTAAGGCTAGAGGGCTGTAATTTTACATTTTTGATGACCTGAGGCTGGATGATGAACACAGCAATTTGCAGCCCGCTAGCCTCGGTAGTTTTTAAGATCTATGGGCGGACAGAAAAAGTGTGGACGGTCAGACAAAGCCGACTCAATAGTTTTCTTCGACAGAAATCTAAAAACTGAAAAATTTCATTTGAAATGAAAAAGGCAACAAAAGTCGCATTGTAAATGGAGAACCGGCTATATTCATATTGAAAATGGAGAAAAATAGTGGACCCCAGCCTTGGAACTGACGTGAGAGTCAGCTTTGGAGAGAAGTAATAAAATTAAACCGAGAGACTTTTGGTCCAGTTTTTTCAAGTCAAGTAGCAATGAATTAATTGGCATTCCGACACTACTCAGCATATGCGTTTATAGGCCATTTGTTAAAGGTGTTCACTAATAGTAAAAATGACGTTAGGATCTGAATAAGATTCCTAAAATCTGTTTTTTTTTTATGAAGTATTTGACAATATTTATTTCTTCTCTGTGGAAAACTTAAAATTATTTGATGATACATATAAAAGTAGTAATTGTACTTATTCGTTTTAAGTGTACCAGGTTCCGGATGGTCAGTCGAAGTGTACTGGTAGTCCCAACCTTTGTAAGGTCATTTACAAGTACTTGCAAATAAAGTAGAGTTTTAGAAGATACCACAGTGGAGAGATTTTATATGATCTGTTTCCATGCGTATGTGGTGTATATTTCATAAAATATACATTGTGGTGTATATTTCACAAAATATACATATGTGGTGTATATTTCACAAAATATACATATGTGGTGTATATTTCACAAAATATACATAACTCAGCCAACGGATCCCACGGAGAAAGTCAATGTTTAAAGAATTGACTTTCTCCGTGAGATCCGTTGCCTGAGATGTATATTTCACAAAATATACGTATGTGGTGTATATTTCACAAAATATACATAACTCAGCCAACGGATCCCACGGAGAAAGTCAGTATTTAAAGGAACTTTCAATAGAAGGAGAAAAACGTACCTTGTGCTACCCCAACAGGGAAGGAATAGTGGGAAAGTTGGCACCTTAAACTACTACAACAAACTAAACAGTGGAAGCTTTCTTGTAGGGCATAAAAAAGTCATGAGAAGGAAGCTTGGCTGACAGGGCATCGTACCATAACGACAGAAGTTTTACAGATCTGCCGTGGATGACTTTCTACAACTCTCAAAAAAAAAAAACTGTAATGTGGACGTCGAAGGCATTCGGGTGCAACCGAGTGAACACTGGGGTGATACAAGAAGTGCAGGACTGATCAAGGGCCCATGACAGACTCTTCTGAAACTTGCAGAAACTCTGTAGACTAATCGCTACAGTCGTAACCTATTTGTTTCTTTTAGGGTCTGAGTTATCGTATAACTCTTCCTGAAAAAGACTAGGAAATATAACATTGTTTCGAGGGACGCGTACTATCAGAAAGGGCAGTAAAAAAGTTATCTGTAGTGGTGGTGGATGGAAATAAACCAAATACTTTGGAAGCATCGGATTGAGAAGCAGATTTTTTATTTGAATGGTAACAAAGACAAGATTTTCTCTTGGCAGTATTGCTCTTAATCTGTAAAGATTTACGCTCGCAACATTTTATCTTTAAATAGACAAAACCGAGCAGAGAGAGAGAGAGAGAGAGAGAGAGAGAGAGAGAGAGAGAGAGAGAGAGAGAGAGAGAGAGAGAGATTCTGCATAGATCTAGCGTGCTAATTCTACTGCCCGTATAGTTCACACAGAATAACAGGACATCCGAGGTATTTCCATCAAGAAAAGTTGTAAGGTGAAGCTTGTTTATCTTAACACCGATTTGACAGTGTATGTTACCTAAGGCGTGCAAACGTCAGACTCTTCACTGTTGTTTGCGTGTGTGTGTGTTCCGTGTTCCAATTTATACAATATATTGAAGTAATCTTTGTGGAAATTAGTCGAGGTGAGTAGCCATTCATGACAGATCTCACCAAATTTCCAGTGAACTAGGGAATATTGAGAAACATAAACTTGGCAGGTATACTCGTAAGATCTCAACAGGTGTGCAAGTGTTTACGCAACTACGCACCTCATCTTCAAAACTGGGAGGATAAGAATGTGACGTGCATGCATCGTGATATATGCAATTTTTGTCAACGTACGCCATTTTCCCCTTCAGAAGGGATCGAGCAAGAAAGGTAGATCCTTCCTTTTCTTACCAAATCTTTAGGGATGAGGTTGCTAGCCCCATGCCCTTTTCTTGATCTGATCTAACGCTGGTAGCCATTTGCAGCTGGGTCGACTGATAAGGCGGCAGGCCTGGATCAAACTATCGGATGGGAATAAGAAAGGCCCTTTTCCTCATCCATACAATTGTTTCCAGAACTCATGCATGTAAATGCCAGTTCACAAAAAAAAAATGTTAATTTTAACTTCCGGTTACATAAATGAAAGGAAAGATTAACAGCGAGGAAAGAGATGGAGAGGATTTTTGAAGACCTAAAGTATGACAAAAAAAATGATTTTGGGGAAGAGGCCTCCCACGAGAGAAAAGAGGATTAGACGAGATGTAACATATGTAAATATAACATTATCAACAACGTAAAACTTATTCCCAATATCTTCCCGGAATAGTGTCGAAAAAGAGCCCACTTCTCTCCACGGGTGAATGCCACTTGGGCTCTAAAACCCACGATATAAACAAATCAGTTCAGGGAGTCAATACACTTGAATCATTTGGATTTGATATTAAGGGGGCGTAAGATGGCTATCTCTCTCTCTCTCTCTCTCTCTCTCTCTCTCTCTCTCTCTCTCTCTCTCTCTCTCTCTCCCTATCACTTAGGTGATGATGACACAGTGAATTCACGCACGGGATCAATTCATCGATACCATCTCACCTCTTCAAAGAATTAGGCGGTTTAGTTCGACCCTCCGTATCAAGCGCGCGCGCGCGCACACACACACACACACACACACACACACACACACACACACACACACACACAAAGAACGCATCTTTAAATTCAAGATTTTGGGAATGGTAGTGTTCACGTTATCATTTATAAACATTTTGATGATGTTGTTACAGAGCGTTTTCTATTACTTCAGTAAACTTTCTAATTATATTAGTAACATATTCGAACGCATAGCATTGAAGATGTTGTAAAACTGTTATAATTATTATTGTTGTTGACTCTGATCTATCTTTTCTCTTATCATTCTCATCGGCTGAACAGCTTTACATGCTGTAAAGGAAAATGATCAAATTCGCGATGGTTTGTGACGCGGGAGGGAAACGAGATGATATTTGATGTCACACATACTGAATTACTGTCCTCTCGAGGAAGAAGAATTGAAATTGCTGCTCATGCGAAGAGACACAATATATTCACACACGTATTGATAGAAAGATGTTTGCATTTGTGATGTACCGCATTCACAGTGATGGTATATATTTTACCTGCGATCTATGCATATACAGTATCTATATATATATATATATATATATATATATATATATATATATATATATATATATATATATATATATATATATATATATATATATATATATATATATATATATTATATAAATATATATATTTTTTGGCTGCCATTCTGTTTTTTGGCTGCCTTCTTTTATTCTGTATCCCATTTTATTCTTATTATTATTATTATTATTATTATTATTATTATTATTATTATTATTATTATTATTCAGACACACCAACGGAATCTTCGACCTTCCCGCAAGTGCTGTCATATAATGACAAACGTTGGAGCTCATCGTTGAAAAGAAAATGAAGATTGTTTCTGTTAAGTATTGAGTTAGGATTCAGTTTCCTCTCTTAGATTTTCTTCTAGACTCAGTTTCTTGTTTCCTATTTTTTATAGCTAATGTTTTTTTTACTTTAATATTGATTTACTACCGTTCCTATAACATTCCAGCAGACTGATAATTGCTCTGTTTTATATATTTTTTTTTTGGTGAATGAGCTTTTTCACACCTGTCTCTTACTTTTGAAATGACTCGTAAATTTCTTTTTAATCCGAGTGTCTTAATTGTTCACATATTCAGCATGTGCACTGTGCCCATTTGCATATTCAAGCATGTGCACTGTGCCCATTTGCATATTCAGCATGTGCACTGTGCACATTTGCATGTTCAGCATGTGCACTGTGCACATTTGCATATTCAGCATGTGTACTGTGCCAGTTTGCATATTCAGCATGTTGACTGTGCCCATTTGCATATTCGGCATGTGCACTTTGCCCATTTGCATATTCAGCATGTGCACTGTCCCCATTTCCATATTCAACATGTGCACTGTGCCCATTTGCATATTCAGCATGTGCATTGTGCCATTTGCATATTCAGCATGTGTACTGTGCCCATTTGCATATTCAGCATGCGCACTGTGCCCATTTGCATATTCAACATGTTGACTGTGCCATTTGCATATTCAACATGTTGACTGTGCCCATTTGCATATTCAACATGTTGACTGTGCCCATTTGCATATTCAGCATGTGTACTGTGCCCGTTTGCATAATCAGCATGTGCACTGCGCCATTTGCATAATCAGCATGTGCACTGTGCCATTTGCATAATCAGCATGTGCACTGTGCCATTTGCATATTCAGCATGTGCACTGTGCCCATTTGTATAATCGGCATGTGCACATTTGCATAATCAGCATGTGTACTGTGCCCGTTTGCATATTCAGCATGTTGACTGTGTCCATTTGCATATTCGGCATGTGCACTTTGCCCATTTGCATATTCAGCATGTGCACTGTGCCATTTGCATATTCAACATGTGCACTGTGCCCATTTCCATATTCAGCATGTGCACTCTGCCAATGGCATATTCAGCATGTGCACTGTGCCCATTTGCATAATCAGCATGTGCACTGTGCCCATTTGCATATTCAGCATGTGTACTGTGCCCAGTTGCATATTCAGATCAGTATGTGCACTGTGCCCATTTGCATATTCAGCATGTGCACTGTGCCCATTTGCATATCCAGCATGTGCACTGTGGCCATTTTAAGAAGAGTAGTGACTCTCAACAGTTGTACTCTTCCCTCAGTGATGTAGTGTTTCCTCTATGAATCTTCTTCAAGTTTAAAGTTGAACTTTACTAATTGCTTAGCAGTGTCTTGACCACTATAATTTAATTCGTCCTTTGTTTCTACCCTGCTAAGCTTTTTTTTTTTATATGTGTCCTGTTTCTCGATCTGGTATCCATAAAACCTCGAAATGATTCCGTGTGGCATGGGGTTAAGTCCTTTTCGAGGGCTGCCTCCCCGAAGGGCAAGGTGTTGTCACTGGCCTGGAGACGTTCCTCTTTCCCTAACACTGAAATATTTCTTTTTCCTTCCTGGTTTTTTTTTCCATACTCAGGCCCCCTTCTGACTGACGCAGTGAGATTCAAGGGGTGTTCTCTCTCTCTCTCTCTCTCTCTCTCTCTCTCTCTCTCTCTCTCTCTCTCTCTCTCTCTCACCCACTAAAAACCATCCAGCCTCTTATCTCTCACTAGCTTTTCAATGGTTCTCTCACTATCTCTGTCACTGTCACTTCTCTCTCACTAGCTTTCTCACTGTAAAACCATCCAGCTCGTTATCTCTCACTAGCTTTCCAATGGTTCTCTCACTATCTCTGTCACTTTCTCTCAATAGCTTTCCAATGCTTCTCTCTCTCTCTCTCTCTCTCTCTCTCTCTCTCTCTCTCTCTCTCTCTCTCTCTAAAACCATCCAGCCCGTTATCTCTCAATAGCTTTCCAATGGTTCTCTCACTATCTCTGTCACTTTCTCTCAATAGCTTTCCAATGCTTCTCTCTCTCTCTCTCTCTCTCTCTCTCTCTCTCTCTCTCCAGTCTCTGTAAAACCATCCAGCCGTTACCTCTCAATAGCTTTCCAATAGTTCTCTCACTATCTCTGTCACTTTCTCTCAATAGCTCCAGTGCCTCTCTCTCTCTCTCTCTCTCTCTCTCTTCTCTGTAAAACCATCCACCTGACAGCTGTTCTTACGAGCAAGAGCCCGTGCTGACATAAGGCCAGCTTAATCTAAAAGCAATAAGAACAATGTGTAGTGTACACCTGCCAAACTTCCATCTTCCCTCCCCCCCCCTTCCCCTCCTCCACTTCCATTATGTTTGCTGTAATAGGCCCGACTTTGCGTTAATCGAAGAAACTTTCCTCATAAATTTAGGCATTGAAACTTATCCTAACAATATACATAAAAAAACAGGACTTAGTGTCTACACAGCCATCGCGGCCCCGGCTGTGTGTTGCCTTTTATATACTGAGTTACAAAAAAAAATTATAAAAATAATAATAAAACTGATGGAAATGATTAAAACGTCTTCCAAACTCAAGAAATTTACCAGCTCCGCAAGGCAGACTTTTCAAAGCCTTCAGAGGAAAGGATTAACCTTAGTTTTCCTCATCAGAGAATCCAAATTAGGATTCCTAATCAATGATCAGCTTTTATGGAAGGAGCGTGTAAAATTAATCAGCGGGCCCCGAAGAACCACGTCCTCCTTTATCAGGAACTCTGAAGTACCCGGTCCAAAGTTGTTGCCAAACTGTTTTCATTATCGATCATGGCCTCCGCGAGATTCTCGTCTTAATGGGTGTGTGTAGTTCAGGGAAACGTTTTGAAAAATTGCATGATTCACGTTTATGTGATTTTTTCGAAGTTTGTATGTTTTAATAATAGGTCCAGTTGTTTGTAAATAACCGGTTCCTTTGGTCATCCAATTATTGCAACGCCATAGACTTTAGCATCTCTTGCATGTTCTGGTTGTAGTGTAAAGTGACACACACACACACACGCGTGCACACACAAAATTAATAAATATATATATATATATCTATATATATATATATATATATATATATATATATATATATATATATATATATATATATATATATATATATATATATATATAAAGAGAGAGAGAGAGAGAGAGAGAGAGAGAGAGAGAGAGAGAGAGAGAGAGAGAGAGAGAGAGAGAGAGAGAACTGAATCATATGATTGTATTACATGAAGACCAAATGATTCGGTATTTTCCTTAAGTGCCGGAAGACCTATTATTAAAGTATATATATATATATATATATATATATATATATATATATATATATATATATATATATATATATATATATACAGAGAGAGAGAGAGAGAGAGAGAGAGAGAGAGTAATTCATCAACTTTCTTATTTCCTGCATTTCTTCTGAAGACCGGTACCAACCAATTCATTCCCCTTGCCACCAATCCCCTCAATAGATTCTCCACAAACTATCTGTTCAAGACTTTTTCTCCGGCTACCGTTATCCCCCTCTGAATATTCCTCTCTCTCTCTCTCTCTCTCTCTCTCTCTCTCTCTCTCTCTCTCTCTCTCTCTCTCTCACCTATTCTTTCCTTCGGGTGACACATTCCCATTATTTCTTGCGGCATCGTCTGTCTCCCGCACGCCCGGCCGCAAGATTGACTCTGTGTCTGTTACTTGACTGGGATTTATCGAACGTATCCAAAAGACTTATGGTGAGCGACGCAAACAATTACTCCAGTTTATCTCGCGTTATACCTCCCGCTTTTTATGGGTTCCGAAAGAGGACCGGCCGCTGTAAAAGTGGAGCATACAACAGGCTTTTACGGTGATTCTCTTTTTTTTTTTTTTTTTTTTTTTTTTTTTTGCCCGAGCGAGACATGTGTTTGTGTTTGTGTGTTTGTTTCTTAGGTACATACGTAACCTAAAGACAAAAACGCACATTTCTCATGTTTATTGTTATTTTAGTTCTTTATTTTCAGAGGTGTGGAAATGGTTATTTGGTAACTTTTATCTACTCTTTAAGGAAAGTAGGTCGGGATTGTTACGGAGATGTAATGTACTGACAAGATTATTTCAATTTTAATCTGGTTTATTTCTTCATTTTTCAGTGCAATCAAGGAAAAAACTTTTTGGGGGGGGAGTTTTAAAATGATAATGTTTGACGAAGTTTGTGCGTAGGCTCATCGTTGACGATATTAATGGTAATAATAATTTAAGCATTTTTTTGCATGATTTCGTTGTATGGCTGAAATAAACGCTTGCGCATATTTTTCAGTGTGAAGCTTATAAAGACATGTACATCCACGCTCATAAGTGTTAACAGGTAGTCTTGTATGCAAGGTGACAATAACCACTTTAGGACCTTCATTTCTACATGTTAATACAACTATTGTTGTTGTTTAGAATATTCAGTCACTAATATGGAAGAAGGCCAAACGATCACGAAATTACAAAGCGAAATGCAACAGAATAAAATTCCCATGAAAATGAAAGTATTTGAGGAAAATAAAGAGGCAGAAAATTACTAGGTATAGGTTAATAAGCTGGTTGTTAAGAAGAAGGTATGAGGTTAGCAACCTCATATCTTGAAGACTTGATGAGACCCGGTAGACGCCACCGTTGTGTTGCCACTCCCTTAAAAAGTGAAAGAGTAGTGATAATGGCATATAATTCTTTCAGTCGCCTATGTTACATTTATTATTATTATTATTATTATTATTATTATTGATGGCTGTTATTGTCAGATAATGGCTTCTTTAATCTGAAATTACAAGGCGCCAACAGTTTTGATTCCCGTAGGGGGTTAGTGCCGTCAGTGCACCTCCTGTTTTGTACTGTAGGCGTTACTACTAAAGGTTCTTTGCAGCGTCCCTTCGGCCCTCAGCTGCAACCTCTTTCATTCCTTTTACTGTACCTCCATTCATATTATCTTTCTTCCATCTCGGTATCCACCCCGTCCTAACAAATATTTCATTGTGCAACTGCTTTGAGGTTTTCCTCCTGTTACACCTTTCAAACCTTTTACTGTCAATTTCCTTTCCAGCGCTGAATGACCTCGTAGGTCCCAGTGCTTGGCCTTTGGCCTAAACTCTATATTCAGTTCAGTTTAATCCAACAGTTTTGATGGCTGTGATATATTACGAAGTAAGTAACTCATGACTTACTCTGCATGACATATGAGCATCTTAACGATGTGATGTTGATTATCAGCCAAAGGATTCTCACCTTCGGTGGCCACAGTGAAAGATTCATGAATGGATGAGTATGGATGCAAATGACGATCATCTTTTAGTCATCCATGCCTTCGCAGTCAAAGGCAAGACGAGTCATAAATAAGTGAACGTCTGTGTAGAATCAGCTAGACATTTTGAATACATGTACATACTGTCTGTGTGTGGTATACGTATGGTATTCAAGATAAATACTTGTTTTTTTATTTATTTTTTTTACAACGGTCTCTGAATTTCCAGTGAATCTGGAATTCAAACACCCCATTACTTGTTCTTGGTTAAAGAATGTTTTCCTTGTGATCTGTAGCGTCACGGTGATTATATATATTAATATTTAAGAATATCTGTAGTAGTTTATGATGCGTATCACTATTCAACTAAGCGAAAACAACAGTAATATAACATATTATGCCCTAATCTGTTCTTTGTGATACTTTGTTCTTCACGATAAGTTACTGCTCAGCATTCGGAATCATAGAAAGTATTATTATTATTATTATTATTATTATTATTATTATTATTATTATTATTATTATTATTATTATTATTGATAGTGCCGTTTTATTAACAGGTAAGTACTGATGAAGTTAACTTTGTATCGCAGTTTGCATGATTTATTTTGTTCCGAGTCAAATGTTTGTGGTTTTCGAATGCATCATTGATCTTTTTCGGTTTCAGGGAACTAAAAGTTGTCTCTTTGGTATAATCCAAGATAAAGTCTTTATATCCCCTCAACATTATTTGTTGACTGAGCTAACATACACGGTCCTAGAATTAATGACATAACTGTGATGCCTGACATCTGGGATTAGTTTGGATTAGCATTGTAACAGTAGACTGCTCAGTCTGATTTTTGGTTTTGAAATTCACATAACAGCGGATCATCACGCAGGGCTATATTGCTTTTACAATAAATATTAATTTTTTTACCGAAAGTGTTGCATTTTTACGAGTCATTATTTTTTCATTCGGTTAGAAAAAAACTAAAAAAAAATATAACCACATTGACGAAGTAGTTTTTGGAACTTTTAAGGTTAAATTTAGTTAAATAATAGCTCTTTCTCAGGCCCACTTTTACACGAAACCAGTCACTCTCTTCTCCGCATAGTTCAACATTCGCTTCTCTTTCATCAGCGAGGTATCTCTTCCAGAGCAGGGTCGTCCAACTCCATGCCCGTGGGCCAAAAGTGGCCTGTTTGATTTTGAAAGTGGCCCGCTAGAGAAAAATAAGTAAAAATTACCGCTTAGCCTAAATAAAGAAATATTCCTTAAAAGATCAATAACTACAAAGAAAAGTTTCATTGGCGTCTGTTTTGTGGTACATCATATACAAACACACACACACACACACACACACACACACACACACATAATATATATATATATTTATATATTTTATATATCATAAAAACTATATATATATATATATATATATATATATATATAAAATATATATATATATATATATATATATATATATTATATATATATACACAGTATACACACACATTAGTACACACAGGATGAGATTAATGATTGCAAGAAATTATTTCCTTCTTCGCCAAAATGAATTGATAACTACAAAATTATTTTATTTATCGGAAATTATTTTTGTCTTATATCATTATATAGTTTGTTCTGGTTGTCAGTTTTGAATGGCACGTTACATCTCCCCAGGAAATGCACTAAAAATTTATATATATATATATATATATATATATATATATATATATATATATATATATATATATATATATATATATATATATATATTATATATATATAAACATACATATATATATCCATATATATTATACAGTACATACATATACATATACCTATATATATATATATATATATATATATATATATATATATATATATACATGACAGTAATATATTTACTGAGACCTTCCTGTCGTTTAAACAAACTGTTTAAACGTGTTAACAAATTGTTTTCGTGTTACGAAAGTCGAAGGTAATTCTTATTCTTGATCTTATTCCAGCTGTTTTTCTGTCATTTGTTTAAAACTCTTTTCTTTATATTAATTACAAACGTTTCACTGTCCTGCTGATGGTTGCATCGTCAACCAGCGACGGACGAGGAATCAGGACTTGCAGTGACACACTAACCCTCCATTCATATTCTTTCTTCCATCTTGGCCAATGATTTCATAGTGCAACTGATCCTGTTACTCTTTTCAAACCTTTTTACAAACTTGACTCTCCCATCCGGCCTAAACTCTACATTCCATCCTAGTTATGTTTAATTGCCCAACAGCAAGAAGCTGACCTGATTAAATCGGAGAAGGAGGACAGTCGACCGCCAGTAGTCGTTTTTATTCAGTCCTTTTCCCTTGTACTGGCCCCCGAGAGCAAACTTGCTCTCATCCAGACTAGGCCTACCAGTAGTAAAGCGTTTTTTTATTCAGTCCCCTCTCCCTCCCCTCCCCTCCCCTTTCCCGAGATGAAAAGAGAAAGGAAGAAGCCAGGAAAAAAGCGACGCAGAGAATCTCCTGGAGGGGAAGTTTGTGTATCGGAGAAGTGTCGTGAGAATTTTCGAAACCGTGAAATGGGAGAACCTTTGGAGACTTCGAGATTCTCTCCTTTTTGCACGTGTTGTTAATTCCCTCTGGTTTCTACGAGTTTTTCTACACTGATTTCGTCATATAATAGAAATGGCGAAATATCAGAAGCCTTTGCGAAAGTTTTTCGCGTGGTTCGATTACGCCTAATTACATTTGTGCATTTTCTTGTGCGAGTTGTACGCATGCGCAAGTGCAACATGGACTCTCTTGTCCTTGTTACTTTAAGTGTATAAGTAAAGCTATTATTATGATAAATTTATTAGTACTTATCTGCTTATAAAATGGCACTGTTAATAATAATAATAATAATAATAATAATAATAATAATAATAATAATAATAATAATAATAATAATAATAATAATAATAATAATAATTGTTCTAAAGGGTCCACAATAATATAATTGTTAAAAGCCCTTTCGAACCCGTCTGTGGGTTCAACTTCAGTCATTTTTGACTGAAGATGAACCAGAGAAGTGTTCGAAAGCTTTTATAAAATTTTACACGAGCCTTTAACAATTATATATGGTGGACCCTTTAGGACAATTATGAACTCTCGTGATAGAGAGTTTTTCTCCCAAATAATAATAATAATAATAATAATAATAATAATAATAATAATAATAATAATAGTGGCTTTTTGTTGCCCCTGTTATATTCAGTCTTCGAAAATCTGTGATAGCCCAGTTGATTTCCATTAAAATGAAACCAGAGCCATTTTGCCTCGACGTTAATTGGTTTAAGTCGGAAGAAAAAGCCCGGATAGTTTTGTATTTTTCCCATCCGCCGCAGTGCATAATGCCCCCAGTGTATAAGTAATGTATGACTTAGTTACCGGAATGCTTTTAAATTGGACGTAATGTTTCATTGGAGAAGGTAATTCAACTGTCCTGTGCTACATGATTTGGCAATAATGATACTAATAACTGCGACGAAAAAGATTGCATGCATTTGTTCGTTAGACTCTTCCTGAAGTATAACTTCGAAATACATAAACAGGTACCATAACTCCAAAATATATAGACAGGTACGATAACTCCGAAATACATAAACAGGTACGATAACTCCGAAATAGATAAACAGGTACGATAACTCTGAAATACATAAACAGGTACGATAACTCGGAATACTTAAACGGGTACGATAACTCCGAAATACTTAAAAGGTACGATAACTCCGAAATACTTAAACAGGTACGATAACTCCGAAATACTTAAACAGGTACGGTAACTCCGAAATACATAAACAGGTACGATAACTCCGAAATATATTGACAGGTACGATAACTCCGAAATACATAGACTGGTACGATAACCCCGAAATACATAAACAGGTACGATAACTCCGAAATACATGAACAGGTACGATAACTCCGAAATACAGAAACAGGTACGATAACTTCGAAATACAGAAACAGGTACGATAACTCCGAAATACATAAACAGGTACAATAACGAATCTTTACGAGTTGAGTCGAAATGATATATCTTTTAAACTGATTTGAAGCCCAGAATGCATAATAATAATAATAATAATAATAATAATAATAATAATAATAATAATAATAATAATAATAATAAATGTCGTGTGGTTTCTTTTGGTTTTGGAATCTAGCATTTTCACAAGCAATTAATATGTTGGTGATGGACTTTATTTCAGGTGTGGCCCACGTACAAATATGGAAATCAGGTACTTAATCATTATAGGTAATTGAAGCCTTCATCCTCTTCGCATCATTTTATATTACCTCCGTTTATCCTATCCCTTCCCTTCGCAAGAGCTTTTTGTCTTTCTTCTCTCCGGAAGTGAAATTAATAACCTAAGATACTCGGCTGAACCTACACTTCGTTCGTAGTTTGTGATGTTTTGGTATAAAATAGTGAAAATATTGTAAATGTTGTAACGATAGTGATGGCAGATGAAAGGTTAGTATTAGCAGCGATAATATCGTTGACATAAGTATTAAATCATGTTTCTCAAAGATGATTTCACCGCTGCTAACTATCACTAAGTTTTTCACGTCTTCCCGGGAAGACCTTTTGTTAGAACGTTCATCCAGAGAATCACATTACCGATTTAACTATGGCAAACACGTTTTCGAAGGTCGTTTCTGTATATGGTAGGACTTTATCGTAATGTGAACGTCTTATGTGATTGCTGTTTTATGCCGAGGTGATGCTACCAGTAAAAAAAAAGAATAATTTGTTTAATGCACTGTTGTAAAATACAATGGAAAAAAATTCAGTGATTTTATGTAACTTAATCTCCCCATGGCAAGAATATTTCTTTTACTTTTATTTGATTTTAAGAGTATCTAAAATTGAAAAGAAATTGAAAAGAAATAATACTGATATGTAGTTTCCGCCGTGGACTGACGTTTCCACTGAAAAAAAAAAAAATTCATCGACCTTCTATTCAAACTTATCATGTACCCCATAGTGACCTAAATTCTGTCACCAGAAATGTGTACCTTTCTCCTCTCCTCATATTTCGGGAGAACTAGATGTTTTCAGATTGACGATTTCGTATGTGACAGACAGCCGCTTGATATGTGAGACAACGGGCCTGCTAGAGTTTTAGTTCCATCCCAGAGAAACGAGCTGGGACAGAAAAACGCTCTCTCTCTCTCTCTCTCTCTCTCTCTCTCTCTCTCTCTCTCTCTCTCTCTCTCTCTCTCTCTCTCTCTCTCTCATATATATATATATATATATATATGCATATATATATATATGTAATATATATGTATATATATATATGTGTATGTTTGTGTATATATGATTATGTATATATATTATGCACTACATATATATGCATTTGTATTAAATCATTTGAATATAATTTTTTCAAGGCTGAAGTCTTCTGAGTTACTACACGTAGATTGATTTTTTTAAAGTTGACAGTTTAAAAGAATTAAATTGATTTTTACACCATATTAAATTAAACATAGAAAAAAAAACTTCATCTTTTTGCTTTGAAGTAAACTTCCAGCGGCATTTCATTCTATTAAATAATTCAATCAGAAAGTGTGACCTTTCAATAAAATATGAAAATTATCGGATTATATATAACATGATAATAATTATACTTTAGAAACATTAGACAATTAAACATAAGTGGAAATAGTAACCGTGCAGATACTTAATGAAAGGCAAAGTTTTAGTTTCCATCATGTTTTTGGTTCAAAGCCTTAGTTTCCATCAAAGTTTTTGGTTCATGTTCTTGGTTCAAGCCTTAGTTTCTATCATGTTTTTGGTTCAAAGCCTTTGTTTCCATCATGTTCTTGGTTCGAAGCCTTAGTTTCCATCATGTTTTTGGTTCGAAGCCTTAGTTTCCATCATGTTTTTGGTTCAAAGCCTTTGTTTCCATCATGTTCTTGGTTCAGAGCCTTAGTTTCCATCAGGTTTTTGGCTCAAAGCCTTAGTTTCCATCATGTTTTTGATTCAAGGCCTTAGTTTCCATCATGTTTTTGGTTCAAAGCCTTTGTTTCCATCATGTTCTTGGTTCAAAGCCTTAGTTTCCATAATGTTTTTGGTTCAGAGCCTTAGTTTCCATCAGGTTTTTGGCATGTTTCTTGTTTTTGTTCAAGGCCTTAGTTTCCATCATGTTTTTGGTTCGAAGCCTTAGTTTCCATCATGTTTTTGGTTCAAAGCCTTTGTTTCCATCATGTTCTTGGTTCGAAGCCTTAGTTTCCATCATGTTTTTGGTTCAAAGCCTTTGTTTCCATCATGTTCTTGGTTCGAAGCCTTAGTTTCCATCATGTTTTTGGTTCAAAGCCTTAGTTTCCATCAGGTTTTTGGCTCAAAGCCTTAGTTTCCATCATGTTTTTGATTCAAGGCCTTAGTTTCCATCAGGTTTTTGGCTCAAAGCTTTAGTTTCCATGATGCTTTTGGTTCAAAGCCTTAGTTTCCATCATGTTTTTGGTTCAGAGCCTTAGTTTCCATCAGGTTTTGGGCTCAAAGCCTTAGTTTCCATCAGGTTTTTGGTGCAAACCCTTAGTTTCAACCACGTTTTTGATATATCAATACATCTGGGATTCAGATTACATCAAATACCTAAATTATATTCTTCAACCACGAAATTATTATTATTATTATATTATTATTATTATTATTATTATTATTATTATTATTATTATTATTATTATTATTATTATTATTCTTGAAAGTTTTCCACATACATCCTTCAATGTATAGAGGGCAAATAGAAGCCATTTTAATAAATATAAGATAAATATCAGTTATTACATAAGGGGAAGTGTAGATATGAGTGTGAATGATTTTGTTATTCATAAATGAAATAGCTGGCATGGGGTAATTTGGAAATAAAAAAAATATTCAGTTATTTATTGTCACCTTAAGGGCAATTCGTGCTGTGTTTGTTTAGCGACCATGAAAATAAATTTGATTATGAACAAAATCCTAATTTCTAAAAGTAACAAAAATTGCATGAAAAGGAAGTGACAAATGGTATATATGAAATTTTTAAATTTAGAATAATAATTATGGTGTTGCCTACCAACACTTTATTACAGGTCATTTCAAGAGGTCAAAATTAGTGTAATCCCGTAGGTGGTAGTGCCGTCAGTGCACCTCATGTGGTGCACTGTAGGCATTACTTAATGTTCTTTACAGCGTGCTTTTGGCCCCTTTCATTCATTTTACTGTACCTCCTTTCATATTCTCTTTCTTCCATCTTGCTTTCCACCCTCTCCTAACAATTGATTCATAGTGGAACTGCGAGGTTTTCCTCCTGTTACACCTTTCAGACCTTTTATTGTCAATTTCCATATCAGCGCTGAATGACCTTATAGGTCCCAGTGCTTCTTTGGCCTAAATTCTATATTCAATTCAATTCAATTCAATTCAGAATTAATGTAAAAGCAGCAAATAATGTAATCTCAAGTACACGAGCCACCATTGACAATGTGAACAGGTATTAATTTTATTTACTCTGTTCAGAAATTAATTATTGTCTCCCGGGTTGACTATATTCCTTGTCCGGACGCCAGTTTCATATTTTAGGGCGAAATGAATGCATAATTTAACCCCAAGTAAGGAAAATTATGTCCGTAATTAACATGCTGTGACGTTCAGTAGCAATATATGTTTATCGCCTTAATTAGCCAATAGATCTCTGTCGGCAGCCCAATAAATTACCTTATCCGGTTTTGGGAGAGTCAAATAATTCCTTTCTCTTTCCATAAGCAGTACGATTTCTCGTACCCCGGAGGACGCGTTATATGTATGTGCTCATTCAAGCAAGTTGCGGCTACTTGCACCTTTAGTTTCACTTCCAAATGCAAGTGCCATTGGGCACTTTGCGTGAGGAAGTTTCTACGATTGCCGTTGTGATGAATAGGTGACAGGTTGAAAGGAATTTTTGAGGTTTTGCCAAATGACAGCGTGAGAACGATATGCAACTTCGTATTACCTCTGCTAATATTATTGCTGGTAAAGTTGCGACAATAGAAATAACAGTAATAGTAATTAAAAGACACAGTAGTATTATTAAAAATATTTATGTACGGAGTTCAAAATATTTCTTAATACTACTTTGGCTTTTATTTCTCGATATTGTAGCCTCCTTACAGGGTCGTCTTGCTTCACAATAATAATAATAATAATAATAATAATAATAATAATAATAATAATAATAATAATAATAATAATAATAATAATAATAATAATAATAATTAATAATTTTGAAAGATAACATTAATAACTGCAATAAAAATAGTAGTAACAAAAGTTCACTTGAAATTTGACATGATCACAATCATCATTGTTAATAATGACATCGATACTAAGAGTAGAGGAATTTGACGAAGGTTATATTATAAATATTCATGTTGGGATTCTATATTATAAATATTCATGTTGTGATTCTATATTATAAATATTCATGTTGGGATTCTATATTATAAATATTCATGTTGGGATTCTCTATTATACATATTCATGTTGGGATTCTAAATTGTAAATATTCATGTTGCGATTCTATATTACAAAATGTTCAAGTTGCGATTCTAAGTATGTTTACGGGACATCGTAGGAAAACGGTACAGTGTCAAGAAAAAAAAAACAAATATACAGCGGCTTCAATTATTTTTTAACTCAGGATTCACGCCAGCAAGGAGGATTACTGTCTTACAACTGATTAGTAACCAAAGAAATGCTTTGTCTATAAAAACGTGTGAAGGCTTTTTCGTACATCCACAGATTACACACACACACACACACACGCACGTGTGTATATATATATATATATATATATATATATATATATATATATATATATATATATATATATATATATATATATATATATATATGACATTCAAGATATGAGGTATATCATACTACTCAGGAGTCTTATTGCGGCCATTTTACACATAACGTAGGTTCGAGGCTGTACCTTTAGGTGCCGAGAGAGAGAGAGAGAGAGAGAGAGAGAGAGAGAGAGAGAGAGAGAGAGAGAGAGTAATTGATTCCGGCTCAGAGGTACGGATTCAGGTACGGAACTAAGTGCGAAATTAATCCATTTCCTCCGTAATGGCGGCATGCTCTATATATATATATATATATATATATATATATATATATATATATATATATATATATATATATATATATATATATATATATATATATACACACGCACATTTATATATGTGTATGTGTATGCGTACGCCCATCTATATGCGTAAGAATAAGTGTCGTATGTTCATGTGTATATTGTGAACCCAGAGTCTTGCTCTAATAAAAAAAATTCTACGAAGCGTACACGGGAGCGGAAGCTCGCTTGGGTTTCGTTGTCTCCCTAAAGAAATGGGAAGGCAAAAAAAAAAAAAAAAAAAAAAAAAGGTGTAGATTTTAATACAACCATATGCGCCAAACTTTGACATCGGCTATAGAACAAAGGTTGGGCGTTGCAGGCTGCCAGCCCCCTCCTCTTCCTCCTCCTCTCTCTCTCTCTCTCTCTCTCTCTCTCTCTCTCTCTCTCTAATTGGGAACGTTCATTACAGCATATTACATCGGGTA
>NC_089753.1:33153912-33186412 GCF_040412425.1 Macrobrachium rosenbergii | reverse complement strand
ATATATATATATATATATATATATATATATCAGTGCAGACAGAAACACATGGAATATCTTAATATCTTAAATCGAAAAAAGAAGTACAAATAAATCATTGGTCTCAACTCCTTATTATAGCATTGGGGAAAAAAATTAATTCTAAATAACAACAAAACGACACAACATCAAGACACAAATATTGATCTCTAACAAATACAGGTAACAACACATCTACAAAAAAATGAAGGTTTCACTTACCCCACTCTCAGTGATTTCCTCTGTTCAACATTTTCTAACAAACTATGAATAACATGAGCACTTTTATATCACTGGTTTAATTTTATGTTAGCTGGTTTTATTGTCACAGTTTTTGCTTTTATATGTTTGTCTTTCAGAAAAAATTTTTTTATTAGTTTTTAGATACATCGCACCATTTCAGAAGCACCAGAGGCAGGATGTTATTTATAGTAAAATGGTTTTATGCACGTTTTATATCCAGAAAACTTGGACGTGTTTTGTTTGCAGTTTTATTTTTAGGTTAACAGTTGCGTTCACTCGAACAGTTAATTTTACTCCTGCTGGGGGGAAAAACTTCTTGGCAGTTACAGAGAGAGAAATGCATATGGTGATGGTCGAACGGTGGTGGGTGGCGACGTTGGTGGAAAGCCGACATTCGAAACCCTGTAAGGGAACTGCAGTAGAGGCCTCGCCTGTCTATGGATCGCTAAGGCAAAAACCAAGCCAAGAGAACGGAGAATGAAATCAAATCAAAATAAAAAAAAAAAATATGACAGACTGATTAGCTTTGACACAACGTCGGTCTCACATTACCTTTTGGAAGACAGACGATGAAGAGAATAAGGGGCCAGAACGACCATCGGAGAACGGCTTCGCGGGAAGATGTAGAAGAAGAAGAAGAAGAAGTAGAAGTAGAAGAAGAGGGGGAATTTGATGATGAGGTTCTTCTGAAGGAAGAGGAGGAGGATGAGGAGGAGGAGGAGGATGAGGGATGAGGGCAATTAGTGGAAGTGAGAGGTGAGGGAGAAGTAGATGGTCGCTGCGAAGTGAAACTACTGGATGGCCTGGGAACGTTTTCCGCAGGATATGGGGAGGAAGAAGTGGTTTTTGAGCTAGGATGATGGGAATCCTGTGACCCCGTGGCCTCAGGGAAGGAGGAGGAGGAGGAGGAGGATGAGGATGATGGAGGTAATGAAGTGGGTAACATAGATCTAGTTAACGACGAAGAACTGGGAGAGAAGTGATTTGAAGATGCACGAGTTACACTACATGACTTTGACAGGGGCTCAGGGAGAGGGGGCGGAGGAGGCGGAGGAGGAGGAGGAGGAGGGGAAAAAGATGATAATGTGCCCAGAGGGGTTGAGGGTTTTGATGGGCTGAGCCCATCCAGCGAGCCAGATGGGCCTTTTGATTGTGATTGTGATGACGTGGATGATGACGGGAAGGCGGAGGAAGAGGACGAGGATGAGGAGGATGTGATGCTGGTGGCACAGGAGAGGGAGGAGGTGGCCGTACTGACGAGGCCTTCCCTTCCTAGAGGAGGAGGAGGAGTTCGAAAGATACCTTGGTGGACTTGAGATGAGGAGGAGGAGGAGGAGGAGGAGGAGGAGGCAGCAGGAGATGGCGATGACGAAGATGGAGGCGATGAGGACGAAGGATAAACATTGGTCGTGACAGGTGCAAGTAATCTAGAGTCGGGAGCCATCCCGACGTGCTTGTGGCGGCCCTGGCACTGCCCGTCGTCAGCTCACACTAGAGGTTCTCACACTGGTACTGGCGGGCACGCTCGTGGTGTCGCTGTGCCCACATGCCCGATTTGCTTCTGGAGGTGGCTAGCTAGTGGCCAGCCGTCGGTGAGGAAGGTGTGGTAATTGTGGTTGTGATGGTGGGCCCGAGGCCGTGTGTGGTGGTTGTGTGGTGGTTGTGTCGGGGCGACCGTGGTGGAGCGGTGGTAGCGAGTGAGGGCGGGTGGTGGAGGCAGGCGGCGCACTGGCCCGGCCGCCGAGACTCGGCCGCTGCGCAGGCGCCGCTCCCCGCCAATCACCTCCCGAGCCTGTGCTCATGTCAAAAATAGCGCGCTGCAGTGGACCCCTTCTCAAGAACACCTACAGGCCGCGGCAGTGGCGAAAGAGGGCTAAATTATTTTCAGGGAGATGCTTACGGCTACGGCCAGAATTCCTGCTGAAGGAGAGAGGAGGATGGAAGGATGGAAGGAAGGAAGGAAGGAGTCTTTGGTGCAGGGAAGCCCCGAGCTGCAAATCAGCGACGACCTCCCGATGAAAGCTCGGAAGGGGACGAGAGGGGTTTTTGGGGGATGCAAGGACACGAGAAACACCGATGGGGAAATAGTCGCCGCCGAAGCGATCACACGCCCTGGACGTCAAAGTCTCTTGCTGCTTACGCAGGCAGAAAGTACTAAAACGCTTTTGTCATTGCTTTGGGAAATGGAGAAACAAAGTCCAGGCTTTTTTTTTTTTTTTTACTTCCCTCCCAAGACACAGTGATATGAGCTTAGTATCATTTAACCCAGGTATCCTTATGGGCCAGTTTCCCCCCCTCCCCCTCTACCTCCCCCCTCTACCTCCCCACCCTCCTTTCTTCCCCAAAGGGAAGCGCAAGGGGTCTAAAGGTGGGTTTTTTGTTTGCATCCAACAACTGAATTAAAGTAGGTCAAATAATGGCCTCATACCTATGCCTTAACTGAGTAATCTCCACCAGCTCCGTTACTACGAAGGAAAATCAATAAATGATGAAATGCTGGTATATGCTCGAGAGAGAGAGAGAGAGAGAGAGAGAGAGAGAGAGAGAGAGAGAGAGAGAGTTAAAAAAAAAAAAAAGCAGGGAATGCTGGTCTTGATCCCCAATGCTCAGCGAACAGAAAACGAGCACCAAATAGTACCAAGAGCAGCGGAGGCTCTTCAGCCGTCACTTCTTCTTCTTCTTCTTCTTCTTCTTCTTCCTACTTTCCCATTTTTTTTTTTTTCATTTTTTTTTCTTAACCCCGAGGCCCTGCTGCAGCCTCCAACCGCCTCCACCACCAGCATCTATCCAGATCGTCTACCTCAAAAACCATCGCGGGAAGAAGAAGAGGAGGAGGAGGGGGAGGAGGAGGAGGAGGAGGAGGAGGAGGAGGAGGAAGAGGCCTCTTCTTAGCGTGCTTCTCTCTCTCTCTCTCTCTCTCTCTCTCTCTCTCTCTCTCTCTCTCTCTCACACACGAGATTTTGGCGGGCAACTTGAGGCTAGGTAAAAGAATTCGAGGGAATGGTCTCTGGACGCGATTTTAATCGGAACCGTGTATCTGGGTCAAGCATATTCTTCCCACAACCAAAATAAAAGAAAATAGATGGCGGATAGACGTATGGACAGAGGCCTTTTTAAAGAGTCATGCAGCGAAATGCTTTGGTGCATTCTATTCCTCTATCATTCAGTAAATGAAACTTATTCTTATGGAACAAGCCCACCACCACAGGGGCCATTGACTTGAAATTCAAGCTTCCAAAGAATATTATGGTGTTCATTAGGAAGAAGTAAGAGGAAGTAAAGAGAATTGCATAAAAAAAGAGATCCCACTTATTAAAAAAAAGAAATCAAAACTGGTAATTATAAACTTCAAATGCATGATTAATTCTAATTACTTTAGTTCATGGTTCACTTCTTAAACGGATTTTTTTTTTTTAGTGACAATATCCACAAATGAAACGCGAAAATACATCCATCGCAATTCATGAATTTCAGTTTTCACTTCAAACGACGCGTCGGCTTCCCATAAATATATATTGAATTTAAATATCATATCTAAACATACCCTCGGGTTAGAAATGCCATGACCCAGGCCTCCCCAGACAAAGGCTGGCCATCGTTTTTCCGGTTTTATTCGGTCCTGGGCTAGAAAAGGACATTTGGGTTACCCCTCAAATTGGACAGTGCTGTAAAAAAAAAAAAGTGAATGCCACCGTAACTTTTTACAGCTTCAATTCGTGGACAGACCATTGTTTTACACAATAAAGTTTATCACGCTTTGTAGCTGGGAAAGTCCGTTTTAGTATTATATTTATTATAGCCTGATTTTTTTTTCTTCTTTTAATTTTATCATCGCAACGCACTGACATGATTTTGTGATTTGGAACAGAAAAATGAAGTGAGGGTTTTTAATTTATATTATTGCAACTACTACTACCACTACTACTACTACTATTACTACTACTACTACTAATATAATAATAATAATAATAATAATGATAATAATAATAATAATAATAATAATAATAATAATAATAATAATAATAATAATAATAATAATAATAATAATAATAATAATTGTAAGAAGGTAGGAACTATATGTTTTAGAATTTACTATACGATGAAAGCATGTATAGTAATAAATTTGTTTCATCAAAAGAATGAAAGGTTATACATCTTTACCCAGTTCATTAATCAAAAGTTATGACTCGCTCACAGCTTGCTTTAAAGGCACTTGCAGAATGCAAATATTTTTGGGTGGTTTTGACGTTTGAGGGTATCACAATCTTGTCCTAATTTTCCCGTTCCCAAAATCTTGCGAGTTCATATTAGTAAACATTGAGAATACATTTACTCGACTTATAGGTTATGCCCATGGGAATTAGACATACAGCTACCGTGTTTTAAAATCAGCTGTTATGCTTAAACCGAAATTTTTAGGACTTATTGGCCTCAAGTTGCATTGCAAGAAAAAAAAATTCTTTAATAGTGCTAATTACCACGCACAAGTCAGGATTACTCTGAGAGTAAACTCTGTTAAATTGTATTATCTTGTCTGTTGTAGCGTGAGTTAAATTAGTTCGTAGGATATTTGCTTATTTAGCATTGGAAAAATATTTACTTATTTAACATTGATCCCCGCAGGGGGGTTAGTGCTGTCAGTGCACCTCACGCGGTGCACTGTAGGCATTGCTTAAGGTTCTTTGCAGCGTCCCTCATGACCCTATCTGCAACCCCTTTCATTCCTTTTTACTGTATCTCCTTTTATATTCTTTTTTTTCCATCTTCCTTACCACCCTCTCCTAACAACCGATTCATAGTGCAACTGCGAGGTTTTCTCTTACACCTTTCAAACCTTTTACTGCCAATTTCCGTTTCAGCGCCGAATGACCCCATTTGCCCCAGCGCTTGGCCTTTGGCCTAAATTCTACATTCGGTTCAATTCATTATTTAGCACTGGATGCAATCACGAACAACGCCATCATTCCGAGTGACTTTGCCTTGCAACTCGGGAAACACTGGTGCCACACAAGTCAAGCTGGGCCTATGACATGACGCATCGAGAGCAAGCATCTTATTACCCAAAGTTTGCGGAAAATGTCTCGGCCGTTGTTTCGCTGTGCAGGAGGGGGAGGGAGGGTTTCCGTTCCATGCCTCGAGGACGTTATCATTGGTATCGGCGTTTGTTTTATTTCGTTGTCGTTGATGTAAGTAGTAATTATAGTATTTTTGGTATTCTCGTAATTGTCGTCTTTCTTTTATAACTAGTATTACTACTCAGATGAAACATTATATCTGTGAAGTTAACAGGAGTGTGATGATATGGATATATATATATATATATATATATATATATATATATATATATATATATATATATATATATATATATATATATATATATATATATATATATGTATATCACCTTTTCTTATAGTTCCTGGGTTATCTCCTTGAATGTTTAATATCGATATGGATTGGGTAATATTGAAAAGTCAGGGAAAAGAATTTAGATGTAGTTGGTAGTGCCCTTGCCATTAATTTGAGAGGCCTGGGTCCTATATATATATATATATATGTATATATATATATATATATATATATATATATAATATACATATATACTATATATATATATATATATATATAGAGAGAGAGAGAGAGAGAGAGAGAGAGAGAGAGAGAGAGAGAGAGAGAGAGAGAGAGAGAGAGATACCGATACGAATCTTCGTCAGACACTGCATTATATTTCTCAAATTTCGGCGCAGCTTCATTAACGATAATAAAGTAGACATCTCCCCTTGTCGCCTTCCTAAATCCCCAAAATCCCCCTTTCGTTTGGTGGCAGTTCTAAGAATACGGCCCCTAAATCCCCTTAACATTCCCCTGGACTCAGCCGCGTCCCTGGCAATTCATTAAAGTAATCCTCGCCATTAATTTTTATTTTTTTTTTTATCTGGACAGTACCCTTCTTATGTACGTTAACTCGTAAACTCCACATGTATCTAATAGAGCTGGAAAACTGGATTATCACAAAATAAAAACAAGTAAAAAATGCGGTGAAGTTTCTTCGGCGCAGTCGGGTTTTCCGTACAGCCGCTACAGCGTATAATCAAGGCCACCGAAAATAGATCTATCTTTTGGTGGTCTCGTTGTAATGCTGTATGAGCCGCGGGCCACGAAACTTTAACCTTAGCCTGGTGGTAGCCTATCCTATATCGTTGCCAAAAGCACGGTTATGACTAACTTTAACCTTGAATAAAATAAAAACTACTGAGGCTAGATGGTTGCAATTTGCTGTGTTTGAAGATTGGAGGGTGGATGCTCAACATACCAATTTGCAGCCCTCCAGCCTCAGTAGTTTCTAAGATCTGAGGGCGGACGGAAAGACAAAGCCGGCACAATAGTTTTCTTTTACAGAATACTAAAAAAATTACTTTTAGAAGGTTACTAAAATCTAAGGAAGAGTAACAAAGGAAGACTGGAATGGAGATCGAAAAAGCTGCAAATTTAGACGACGCTAGAAAGGAAAACTAAAAATACAAAGATAAAAGTTCCATCTTATTTATTTTTGAAGTTTGATAACTCGGTTTTGATATGCCTGTGCTGTCAGAATGTACGTGTTTGGATTTATGAAGAAGCGTGTGCGCTTTCATACACATACACACACACACACACACACACACATATATATATATATATATATATATATATATATATATATATATATATATATATATATATATATATATATATATATATATATATATACACACACAATACAGATAGAGAGAGAGAGAGAGAGAGAGAGAGAGAGAGAGAGAGAGAGAGATTGTTTTTGTTCATTTGTTTCCCAGTGGCTGAAGAGAGAGAGAAAGAGAGATTGTTTTTTTGTTCATTTGTTACCCAGTGGCTGAAGAGAGAGAGAGAGAGAGAGAGAGAGAGAGAGAGAGAGAGTTCATTTGTTACCCAATGGCTGAAGAGAGAGAGAGAGAGAGAATTTTTTTTTTTGTTCATTTGTTACTCAATGGCTGGAGAGAGAGAGAGAGAGAGAGAGAGAGAGAGAGAGAGAGAGAGAGAGAGAGAGAGAGAGAGAGTTCTTTTGTTCATTTGTTACTGAGTGGCTGAAGATAGATATATATATATATATATATATATATATATATATATATATATATATATATATATATATATATATATATATATATATATATAGAGAGAGAGAGAGAGAGAGAGAGAGAGAGAGAGAGAGAGAGAGAGAGAGAGAGAGAGAGAGAGATTGTTTTTTGTTCATTTGTTACCCAGTAGCTGAAGAGAGATAGAGAAAGAGAGAGGTTTTTTTTTATTCATTTGTTTCCCAGTGGCTGAAGAAAGAGAGAGAGAGAGAGAAGAGAAAATTTTTTTTTGTTCATTTGTTACCCAGCGACTGAATGAACAATTCAGTAAAAAAAAAAAAAAAACTTAACAGACAGATAAAACGATCACGGCACCACACGTCCTGTTCAACGAGAAACTACACGAAAGAAACATCTTCACAATGATAAAACAAAGCCTTTGGCGCTGTGCGAAAAACACAGTGTAAATTCTGGAAACTTACAAACTAATTTGCATATTCTTAGACGAAGGCTTCCGTTAAATGATTATATTTTTTTTTAACACTGTAGATAGTTTGGAACTTCCAGAGACCCTGTTTTAAATGGTGCGACCTTTCCCATTGTATTGTGACTTCACGTGTACTGTCGGTTGAATATTTGGATATACAAAAGAGATATTGAAGATAGGTACCATTTTGCAGTTTTTAAGCTATTTGGATAATATCTTTATCAACAGTTTTGAAGCTATGTTGATAATATCTTTATCAATAGTTTTTAAACTATGTTGATAATATCTTTATCAACAGTTTTTAAGCTATGTTAATAATATCTTTATCAACAGTTTTTAAGCTAATTATCAACAGTTTTTAAGCTATGTTGATAATATCTTTATCAACAGTTTTTAAGCTAATTATCAACAGTTTTTAAGCTATGGTGATAATATCTTTATCAACAGTTTTTAAGCAATGTTGATAATATCTTTATCAACAATTTTTAAGCTATGTTAATAATATCTTTATCAACGGGTTTTAAGCTAATTATCAACAGTTTTTAAGCTATGTTGATAATATCTTTATCAACAATTTTTAAGCTAATTATCAACAGTTTTTAAGCTATGTTGATAATATCTTTATCAACAGTTTTTAAGCAATGTTGATAATATCTTTATCAACAGTTTTTAAGCTATGTTAATAATATCTTTATCAACAGTTTTTAAGCTAATTATCAGCATTTTTAAGCTATGTTGATAATATCTTTATCAACAGTTTTTAAGCTAATTATCAACAGTTTTTAAGCTAATTATCAACAGTTTTTAAGCTATGTTGATAATATCTTTATCAACAGTTTTTAAGCTAATTATCAATGTTTTTATAAATATCTTTATCAACAGTTTTTAAGCTATGTTGATAATATCTTTATCAACAGTTTTTAAGCTAATTATCAACAGTTTTTAAGGTATGTTATTAATATCTTTATCAATAGTTTTTAAGCTATGTTAATAATATCTTTATCAACAGTTTTTAAGCTAATTATCAACAGTTTTAAGCTAATTATAATATCTTTAAGCAATGTTGATAATATCTTTATCAACAGTTTTAGAAATTGTTGATAACCTTTTCAACATTATTTCTTTTGTATACTTTTATTTATGCATATCTAGTTTTATTTTTACAACAGTTTTTAAATTTTCAGATAATATCTTTATCAACAATTTTTAAGCTAATTATCAACAGTTTTTAAGCCTTAGATTTTAGTAGCTTCTGAATGTGTTTTTTAAAATTTTGTTTCATTTTATATTATTTTATTTTATTTTATTGCATTATCATTTATCTAATTTAAAGGTTTTAAGACACATAATATCTTTATCAGGTTTAAGCTAATTATCAAAATTTTAGTTTTAAGCTATGTTGATACACATCCTTATCAATTCACGCTATGGTGATAACACTTATCAAAATTTAGCTAATATGATGGTTTTTAATAATTGATAACATCAAAATTTATTTTTTAAGCTATTTTTAAATGTTTTAAGCTTTAGGACCCGAGAAATCTTTATCAACCGTTTTACCCAAATTTATCAATTTTTTAGCGGTCGTTGATAATATCGAATCCACAGTTTTTAAGTGCAATGCTTGCTAATATCTTTATCAACGAGGGCTTTCGATTGCTCCAGGTGTACCGCCACAGCAGTTCTTTTGTATGCTTTTATTTATGCATATCTGAAATTTATTTTTTTAGCGATTAACGTTTTGGCTTTGTCCCGATTCAGGCCACCCTTAGTACTCTTCCTTAAAGAGCTTTCTGAATCGTTTTTAAAGATTTTAAATGCATTTTTGTTTCTTTCATTGCAATCGATTTATCTAATTTAAAGCTTTTAAGACAGCATATAATCAAACGCCACCTAAAAACTCTCAGAACTAAAATTTCGATGGTCTCGGTATAATGCTAATTGAGCCGAGGTCCATGAAATTTATTTTTATTTTTAAATGTCCTATATCGTTAGAAGCACGATTAACTCTAATTAACCTAACACCCAAAAATAAAATAAAAACGGTCGTGTGGGCAGAGGGCTGCAATTTTTTGTTTGATGATTGGAGGGTGGATGATCAACATACCAATTTGCAGTCCACTAGCCTATTTAGCAGTTTTCAAGATGTGAGGGCGGACAGAAAAACGTTTTGGACAGAATAAAGTGTGGGCAGAAAAAGTGCGGACAGAATAACGTGCATAAAGACAAACAAAATGCACGCAATAGTTTTCTTTTACAGAAAACTAACAAGAATACGAAGTTCCATATTTAAATGAGCTTTTTGCCAGTGGACATTTTTTTTTTTTATTTGTATTCTTACCACTCCATAATCAAGGAGTCATAGATAGATAATCTATTTATTTCGAAGGAATCCATCATAACTCTTACTACATCATTCCAAAACTTTTCCAATAATGCTTTACTATATTCAACCAAATAAAGAAAAGTATGCTGAGATTAGAGGGCTGGAGACTTTAATGATTTCGATTGGAGGGAATGTGTCCATACAATGTGCACCCTGCTTTCCTCGTGTATATATATATATATATATATATAGGCATAAATGCGGATAGAATATATATACAGACATATATATATATATATATTATATTTATAGAAAACTATATATAGAATAGAATACCTGCGTTTTAAATGAGCTGATTAACAGCTCTTAATTTTTTTTAAATTTGATTTATCTTACGTAATAATAACCGATTGGTTACCTTAATGAAACGGGACCATAGATTATTGAAAATGCGAACCATTTTTAAGAGAGAAATGAACATCTGTCACCAGAAATAATTCCAAAACTTTTCTTCATTGGCCGGTCGGAGGATCGAAGGCGGAAAGCAGAGTGCTAGCTGAGAACGATGATTTCACCTGGAGAATGAGGAACTTGCCTTTCCTCGTGATGGCACAAATTTCCACTTGCCACTTTTACCATACCAGTCCAGTTTCAAGTATATTTTGCTAATCTTTCCTGATTATTAATTTTTTTTTAAATTGATCAAAACTTCGTTCTCCACTTAACCCTGAATTGCTGTGATTATGTTATGAACTTTTCCGTTTTATAGACGGGCACCATTGCCTATGGATTACCATCTACTGAAATAATAATAAGTAATAATCCTTGCTGTTTTCCTCTTTATATACCATTACTCTCTTTCCCCTAATAAGGGTGGCCCCCGTAGGGAGGTAGTGCCTTCAGTGCACCTCGTGCGGTGCACTGTAGGCATTACTGTAGGCACTGCACAAACATAGCAGTTAATGATGATATCAACAGCCGAAGTACAGTTCTCAGTCTTTGCCTAATTGTATTGTTTCAGACAGCCTTTATAAAAAATTCAACATGGCGTCTCGAAGTAGAGGTTCAAAGTCTCTTGATGTAAGGAGTCCAATTAGTTACGTAAGCTACGTGATTGTTATTCATCGTTGTTAACATTTGTCGGAGATTTTCTTTTCTTTTCAGTAGAACAACTTTTTTTGGATTAAAAAAAAAAGATTCATGGGAGACATATTATAACAGCAATTGAAATTCTTTTAGAATGCTCGAGAAGTACTGGTTAATGTCAGTTATGATAAATTCTGGAGTATTGTTAATCCATTATGGCCACCCATAAAATTCTGATGAGAATTTCTACCCTCATTATTAATTTAAACAAGTAAAAATGCGCCGAAGTTTTTTCGGCGCGAAAGAGTATTCTGTAAAGCGTTACAGCGTATAATCAAGGCCACCGAAAATAGATCTATCTTTCGGTGGTCTCGGTATAATGCTGTATGATCCGCGGCCCATGAAACTTTAACCACGGTCCGGAGGTGGCCTATCCTATATCGTTGCCAAAAGCACGATTATGGCTAACTTAAACCTTAAATAAAATAAAAACTACTGAGGCTAGAGGGCTGCAAATTGATAAGTTTGATGATTGAAGGGTGGATGATCAACATTCCAATTTGCAACCCTCTAGCCTCAGCAGTTTTTAAGATCTGAGGGCGGACAGAAAAAGTGCAGACAGAAAAAAGTACGGACGGACAGACAAAGCCGGCACAATAGTTTGCTTTTACAGAAAACTAAAAGTGAACTCTCAAACACATATCTCTCAAAGATATGTTTTTTAATACAGGTTTATAGCAACTCAGTTTGAATACCGAAGAAGCCATTTGACCATACGTAACGTATTTTGTTTACATGTGGCATGTTCCCAAATGGGAACAATGGCCAGCCACATGTGCATTAGAATAAAGAATTTGACAATTAGGAACAAAGACAGATTTCTACTCTGTTCATCTTTATTCTCCCTAGTGTATCAGAGCAACTTCAGGTCTGTTTATAATTTTCAAAATAATTAAAACAAAATTATCAGATTCCGGTAATGTATTAAAAAAATTAATTTTTATGAGAATCACTTTGGATTCTTTGGAATCAGAACTCATCATTCTGGAAATTTATTTTATTCCATGTATCAAATCAAAATGGTGTATCTGTAGTTTTCATAGAATTAGAGAGAAAATGGTCGTACTCTGGCATTGCATTGCCAAAGAAATCATGAATTATTTTATTATTGTGCAATTTTTTCATATAGAGAGAGAGAGAGAGAGAGAGAGAGAGAGAGAGAGAGAGAGAGAGAGAGAGAGAGAGAGAGAGAGAGAGAGAGAGAGAGAGAGAAAGAGAAGCACTACTTTGCGTCTCGAACACATCATTCTGTCATTCATCTTGCAGTGGCTACCACAACCTTGTGTTAAGGTTCTTTGCAACGTACCCTCCATGGCCCCTAGCTGGAACCCCTTTCATTCCTTTTACTGTACCTCCGTTCATATTCTCTTTCTTCCATCTTACTTCCCACCCTCTCCTAACAATTGATTCATAGTGCAACTGCTTTGAGGTTTTCCTCCTGTTACCCCTATGTAACCGTTTACTCTTAATTTTCCTTTCAACGCTGAATGACCTCGTAGGTCCCAGCGATTGGCCTTTGGCCTAACCTCGACATTCTATTCCAAAACAAGGTAATATCCTCTCGTCATTTGAAAGATTTCCTTGGGAAACTCTGAACTGCTGAAGTTATTTTTCGCCTGTGTCCATTACTAGTTGCAGTTTTGCAGTTTTGTGTGTTATCTAAGTTCGCGTTGTCTGCAATATGCAAAAATCGCTTTACTTCTGTGAATCAGCCCCAGGACATTCTTTGTAAGGTAACTGGAATCGCTTCGCGTGATTTTTTCCCAATACATACACTCTATAGGAAGTCTGTAATATCCCTTGAGTATGCAAATACCTATTAAGTCAATCAGCGTTGCTTCATCCTACTGAAATTTTGGTGAATTACGGCTTTCATGTGCATACGTGAATAATTCCTTTACAATGAGGCTTTTTATAAGATTTTCCTTTGTTAAAATAGACAGATGTCTGAATGGTTTTCAGTCACCGTAGGCTGTGGTCTACCTTTTAATTTCAGTACCTGTTTTTACCAGTTTCACACTTTTATCGTATTCATTCAAAATTCACTGACCTTATCGAGTCTGGATTTAGTAATGGAATGTATGTCAACTCTTTTACAGACTTCCTTGGGCAGAATTGTTGCATCAGATTTTTTTTTATTTAAAAATATCCAGTGTACAATATACTGTACATAGTCTCCAGTTGCAATATTACATGACATTCCCTGTAGCAATGTTCTTCATATTGCTTTCAGTACGTCACTTTAAACCTATCTTAATTTTTTTTTTATTTTACAAATGTTCATCATACAGCATTGACTTTATATTTAGTGATTCTGAGATCTTCATAACCAAAATCCTCTTTATTTTTTAAGCCTGATCTTCATCGGGAGGGAGAATATTGATAGTGTCTGTTTTCTTCAATTACCAGTTCTCTATAGCTACGAGTTGAAAGTTTTGGCATTCCTGGAAGAATGGATATAAAAGTTGTATATAAATATATGCATGCATATAAAGGATTATATATATATATATAATATATATATATATATATATATATATATATATATATATATATATATATATACATATATATGTGTATATGTATATGTATGTATATTTATATTATAGATTTGTGAGTAGAGAGAGAGAGAGAGAGAGAGAGAGAGAGAGGAGCTCTAGACCTTAATTCGTTTAATTCTCTATACCATGCAATCGGACATTGTTCCCATTCGAGAACATTTTTTATTTTGATTATATGAGCACCCTAATTTCTATATATTTATAACAAATCAAACATAATGCATTTGATTGGATATAGATGAATGACTTAGGCTCCAAAAATTAGATGTATGCAATCAAATCATCCCTGAAAATGCAGTTGATTGAAAGCGCTTTCACACGTTCCATTCCCGTGAACCTTTGCTGCTAGACTGACTTAACACCGAAGGCTGATTTTCAGGCTTAAACTGGATCACCGCTGGAAGGAGAGCTCCTCGAAAAAGCAGCAACTGGATATTTCCTAACAACCTTTAGTGATAATCTTTTTCAACGTGTTCTTCCAAAATGGAAATAGCGACAGATAATCTGGTATAATTTTAACAGTTATTTGATAAACAACCTTATTTCCTGAAATATTGCAAAAGCACATATGGCAGTTAGTATTAGTATTTCAGCATTAATTATCAAGGACAGCCTTAGATATTCTTAAACAATTTGGTGTATTTTTAACATCTGGTTGACGAACAACCGTTAGAGTTTTTTTTTACCCTAGTTTCCTAAAATATGACGAAAGAATATATGGCAGTTAGTATTATTGTTTTAGCAGAAATTATTATGGACAGCCTTAAATATTCATAAATATCCATTTCTGTTAGCATAGAAGTTGCTACAGCAAAGTAAATAGCTTTAGAGTAACCTTACCCAATTGCACACATAAAGCATTAATGACCACGCGTCTGCTATGATGTCCTACTGTGAGCTTGAATAATATTCTGCACAAGTTTGTCGGTTCCCATCTGAAATGCAGAAAAGTAAACTCGAGTAAATTAATGGAGAATAAACCATTCCAAACTTCTAACTCAATAAAAAAAGTGTTACATTTGTTTTTGTATTTGAGATATCGTTTTTTCTCTAAAGCGTTCAATTGCTATGTTCTCAAGAACTTTTTTTAACGTTTCTTCACGTAAGAATTTTGTTATTCTTGGTTCGTTTTTCGTATTCTTGATAATTGCTAGATTTTTCTTCATATGTCAGTTTTGAGTTTTTCTATCCATAATTTAATAGAATTTGCATTGCTCTGAGAGTTTTCCTTGAAGAAGTTTAAAACAATCACTGTCAGCTGCTAAATGCAGAAGCATACTATTTTCTCCTATATACTGTATTGACACAAACATATATATATATATATATATATATATATATATATATATATATATATATATATATATATATATATATATATATATATATATGACTGTGAAATATTTTCTGTTAAAACAAAATTCCATCAAATATAAGGAGCCCATAAAAACGCCAAAATGTGGAAAGTAAAGGCTATATTTCAGAGACCAAACTGTCTCTCTCCCTCCTCAGCCAAACAGTGAATCTATTTGCCTGAGGAGAGAGACAGTTTGGTCTCTGAAATATAACCTTTACTTTCCACATTTTGGGCGCTTTTATGGGCTCCTTACATTTGATATATATATATATATATATATATATATATATATATATATATATATATATATATATATATATATATATATATATATATATATATATATATATATATATACAAACATACTTATATATATAAATATCTTCTTTAAGTCTAATTGGGAGAAAGAGTGTAGACATTATCTCCCGCTGTAGAAACACACTCCGTGAATCCCAACTGGACTAATTTTCCTTCTACCCCTTTTTCCTAAGAAAAGGGGGAGAGAGAGAAACCTAAGGAAAGGAACGCATGAGAAGGTGTCTTGAAGGGTTCCTAATGTATTCAAGTCCTTAGCCTTGAGAGATGACGCGTGGCCTGAGGACATCGTGGGGTCATCTGGAGATCAGGGTTTCATTCACTGGGAATCGCCAGTGATGATGTAATGTTGTGACTTGTAAAGGAGATAGCGCGCTTACATACGCCCATGCATATATATATATATATATATATATATATATATATATATATATATATATATATATATATATATATATATATATATGTTACTAACAGGACCTCATTCAAACTGGATTTATGTATTTATGAATGTATATATATTATACATATATATAATTATATATATATATACATATGTATATAATTATAAATAAATATATATATATATATATATATATATATATATGTGTGTGTGTATATTATACATATATACTCATATAATTATATATATAAATACACATATATATATATATATATATATATATATATATATATATATATATATATATATATATATATATATATATATATATATCATTATACTTACAAATCATTTATAGTACTTTTCCCCCCGCCATACAAAGAAGTGATACATTCCTGATATTTATCAGGAGATAAGAATGATTTCTGTCCTGTGGTCGATGGGGTGGAATCCACTTCCGTTTGTCGAATCCTTGAAAAAAATAGTTGAAGAAAGAACAGTAAAAAAAAAAAGTGCTAAGAAAATGGTCGTATCCTTGAAAAAAAATAGTTGAAGAAAGAATAGTAAAAAAAAAAAAGTGCTAAGAAAATGGAGCATAACGTTGGAGACGTGAGGAGCATACTAACTTGTAATTAGTAAATTCCAGAGCTCGTAAGGTACGAGGTCATAACGTAACCTCACATTACAATACCATCCACATTTTTTTGTCATTTTCAATCGCCTTTTGTGATCTTATGAACTTGTTCGTGTTTCTAGCATACATTTAGAAAATTTCCTCCGCTCTATACCAGTGCTATTGAAAATGCCTTGGGAAACGAATATATATATATATATATATATATATATATATATATATATATATATATATATATATATATATATATATATATATATATATATATATATATATATATATATATATATATATATATATATATATATATATATATATATATATATATATATATATATATATATATATATATATATATATATATATATATATATATATATATATATATATATATATATATATATATATGATTAAGTAAGAACCTTTGAATCAACAAATTCAGATATGAATGACATTATCCGCGTAATATTATCATTCATTTTTTTGTATCGACTGAGTGTAAGGATTACCAGAGAGAAAATAGGAACAAATCCCAACAGAACTTTATATCTTGAAATATTTTCAGTAAACTGAATAATGCAATATCGCATAGACGCGTTTCCAGCAGTGAAAATAAGTACAATGTTCGTAGAAAACCAATTTAATCGGTTATAAATGAAACAGGATCTTCTGAAGCAAAACTAAAAGGACTATGTAAGAGAAGACTCACTTTGTGTTTCTCAGTCATGAACGGATCACTGGCTTCGGAGCAAGCAAAACTTAACGGTAGAAGTGCGAAAGCAGATGTATGGTGCGAAGATTTTGAGGCATTTGTAAAAATGGGTGCGAGGGGAAGTAGCATGGTTAAATTAATGACGAAAGGAAGAAGAGGGTGAAAAGGAGAGAGACGGAGGAACGTCGCTTGAAATAGGGACAGGAATGCAATCTGTTAAATTCAGGTACAGGTTAGCAGAATGAAAGGTCGTAGAGGAATCTGTTTTGAAATGTAAGGCTATAAGTGATTGTGTGTTCCATGGAAATTATTCTTGATTAGTATAGAATTCTGGGGATGGTTCTGTAGTAGTATAAAAAGCTAGAAATTCTTCTGTGATAATAAAAAGAACTTGAATCTATTCTGTACTAGTGGTATAAAAAGCTAGAATCTATTCTTCAGTAGTATAAAAAGCTAGAATCTATTCTTCTGTAGTGTAAAAGCTAGAAATTCTTTTGAATCTAGAAATTATTGTTAGTTAGTTGGAAAGCTGGGGTCGAGTAAGAGACTAGCCATCATTCTGCGGAATGAAAGGCCGAAGTTTCCTCGGCGCAATCGAGTTTTCTGTACAGCCGCTACAGCGTATAATCAAGACCACCGAAAATAGATCTATCTTTCGGTGGGCTCGGTATAATGCGTTATGAGCTCGGCCCACGAAACTTTAACCGCGGACCGGTGGTGGCCTATCCTATATAGTTTCCAGAAGCACGATTATGGCTAAATTTAACCTAAAATAAAATCAAAATTACTGAGGCTAGATGGCTGCAATTTGATATGTTTGATGATTGGAGGGTGGATGATCAATATAGCCCCTCAAGCCTCAGTAGTTTTAAAGATCTGAGGAAAAGCAAGGAATGAATTTAAAGTCGAAAAGATAAATATAATTTTATCAAAAGCTAAAAATGATTCTGTATTCGAATGAATAGTTATAAATCACTCTTCAGTCGAATAAAAAGAGCAAGGAATATTTCTTTTTTTGTCGAATATAAAGGTGTGCAGAATTCTGAACGCTGATAGAATATTAGAAATCATTCTGCAGTCGAATGGCAGACTAGACTTGATGCTGCTGTCGATTAAGATACTGTACATGACTGCGGTCGAATGAGAGGTGAGAAATTAAAATACAACCCTGTGAGGAATCAGAAAGAAATCTAAAGTCGAATGAAAGGTTAGAAATGGTCCTGCAGTCGAATGAAAAACTAGAAGTTCATCTCCAGTCAAACGAAATGGTTGAAAATGATTCTACTATAAAATGAAAAGATGGAAATGATTCTGCTTTCGAATGGGAGATCTAGAAATGATTCTGTTATCAGCTATAAAAGCTATACATGATCTTGTTGTCGAAATGATTCAGTTGTCGGTTATAAAAGCTATACATGATTCTGTATTGGAATAATTTGCTGTAAACAGTTCTTAAGTCGAGTGAAAAAAAACAATGATTCTATAGACGAATCGAAAGAATATAGATGGTCTTACAGTCTAATTAAAAAAAAAAAAAAAAAAAAAAACAGAAATAGTTCCAGTTGAATAAAATGCTGGTAAATGATTTTACGGAGAGATAATACCATAGCAGAAAGTTTGGTTATCAGAGTCTCAAGGTAAACTGAAAAGTCTCGGAGTGACAAAGCTCAAGGAATCTAGGACCCATTTTTTTTTTTCCTAATTCTCAGTGGAGATACCGACGGGGTATTCGTGGCATAATATTGGAAACTGTAAAACTGTGTATAGAATTACTGACATACTATTTGTAGTTGATTTGTCATTTTATTTTTACTTAAACTTATACACTCGCTTGTATTTCGGGAGAGGATTCTTAGCTAATATTGGAAACAGGAAGATGTTTGTAGAATTACGTACAAACTATTTTTAGTTCATTTGTCATTTTATTTTTACTTAAACTTATACACTCGCTTGTATTTCGAAAGAGGATTCTTAGCTTTGTTCTTCGGATCACGTTTGTAGTTTTAAAATACAGGCGAGTGTTTAAAGATTTGTAGCACAGGAATAAAACTGAGAACGCTCAGCGTCGATTCGGCCTCAATTGGTCCTTTCTTGCACAATTCCACGTTGTAAAAGTGCCGCATAACTCGTAACTTTTTTGGGAAAAGAAAACATTACGCGCCGCGAAATGGGGTGAATGGAACAAGTGCTTTTACAGTAAATTTTTAAAAACCAGGAAAAATTTTTTTGGGTTCACAAACTACCGTTTGCTTTATGTTTTGGGGAGATAACATTTGTGTTTTGACCGCTGAGTTTTTCACCTTATCTTTTGTAAAATTAGTTTCTCGTTGCATTTTCCTTGCTCATTAACTTTACTATGTTATTTTTTTTACACAAAATGCTATTACAAGCAGCACACTTTCGATACAGTCACGTTTTCACAGGTATTGGTTCAGTGTCCGTTGGTTAGACCCTGTAGTATAGGTTAGTAGAGGCTATATATATATATATGCCCTATATATATATATATATAGTATATATTATATATATATATATCTTATAGCCTATAATGCAATATATATATATATATATATATATATATATATATATATATATATATATATATATATATATATATATATATATATATATATATATATATATATATATATACATATATATATCTATATATATATATATATATATATATATATATATATTCATCTATTATATATATATATTGTATATATAAAAAATTGTTCTGTTAGCTGTCAAGTGTCAGTTCACTATTGTTCTTCCTCCTGTGGACATACGTTAACATTCCCGTATGGTGCATTTGTATACGGTATTTTTCCTTCAAAAGTACAACGATAAAGGGGGAATAAACAATCGGATATGAAATCCAACTCGTTTTTGCCTTCACTTCCCAGGATTGACAGATCATGTTAGTTTTTGCACCGTTCCAAAATCTCCGTTAAATTATTCAAGTTCTGAGTATGAGTGAAGTATTGTTTTTCATTGGTATTGATATTCACCTATATTCATCTTTAACTTATTATTCATGCAATGCATTTTCCTTTTTCCATGCCCATCAAAAATAATGTTTGGTACTGAAGGAATTCCCCCCCCTTTTTTTTTAGTTTTCTGTCAAAGTAAACTACTGAGATGGCTATTTGTCCGTCCGCACTTTTTCTGTCCGCCCACAGATCTTAATAGCTACTGAGGCTAGAGGGCTGCAAATTGGTATGTTGATCATCCACCCTCCAATCATCAAACATACCAAATTGCAGCCCTCTAGCCTCAGTAGTTTGTATTTTATTTAAGGTTAAAGCTAGCCATTATCGTGCGTCTGGCACCGCTATAGGTGCCAACAACAGAAGCCACCACCGGGCCGTGGGTGAAAGTTTCATGAGCCGCGGCTGAGAGTTTCATACGACATTATACGCTGTACAGAAAACTTTTTTTTTTTTATTTCTTACCGTCAGACATTTTGAATCTCCTGGAAATTTAACGCAACGCAAACTTTTACCCGAGATGTTTCGATGGCTCTATATTGGTGTTTTCCCAGCCCTTCAAAGATGCTGGGGGGGGATTTTTACACAACCATTTACGGGTTTAAAGGGGATTCGTTCGCTCCCATTCCGTTGCAGCTTTCGTTCTGTATTGTAAACTGATTCAGTAAAGAAAGCACATTGCCTCCAATGGCGCCGTAAAGAGAATGTTATCACTCTTTCTTCCTGCAACGTCCGAATGCATTTGAGGGTAAGGTGTCAATGTGGCTGCTTTGAATGTTGCCTCGAATATTTTTGCTGTTGTGTGTTGTGGTATGTGTGTGCATGCACATGTGCATTTAGAAATAATGATAGTGCATTTAGAAATTATAATTATTCCTATATGATGAAAGACCCGTTACGAAACTTAAAGTAAGATTTTTTTTATAGAATACCATGGACAAGTAAAAAATGCGCCGAAGTTTCTTAGGCGCAATCGAGTTTTCTGTACAGCTGCTACAGTGTATAATCAAGGCCACCGAAAATAGATCTATCTTTCGGTGGTCTCGGTATAATGCTGTATGAGCCGCGGGTCATGAAACTTTAACCACGGCACGGTGGTGGCCTATCCTATATCGTTGCCAGAAGTACGATTATGGCTAAATTTAAATTTAAATAAAATAAAAACTACTGAGGCTAGATGGCTGCAGTTTGGTATGTTTGATGACTAGAGGGTGGATGATAAACATACCAGTTTGCAGCCCTCTAGCCTCAGTAGTTTTTAAGATCTGAGGGCGGACAGAAAAAGTGCGGACGGACAGACAAAGCCGGCACAATAGTTCTCTTTTACAGAAAACTGAAAGTAGGATTTCTAGAGCAGTGACAAATGAAGAGATATTTGGTTTGTGTGATAGCATTTTAGCCTATTTTACATTTCGCTTATTATAAATTTTGTCTATTATACATTTTTTCGTCTCTATCACAATTCATTTATTCACATTTAAAACCACTTGATCATGTTCAAATTTCAACTCCTTCATATTTTTCGTTTGGGTAATAATAATAAAAGGTATGGTGGAAAGTCCATGCCTCCTGCCATTTCATGTTGACTGCGCAGAACAACAAATAATCTATTAAAATTATCAAGTGAATGGTGTCAGCTTGAAGTGGAGGATTTGATCTGCCACTTTGGACGCCTAGATCTCTCTCTGGGGAATGGCTTGTATAATTTTTTTTCATTATTATTATTCACTATACTGAAGAACTGATGCTGATTTTGGTACTCAGTTTATAGTAACAGTAAAATGTAGGATGAGCTGGTTTAGTTACTCATATTAAAGTAATAGTAAACTGTAGGATGAGCTGATTTACCTACTCATATTAAAGTAATAGTAAACTGTGGGATGAGCTGATTTAGCTACTCATATTAAAGTAACAGTAAACTGTAGGATGAGCTGATTTAGCTACTCATATTAGAGTAACAGTAAACTGTATGATGAGCTGATTTACCTACTCATATTAAAGTAACAGTAAACTGTAGGATAAGCTGATTTAACTAATCATATTAAAGTAATAGTAAACTGTAGGATGAGCTGATTTAGCTACTCAAATTGGAGTAACAGTAAATAGTAGGATGAGCTGATTTAGCTACTCATATTAAAGTAACAGTAAGCTGTAGGATGGGCTGATTTAGCTAATCATATTAAAGTAATAGTAAACTGTAGGATGAGCTGATTTAGCTAACATATTAAAGTAACAGTAAACTGTAGGATGAGCTGATTAGTTAATCATATTAAAGTAACAGTAAACTGTAGGATGAGCTGATTTAGTTAATCATGTTAAAGTAACAGTAAACTGTAGGATGAGCTGATTTAGCTACTCATATTAAAGTAACAGTAAGCTGTAGGATGGGCTGATTTAGCTAATCATATTAAAGTAATAGTAAACTGTAGGCTGAGATGATTTAGCTACTCACATTAGAATAACAGTAAACTGTAGGATGAACTGATGTAGCTGCTCGTATCAGAGTAATAGCAAACAGTAGGATGGCCTTTAAAGGTGCTTTTCTGGAATGAGTGAGCGGAGGCTGAGATCCTCATATTATCATTACCATTAATGTTGAAATCTTCTCATAAAACCAAGAGTAGCAACACGAAGCAAGACGTTTAAATTTGTATTTCTGTGGCATATATTATTGAAGGTTGAAGATTAACTTAATTGGTTCTTCGACCAATGATGAGTTTCCCTAAGTTTGGCTCCAGAGGCAAAAGGGACAGGAATCACTGCTAGTTTCGTCCTTTAACTGTTAAATAAAGATTAAATCCTTTGTACAAAACTGGTTGCATCACAAGTAAATCCTTTGTACAAAACTGGTTGCATCATTAGCTATCTCACACGACTACATAGAATGCTGATCAACAATGCTTCAACCCTTTCCTGTATAAACATTACAGCATCTCTCTCTCTCTCTCTCTCTCTCTCTCTCTCTCTCTCTCTCTCTCTCTCTCTCTCTCTCTCTCTCTCTCTCGCCAGTGCTCCTCAGTTCCTGGACTGTAAGATATTTTATATTTTATTTTCTGGATCCCTCATGGGTGCACTGTAGGCATTACTTAAGGTTCTCTGCAGCGTCCCTTCGGCCCCTAGCTGCAGCCCCTTTCATTCCTTTTACTGTACCTCCATTCATATTCTCTTTCATCCATCTTACGTTCCACCCTCTCCTAACAATGTTTCATAGCGCAACTGCCTTGAGGTTTTCCTCCTGTTACACCTTTCAAACCTCCTTTGCTCTCAGTTTTCCTTTCAGCGCTGAATGACCTCCCAGGTCCCAGCGCTTTGCCCTTGGCTTAAATCTTATGTTCCTTGAAATTTTAAGTGCCTGTAAAGTATTGAAAGACGGTGACAACGATGTGACCGGGTTTTAATTCCGCATATTTATAAGGTTTCATATGCAGTGCAGAAAAGATTTCTTGGCTAGACGGTATTGAGTAGACTTGACAATAAGTTGATTAGCGGACTGATTGATATTGCATAGCTGACGGCTGGACAGTTACCTTGATGGATGAAAAGTTACACTGTATTGGACAAGGAGACAAAATACTACGGGGACGTCGATAAGTTTGAAAGATAAATGAGGGCGTAAATATCAAATAAATGTAAATTGACACACTGCGGGATGAAGGGAATTCAGAAAGGCTGTTATCTCTAAAGACTCGAAAGCGATAAAAGATAAAGACGGGGAGAGAGAATATGAGATAAACAGAGCACAGATAAATTATCGCAGTTTGGTGGACAGATGGACTGATTTCCGAACGGGAGTATCTTCATTGTGCCTTTAATGGATAGCCCAATCCATCGCTGAATGAATGAAGGCCAAATTTGGTCAACAGAGCGAGAACGCCCGATATTTGTTTTGTGTCGCAAGGGACCGTCGGGAATTGCATGCGAAAGCAATTTTTTTATTTATTATTATTATTATTTAATATGTCCTGGAACCAACCTGTGTCCGAGAGACGGACTCCCCATCAAATCGAGATGCGATGCGAATTCTGGCCAAGGCAAACTCCGATATTAAAATGAACCCATGCTTGGATGCGCGTGGGCCTTGCTGCGGCCCACGATAGTTTGCATATTAGTCGCATTGATGGCAGATCTATGACGTGCACCTGGATGATGATAAAATCGTTTCCCCCTTTTTTTGAGTTTGGAAAGATAGCGGTATTGATGAAAGGGAATAAGGAGGCTAAAATGAAGTAAGGTTAGCCGATGATAAGATGGCTTCTCGTAAGTGGTTTATGGAAGAATAGTGGAAAATGGTTAAAATGTTTATAGGAGCAGATAAATCTGATGTTCTTTTGAAGTTTAATTATAGGAACATTTTAGTGATGTGGGGTTTTTTCGAGTACTGGAGAGTGGTTAAAATGTTTATAGGAGCAGATAAATCTGATGTTCTTTTGAAGTTTAATTATAGGAACATTTTAGTGATACGAGGTTTTTTCGAGTTCTGGAGAGAGAGAGAGAGAGAGAGAGAGAGAGAGAGAGAGAGAGAGAGAGAGAGAACAACACACACCAAAACAGGGAGAACTATTAGGCTGTTCCCAAGAAGTTCCTTTGACTTCATATCAAACACAATTAGAGAAGACCATCCTTCTGCGTAACCTCCCTGAACCCTTTTGTAGGACTTGATGTCGTCTGACGAACCGAGAAGGCTTCCCTCCCACCAAATAACTCGCCGATAATCCCAGCAAACGCTTCGGCGGCACTTGTTTTCAATCAATATCAACCGCATTCGCGGAAGTTGCAACCTTCTGTGCGGAGCGATTTGCCGCCGCGACGAGGCAAGAATAACATCATACTCCGAGATCAAAAGGAACTTGGGCCCGTGACTGTGGATCACAAACAGAATTATTTCAGTTACGGCTCACAATTAACGGCCTCCTCTTTGTCGGTGCCGGGAATTAGCGGGACATCTTTCTGTTCCCCGGGTAATTTGCGCGTGCGTTCGGCTAGCTCATTGCTCGGGCGATTGAGGGGCAATTGAGTCGAGCATATTAAGCACCTTGAACTTCCGTGGCTTCCGATATGAGAACTTAGATGCATGTGTGTATTTTAAATTGTATTAAAGCGCTACTCTCAAGTTGATGCGAAAGTTGATGTTTATCATTGCAGCTCGTAAATAAATTTAGAATATTCTCTGTGATAAAATTCAACTAAAACCAGGAGAAGGACAAAGATTTCTGCCCCACGTCTTAGTTTTTCGTTTCAGTAAAATGAAAATGTAATCGATGCGCTTTTATTTTCGATACTCGTAAAAATCTACAAATCAAGAGTTCCGCTTCCCTTCCCTCCACAAAGGAGCTTTTACCAAATTAGGTTTAATGGGTTTGTTATGGTTTAGGCCTATTTTGTCATACAAAGAAATGATTTGATCAAAGACAGCGCTGGGAACTGGTGGAGAGATACGGGCATCTGCGCGCGCGTGGGTTGTGAGGTCCTTGTGTGTATATATACACTTTTTATTTTTGTTTATATCAAGGTACAGAGAATAGGACGCGCAGTAAATCACAATGGTTTTGATATATGTCACTGTTGGAAATTCATACCCCTTTTTTCACTTTTGGTTTATATTTAGGTTTGTTTTTATAAAAAAAGCAATTTTATGTTTTTATGTCGGTTGAAAATCATATTAGTTTTGGTTATTTATCAATTGGTGTCTTTCGTCTGTTTACTTAAGACCCATAAGTCAGGGACTGTCAGTGACAAATTGGTTCCTGGACCGTTTATCTATATTTTTTTCGAACTATTTTACACCAGAGATTTTAAGGCGAAGGATGACGCCCGTGACCAGTGCAATTGTTACGCCAGCGGACATATATATATATATATATATATATATATATATATATATATATATATATATATATATATATATATATATATATATATATATATATATATATATATACATACAGTATATATACAAATACATATATATGCATATATATATATATATATATATATATATATATATATATATATATATATATATATATATATATATATATATATATATATATACACATATATACACATACATACACTATATATACAAATACAAATATATATATATATATATATATATATATATATATATATATATATATATATATATATATATATATATATATAATAAATCCACCGATTGTCGCAATTCCTTCAAGGTAGCCAGGAGCTTGCAATATTATGAGAGTTCCCCGTGGCTGATTTGTTTCTATTTCATTTCGTTTTGCGTCATTGCTCCGCGTATTTCCGGGGAAGTGGGTTTTATTGGGTTGTTAAATCCAGGAGTGCCTCAGATTTGCGATCAGTTTCACTTAATATGAATATGAATATGCATATTTGTGCATATGTATGTGTGTGTATAAGTCTGCATACAGGATGCTTACGTGTATTATATTTTGCTTCATCCATAGATTCAATAATTAGTTATTCTTGGTTTATTGTAGGATGTGATGTTTACTTTAGGCATCAGTGAACTGTCAGTTCTTTAGTGATCTACTTGAGCAGTGTTTGGTAATATTTTTTTTTTTTTACGTTTGAGATTCTTTTTTTAAGCAATGTCTCTGATTGTCAGGTTTTGAGGAAGTCACATGCATGTTTCCCTCGACATTATATATACATGTAATATATATATATATATATATATATATATATATATATATATATATATATATATATATATATATATATATATATATATATATATACATACATACATACATACACACAAAACACCTTACAACACAAACGTTTTGTAAGGTATGGCCAACAGAGCTCAGCTATTTTTAACCACACAGATAACCGTACTCACAGAATAAACTGGAATTTGTCATGTATAATTTATGACAGCAATCGTCGTTTCAAAAGCCAGATGGTAGAATCAGCACTGATTAAACAAAGAAATACGATGAACCTTTCAAAAGGAGCTTGGGACTCAGATGATATTGATAAAATCTTCCTCCAACCAGCGATTAAGATGATTAAAGAGAAATTGTCAACTGGAGTGACGTAACGGCTGCCCTCTGGATCTGTTGGTATGAATACCGCTTTTTTCTGTAACTCGCATTTCATTCATGATCTGCCTGAAGAGGGAGATGGTTGCTCTCCAAAATATAGCATTAACTTTCTAAATTTTGGCGTTTTTATGGGCTCCTTTTATATATATATTTAATTACGTTTGTGTGCTTAACATATTTTGCCCAAGCAAACCTTCTTTCTGATACACAGTCAATCAGTATTCTATCACAAGTGACCAGACTCATAAGAACGAACGTACTCTAGATATGTGGGGCGAAGTAGTGATGCCTCTCGATTATCAACTCGACTTGAAACATCAGTTTTATATCATTTCCATCAGTTCGTTTGCATCTCTTTTGTGTCGCTGGAAATGTCTGAGAACCCTAACATTTCACATTCCAGACTAGTGGTACTGGACAAACAAAGGTATGCTACTAAAGTCTGAGAGAAATATTTTTATTTGTGTAGCACTTTGTATTGGCTGCTAAGAGTGCTCAGAATTCCAATTCCATACCCATACGTCAGTTTGATTGAATAGGCCCTTTGTCAGTATACTTACGGCTGTTGAGTGGCCTTCAAACATATGGAGTTCACCGTTATTTAGTCTATAATTATCCTTTGTGCCGTAGCCTCTGATTGGAGTTTCTCTGACCAGTGTATTCAAGAGGCATTACTATTTTATTTATGTCATCTTTTTTCTTTTTCAAATTGTGATTAGGGTTGAGTTGCCAGATAATATGTTTCACTTGTTTTCTCTGAGGTATCTTGATTAGTATTATTTTCATTTAAACCTCGTTTTTTAATTCACTTTTCAACATTTCTGGCAGAATTGGTAGAGTTATAAGTTAAGTATATCTTAGTTTAACCAGACCACTTGAGCTGATTAACAGCTCTCGTAGGGCTGGCCCGAAGGATTAGATTTATTTTACGTGGCTAAGAACCAACTGGTTACCTAGCAACGGGACTTACAGCTTATTGTGGAATCCGAACCACATTATGACGAGAAATGAATTTCTATCACCAGAAATAAATTCCTCTAATTCTTCATTGGCCGGTCGGAGAGTCGAACGCTGGGCCAACAGCGTGCTAGCCGAGAACGCTCCCCACCCCTCCAGTGACGAACTGTAATGTGGATTGAAGGCATTCCCACTTATGAGAGAATGGGAATTGCAAGAGAGTAACTTGTAGAATGCAGTAACGGAGAAAAAGAAAGTACAAGAAGTCAATTTGGCTTGTTTAACAAAAGCACTACAACAAGAACGATGAGTGGATAGATGAGCACATTCAGACACTTGAATAGAAAGTTTTCGATTCTCTTCTTAGTGAAGATAATCTATTTCGTTCTTCTTGAGGGATCACCTTGAGAATAAGACCAGGATCCATTAAGTGGGTCCTGAGTAAGACAAAGTCTCGGGCTATTCACCAGCGGCGACGCGAAATTAGAATATCAAAAGCGAGAAATATTCCTCGCGTCTTTGAGCTGTAATTATTTCTTAGCCATATCAAGCCGGTTCTCTTCTAGCCTATTAGCTCTTTCATATTTCGGTGCACTATGAGCGCCATAACTTCAGTTCCATATTGGTGCAGGCTTCCTCCTAGTTGATAGCCCATCTAGAAAGGAGCCCAGCCGTGTTTGTGACGGAATAAGGTCTACAAAACGGAGGAATAAAGTCTGGTTGCTTAAAACTGTGGATAGTGTCGTGGCATGCCACTCAGATGTCTCGAGGGGGTTCGCGTCTCCCCAAGGGCGATGAAAAATCACTGGCTCTGTATCATGATCAGTTACTGCTGCAGTGTTGGGGGGTCTGCTGCGGTGAGAGGTTGAAACCAACATTTTCTTTGGAAGATTAAAGAATTTCAAGTCAGTGGCCCCTTTGGTGCGCTTGTTCCATGTGAATAGGTTTTATCTATTGAAATAATAATAATAATAATAATAATAATAATAATAATAATAATAATAATAATAACAACACCATTTTTGCATTTTTGCTAAGCTTTTGGAAAGTCAGTAGAAAAGGAAGTTGTATGTTCGTTTTGGGAAAGTCCAGATACAAATTGATAGTTAAAAATATATATAAGCGATATATATATATGTATATATGTTATTCTAAATACAATTTCAGTATTATTGTTGACATAGATATAGATTGATAGTTTATATATATATATATATATATATATATATATATATATATATATATATATATATATATATATATATACATATATATATATATATATATATATACACACCGTTGCTATGGCATGAGTACTCAGCCAATGTGCAGGTTGACCGTAGCTCCTTTGAGACCAACTGGTTAAGAACCAAAAAGCTAACGCAGGGGACTCTCTCTCTCTCTCTCTCTCTCTCTCTCTCTCTCTCTCTCTCTCTCTCTCCCTAAAGGAGAGCTCTTCCACGACATGTATTTTAGATTTCTCGTCAGTGCCAACAGAGTTCTCGGGCGGCATCTATCAAAAGGGAGTCTGTATCTCCTTCCTTTAAGCTCCGATTTTCTCACTTGGCGTCGAGGATTACTCGGAAAGCTGCGGCTGGAAGTCTGGGAGACTTTCGAAGGATGAGGGAACCTGCGGAAGTGGGAATTTTGAAGGGAGGGCCAGCAGGCCAGCAGGTAAACGAGTGTTCGTGAAAATATCAGCTCCTGCTGAAATAAAAAAAAATAAAATTGTTAACTGGGAATTGTGAAATATTGAAGAGTACCAAAATTTTAACATCGTGCAGATTTATATATATATTTATATATATATATATATATATATATATATATATATATATATATATATATATATATATATATATATATATATGTGGGTACTGTGTATATATATATATATATATATATATATATATATATATATATATATATATATATATATATATATATATGTGTGTGTGTGTGTGTGTATTGTGTGTGTGATTCTAAAATTTTGCTATTCTTCGTTCTTTTAAGATCTAAATTGTCCACTTTTGGTATCCTAGATGAGGTGTTTTTAACAACTGTTAACCCATCTTTTAACTTCACTCATATGTAAGTACTTCAATTCGCAAATAATTATTCCTTGAACCAAATACCACCTGAAATGAATCATACAAATACTTCGAACTCTCTCTCTCTCTCTCTCTCTCTCTCTCTCTCTCTCTCTCTCTCTCTCTCTCTCTCTCTCTCTCTCTCTCTCTCAATTGAAAACCTCTGTACTGCAAAGTGTTTTCTTTAACCCACCTAAGTTACTGTTTCATTTTATTGTCCAGAAACACCTCGCGTGTCAGTATTTTAACGTTGTTTCAGAAGCGGAAGCGTGGACCTCGAAGGCCGCTTACCGAAAGAAAAAGAAAGGTATTTGAAAAATAAGCAAGTGGCCATTAGAGTTGGTACTTTTGTTTTATTTACGGCAGAACTCGAGCGGGCTGTCGCTTATCTGTTGTCAAACGATTGCTGTAGCTTTTGCTGCAGGAACTACTTTCTAGCGAGGTTTATTTATTGCTTCATGCTTTATCTTTTCGTTTCGTTTTTAACATATTCCAACATCTTCTGGAAACATAACAGACACCTCGCACGTCTCGAACTGTCGACCTAACCGCTCAGCTCTCCTCGCTGCTGGGAGAAAGTGAGCTGGGGATTTGGTAGGATACATGTACACATGCGTTACCGGGGTCTAAACGATGTCAGGCAGGGCAGCCGATCGAGGCTGCGGTCTAACCCAACGACAAATCAAAGTCCTTCAAAAGAAGGCATCGTGGTTACCCCATATAAAAAATGGGAAAAAGCACGTTAAACGAAGAAGGTGGTAAGTTAGAAGGCCAGGATGAAATGATTCGGTTTTGAAATTCGCCAGAATTGAAAGAATTTCAAAGAAAGTAGTGCATGAACATATGCAGAGAGGGAAGGGAAAAATTGGAAGGCCTCGTTCTGGTTACTATGACTTTATGTATGTTAAAGAATACAAAGACTTTTCACGCGCACGTAGACCAGGATAAGATGAAAGGTTTTGGGTTGAAATGCATGAGGTCTCAGGAACCACCGGCATATGGCAATAAACCCATCTGTCGAAGCTCTTTATGATAAAGAATCCACAATTCATTTGATAAAACGAACGATGATCAGATTAAATACAGTTTTACACACATGTTAATGTATTCAATTAAAGGGAAATCCTTTCAAATAATATAGTAAACATATTCAAATTATACATAGCATTCATACCGCATGTTGCCTGTTATGTTCGTCAACTTTTTAATTTAATTCAGTCCTTTCGCCAAAGAGCTGATGTTCGTATTCAAAATATGAGTTCCGGAAAAAAGTACCAAGAAGAAAAACATAAATTCCTTCTGAAATTTTGTGGAATGACATCTAATTTACTTATCGCTCATAGTAACTAAACTAAGAACCATTTTTCCCTTGATTTTTCAGACGTCCAAAATAGTCTTCGCGAGGTTTCAGTTAGCTCCCCGGCCTTCTTCTTTTGGTGCCAGTCCCTGTGGTATCTTCTTGCGTTGCTCCGGTTCCCAGAAAGTCAGGATAAAAAAAAAAACTTACCGGCTATAAAACCAGCCACGTATTGGGAACCTCTTTCCACCGCGGCCGCTTTTATTACTTGTTCAACTTCCAGGACAATATCATTAGCATTTTCTGAATCATTCCTATTATCCGCCGATAAGCCAAACAGCATCACAGACTAGCCTGCTTCTTGTGGAAGGGAAATCGTTCTCCGGCTTCAGTGGGAAAATGTCCCCGGCGTCATGTTCAGTATTCACATTTGGAATTATCGACACTGCGCTTTAAGCCTAACAAAAATTCTTCGCCCCGTAGCTGGGTATGGCCGTCAGTGCACCTCATGAGGTGCACTGTAGGCATTACTTAAAGTTCTTTGCAGCGTGCCTTCTTTAGGCTTCTAGATACAACCCGTTTCGTTCCTTTTACTGTACCTCCTTTCATATTCTCTTTCTTCCACCTTACTTTCCACCCTCTCGTAGCAATTGATTCATAGTGCGACTGCGAGGTTTTCCTCCTGTTACACCTTTCAAACCTTTCACTGCCAATTTTCGTTTCAGTGGGGGGGTGTTCAGACATGATGCTTAAATGCAACAAGAGATGGGGTGCTGATGGAATACCACCCCTCTCCCCACTCCCCATTTGCCTTATGC
>NC_089753.1:33141412-33148912 GCF_040412425.1 Macrobrachium rosenbergii | reverse complement strand
CCCTACCTACGTGGAACCCCTCCCCCTCCCGAAGCCCAATCCCAGAACCAGGCACACTTCTGCCCAACCCACCCGGCCAAAAAGCTTTTTGAAGTCGGTATCTTCGCGAGTGTCTTTTTAAAGTTGCTATAACCTTTTGCTATGAGATTAGCGACCGCAATATCTACTATTTGCATTTCGTAAAGGTAGAATGATCTTAGTCTGTTCGCCTTTACTCTCTCTCCCCAAAATCAATTATTACCTTTCCTTCGAGGGTCTATATCTAAACCGTTGCGTGTCTTCTTCGTCCTCTCTCCTTATTTGGAACTTTCAAGGAACCAGAGTAAGGATTTTTGAGGATTTTTGTGGATTCACAGTAGGTTTCCATCTCACCTTTCCGTATCTTTTAGTTGGTGAAATACGGGTCTTCTTAATTTGCATAGCAGAGCGTAATGGCGCTTGCAAATAACCATTGCCTACTTTTCTTTGTTCTTGTGTTAGTAAAGTCTATGCCATTCTGCCCTAAAGTGGAAAACTGCAGTATCCGCAAAATTTTCGAAATTGAGATATGCCACCCACTGGACTCGTGAAACACTAATACACAAGTTACTGCAGTTTCAGAATGATTCTTCAGTGCTTTCCACGAGCATTTAGGGGGTCCCATTTGCAGTATCTGCAAAATCAGTAGTAAGGCAAGGGAAAACTGCAGTACCTACCATTTTTCTCAGTTTTGTATTTTTGCAGATATAGTAGTCTTCCATTTTAGGGCAGCATTGTCTTCCTGAGCTTTCGAACTCTTATTACTCAGGTACTGGTGTCCATTTTAATTTTGAAGATTTTTAGGCGAACTGTACTGTGGTATAGACGACATTAATTGGCGTGAATGGCTAAACTTTTATTACTTGAAAGTACGCATTATATCTTACTGCAAGTGTGTTTTTAGTTTTCTGTAAAAGAAAAATATTGTGACGGCTTTGTCTGTCCGTCCGCACTGTATTCAGTCTGCACTTTTTCTGTCCGCCCCAAGATCTTAAAGACTACTGAGGTTAGAGGGCTGCAAATTGGTATGTTGGTCATCCACCCACCAATTATCAAACATAGCAAATTGCAGCCCTCTAGCCTCAGTAGTTTTTATTTCATTTGAGGTTAAAGTTACCCATGATCGGGCTTCTGGCGACGATATAGAACAGGCCAGCACCGGGCCGTGGTTAAAGTTTCATGGGCCGCTGCTCATACAGCATTATACCGAGACCACTGAAAGATAGATCTATTTTCGGTGGCCTTGATTATACGCTGTACAGAAAACTTGATTGCGCAGAAGAAACTTTGGCGCATTTTTACTTGTTTTTTCTCACTCGCACAGGTAAGCGTGTTGATTAATTTTCTTCCTTATCTTCTTGTTATTTTCATAATTTCATATTACCCCCTTTGATTCATTTACTGTGGCTCAGTTAGGTAGTAGTTATGAATTTCGATATTATTTGATAAGGGTGACGTACTCCAAAAATGAAGTGTCGGCGCATGTTGTCCAGTCTGTCATTATAAATTGTTGTGGACTTGAATCTAATACTGTATCACTTTTTCTTTTTGAAAATCTCATTTTTTACGGCAAAATTGAGTCCATACGACGGAGATTTATCGTTGTACTTTAATTCCGGTTTTGAATACGTGTTCACGCATTACTTTTCCGTTTTTAATAGTTGCTTATAGAAGTGGTCAAATTAGCATGCTAAGAGATAGTAACACAAGTCTTCATCGACGTCAAGAAAAGGGAATGTCCATTATCTGGCATTTATCGAACAACGTAGAGCAACAAAAACAAATATAATAACAGAACAGATTCAGGGGACGTTCAAGAAAAGTCAATTGGCAGTGAAAGGAAATATGCAGTCGAGAAAATAATGGCAAACGCCTGATTCTCGCGAGGAGAGAGAAACTCGCATTGAAAGGAGACCGGCGATGCAGATTTCACAGTCGAAAGACATCAATGGCGAGGGGGAGCTAAACGCCAAAGACAAAACTTGAACTGCGAAATGCATTAAACCCGACCCCTATCAGACGAAGGGGAAAGCGCTTTGCGCGAATTCATAGAAAACGGGGATTGGTTCTCCTGACAGCATACACTGAAGGGTTCACAGAGAACGAGGCATGCACGGAACTTTAAAGATACACTTAAGGTAATGTTTCATACATAAAATGAAATACTAATTAAAGATACACCTAAGGAAATGTTTCATAAATAGTGAGACACTAATTCTGCCCTAAAATGGAAGACTGCAGTATCTGGAAAAATACAAAACTGAGAAAAATGTTAGATACTCCCTTGCCTTACTACTGATTTTGCAGATACTGCAAATGGGACCCCCTAAATGCTCGTGGAAAGCATTGAAAAATCATTCTGAAACTGCAGCAACTTGTGTATTAGCGTTTCACGAGCCCAATAGGTGGCATATCTCAATTTCGAAAATTTTGCAAATACTGCAGTTTTCCATTTTAGGGCAGTATAACTATTGCAACATCCGCAACATTAGGTTTTCCTCATGAAACCACGCCTGGCGCTTGTCATCTGGGACGATGTTGCACGCCAACCTCTTTCAAGATCAACCAAAGAGGCACTTGACTCTTAAAATAAGCTTGATTTGATTATATCACTATTGCAGACTCCCGTTTGCCCTTCCATTTAGTGAAACATACCTCAGCCAATCTTGTATTCCGAAAATACTCAAGATTTCATTCAGAGCAATGCCTTTCTCTGGAAGAAACTGAAAACAACAAACTAGTCATCGTTTAGTATTGTCACCACGGAAAATAACTTCTTTTTCGTTCACCCCTTAACGAAAAGTGCCATCGACAAATCATCCTTCACAAATCAAGTACCAACTGCGTCAAAGGACTTCATCATCATTGTATAAGCAAACAAAAAAAAAGGAGAAAAAAAATTAAGTTTTTATAACATCATAATTACACGCAGCAAATAAGCCCAAACAGCCAATGAGTTTGACCAACAGCAATAAAAGCGCCATTACTTCGCTGTTAATTATCACTCTGCATCAATCACAGGCTTCTCATTCTCTAATTAACTACAGGTTTTATGAAGCTAAGTTTGAAGATTTATTAATGACAGCCTTAAGCGCTAAATATTTTCCTTTTTTTCCGGGGGAAGTATTGGAAGGGTGGGTGGGTGGGTGGGGTGGTGTAAACCCCGGGCAAGGTAGGTGGGGCTCCGGCCCGAGGGGTAAGGCTAATTATTGAGGATCATAGCGTTCCAGAACAAATAAATGATTAATAATACCAGGGTAGGGAGTACTACTACTACTACTTTATGAAGGGTTTATGTAAATAGGGAAGTTTATTTCGAATTAAACGTCATATATAAATCTTCTAATTGAGCGCCTGCATTTTTAAAGAGTTAGACTTTCACACACAAACCGCCGGGTTTATTTACCTCCCTGAATACCTTTGCCAAGTACTTGAACGGGGTATGAAATACAGTGTCGTTACATGATTCTGCCTTAAAATGGAAGACTGCAGTATCTGCAAAAATACAAAACTGAGAAAAATGGTAGGTACTCCTTTGCAGATACTGCAAATGGGACCCCCTAAATACTCGTGGAAAGCATCGAAAAATCATGCTGAAATTGCTGTAACTTGTGTATTACTTTCACGAGCCCAATAGGTGGCATATCTCAATTTCGAACATTTTGCAGATACTGCCGTTTTCCTTGGCCTTACTACTGATTTTGCAGATACTGCAAATGGGACCCCGTAAATAAAGCATTGAAGAATCATTCCGAAACTGCAGTAACTTGTGTATTAGTGTTTCACGAGCCCAATAGGTGGCATATCTCAATTTCGAAAATTTTGCTGATACTGCAGTTTTCCATTTTTGGGCAGAATTGTCCACCGTGGCAGGAAGAACTGTGCAAATCAATAAATAAGTGGTGTTGGTAACAAGCTTTTTATGAAGAAATAAAGGTGAAAGACTGGTAAAGCATTAAAAGTGAAAAGAGTGGGTCATGGTGGTGCAACATATAAAGTGCAAAGTCATTTCCTTATTTTGGGGGAAATTCACTTGGCTAGTGTCAAGATTTCTTTCATTGTAACTGGGCCAGTGTGAGGAACGATTGTCAGGTGAATATCTTGAGGCCCAGTTAACCAAAATAGCACCTGTAGGAAGCCCACCCTTTTGCATATTAAAGAAGTAATTGATAAGTGTTAGTGAATTGCCTTTAATGATAATGATATACTTTGATTCAGTTTTGGTATTTAAACAAAAGCCTTTCGAGGTCAGTACAGGTTTTAGGAGCGGCACTCTACGAAAGAATTCTCAGAACTTCGAAATAAGAAGAAACCAGCGTTTTTTGGGAGTAGATTTAGCAATGCCAGTCGTGCAAACTCTTTGGGAAAAAAGTTTGAAGCGACCTCAACCCCCGAAATGTGGGTGAAGTTGGAAGACAGGATTGTACTATCATAGAAAATTTGAAGATTTGACGGAGGAGTAAACGGGAAAAATAAATGAAACCATATTGAAATATGCCAAATAATAAACATATTTTATTCCAAATTATCTAAGAATCAGAGGGGAAAAATAAATGAAACCATATTAAAATATATCAAATAACAAACTTATTATTCCAAAATATATAAGAATCAGAGGATTTATTAATGTAACTTCAACAGCCGGGGAAAAATTGAAAGTGCTAGACGAAATTGTCAAAATAAAAATTAAAAAATCTCAAAGATACATCAAGAAATGGCTCGTCCAGCCTCATACGTATTATGAATATATTTCTATAGAGACTTGGCCTGGCGTTGTTAATTAAATCTGTGGGCTGGTCTTGGTTGATCAACTTTATCCTCAGGACAAACACTGAATTTATATTAAGCCTCAGATTTTACTCATTTGGATATTTCATGTTTTTCCCAAGAATATTAGCTTTTGTAATGTCGTCGTTTCACCGGAATTTTTGCTGATTTTGAATTCTTTCTGGGTTTTTTTTTTTTTTTTTTTTACTTACGTTCGGTGTAGATGTTGAAAACTTCTTTATCCATTTAGCCCCGTAGGGGGTTAATGCCGTCAGTGCACCTCGTGCAGGGCACTGTAGGTATTACTTAAGGTTCTTTGCAGCGTGCCTTCGACCCCTAGCTGCAACCCGTTTCGTTCCTTTTACTGTACCTCCTTTCATATTCTCTTTCTTCCATCTGACTTTCCACCCTCTCCTAACAATTGTTCATAGTGCAACTGCTTTCAGGTTTTACTCCTGTTTCAGCTTTCAAACCTTTCTACTCTCAGTTTCTGTTTCAGCTCTGAATGACCTCATTGGTCCCAGTGCTTGGCCATTGGCCTAAATTCTATATTCAATTCAATTATCCATTTTCAGTTTCTTTTTTTTTTAATGTTACGTTTTCCACTTTTATCTGGTTATCTTGAGTTCCTGTTGTGTGTAATCTATGTACAAACGCCCAAGATCATCACCTGGGTTTCTGTTTCAAATCTATAATTATATTTAATTGGACCTTTTGGATGTATTCGTCATCCACTTTTTTAATTAATTTTTAGATATCAATAATTTTCCTTCTTGTGAAATCGCAATAGATTTATTTTCAATGATTCCTATTGGTTAAGATTTCTTTCACGACTCTGAGTTATTTTTATGCCAAAAATAATTTTAAGAACTTATTTTTGCGATTTGCACTAATATGACTTTTTATTTCTGTCGAAGGGGCCAAATATTTCATACTCAAAAACTAAGGCTCGTTCGTTCTTGTGAACATCCACAAAGCGGACCTTTCCTTGTAAGACAGTGTTCAACGTCAAAATATATTACGTGGGCCGAACGGCGTTATTTGTCTTGTAACGCCCCCCTTAAGTAGGGACATTGATCCTTTACGCCCCTGACATTGTAAAAGGGGCGTGTAAATAGCGTAGTGATCATTTAGAGAGGCGAATTTTGGCCTCTGTAACCTTGTGATGACCCACACGCTCCTGAGAATTATGTTACGTTTTTCATCAATGTTTTTTAAAACGTTCTTTGAAATTATTACCATGCAAAAATTTACAAGTAACATTTACAGTAAGTTTTCCTATTTGTCTTGTAAAAGATAAATCTAATATATTTATACATAGTTTTCCCATGATTATCGTAATGCATTGAAAAGGTCTTATGTGAAAGAATTCTGCCTGTAATTTTGTACCTAAGAGCATTGTAGAAGCTTCCGAAATAATGTAGGAATTTCAGAGCACTGTAGAACCTTCCGAAACAACCTGGGACATTCCAGAGCATTGTAGAAGCTTCCGAAACGGTGTAGGAATTCCAGAGCATTGTAGAAGCTTCCGAAACAATGTGTAGGAATTCCAGAGCATTATAGAAGCTTCCGAAACAATGTAGGACATTCCAGAGCATTATAGAAGCTTCCGGAACAACCTGGGACATTCCAGAGCACTGTAAAAGCTTCCGGAACAACCTGGGACATTCCAGAGCACTGTAGAAGCTTCCGAAACAGTGTAGGAATTCCAGAGCATTGTAGAAGCTTCCGGAAAAATGTAGGAATTCCATAGCATTGCAGAAGCTTCTGGGACAACCCAGGACATTCCAGAGCACTGTAAAAGCTTCCGGAACAATCTAGGACACTCCAGAGCATTGTAGAAGATTACGGATAAAAAGAACGAATTTTCTGAACAGTGAGAGCATTTTTACATCGCGTCGAACAAGATAGGCCCCAGGAGGAGTTACCACTTCTGCTCACATTCGTGACCCGCTGTGGATGGTACGAGAGGTTCTTTGTAGCGACCGTTTGGTGCCAGCTGTAGTGCTTTCTTTATTTTACTTTTCAACCGTACCCTTATTTTCTTCATACTCAGCCTTTCAACTTCTATACGTTTAACTCACTCCAGTTTTCGTCTCCTATTCAAAATAATGAAAATTAAAAAAAACGAAAAATATCATTCGAGCGCTCTGCGAGTCTACAGATATGACGTAGTGGTCTCGTTAAGCTAATGTATGACGATAAAAGGGAATGGAATATGTATCTTTTTTATTTTTTTCGTTAATCATAGCTGGTCTTAAAAGGTTCTCCACGCTACTTTTAATGCGGTTGTGGTTGAATCATAGGCCGGTGTGGAAGACTGGTTTTTTAATCGTAGACTTCTTAAGGGGCTGATTCACATTGTAACATCACGTCACCTCAAAGTACCTGAGAATTTCCTACATGTGATCAAATGGACTTGTTCACACCATCACGTCACGTCACCATCAAGCACACGGCATCCACCGTCACATCACGACATGTTTTCTTGGAAAGAAGATTTTGACGTGACGTGACGTGACGGTGCTTATGCAAGTTTCTTTACGCTAGATCTGCGAGTCGCTGAGGTTGGGCACGAACTGAACGGGATTGTGATGGATAGTGTGAATACAAGGCACGGCTGATGGGACGGTGACGTGACGTGATGTGTCGGTGACGTGATGGTATAATGTGAATCATATAAGATGATTCACATTACACCATCACGTCACCGAC
>NC_089753.1:33131412-33136412 GCF_040412425.1 Macrobrachium rosenbergii | reverse complement strand
TTTTCCTCACCGACTTGTCACTCGTCACAAAGAGATGAGGAAGAAGAGGTCTGTTATTGCTGTACGGCAGAGTGCTGCGTTGTAATTCCGAGGTAACAAGCCTTTGTTGCGAGATGTTTAAGCTTTCGGTTTTTCCTTTAATTTTATTCGTAGTATCTTTTTCAGAGCGTTGGTGCTGTTTTTTTGTGTTTACTTATTTGCGATTTTGAACAAGTGTAATCTGATTAATTCTCTTTATTTTAGTTATTCGTTTTTTTCAATGTGTGTTCGCTGTTTATATTTGCAATTTGAAACAAGTATAATCTGAGGGTTTTTTTATTTTAATTATTTCAGCTTTCCTTTTGCAAACTATGGATGCTGTTGATTGTGTTTACGTATTTGCAATATGAAAAAGCATAAATCTAGTAACTGAAACGCAAATATAACCAGTAAAAAATGAGCCGAAGTTTCTTCAGCGCAATCGAGTTTTCTGTACAGCCGCTACAGCTTTAATCAAGGCCACCGAAAATACATCAATCTTTCGGTAGTCTCGGTATAATGCTGTATGAGCCGCTGCCCATGAAACTTTAACCACGGCCCAGTGGTGGCCTATCCTACATCATTGCCAGAAGCACGATTATGGCTAACTTTAACACTAAATAAAATAAAAACTACTGAGGCTAAAGGATTGCAATTTGGTATGCTTGATGATTGGAGGGTGGATGTTCAACATACCAATTTGCAGCCCTCTCGCCTCAGTAGTTATTAAGATTGAATAAAAAAAGTGCCGAATAAAGTCGGACAGACAAAGCCGGCACAATAATTTTCTTTCACAGAAAACTAAAAACTTAAGCTTTTTTGGATGGTGCATAAACCTGAGGTAATCTTAACGCCGAAGGAAATGAAAAAACAGATCTAAGAAGTGACGTAAGCAACTTTCAGTGAGGCTTTCAGTTGTGGGTAGAAAAGGAGTGATTCTTTTGTGGCGTTGGCCGAATGTTGATCTAACAGATCGAGAGAGATATATCACTAAGATCGCATTTTGTCGAGGGATGATCCTTCTAAGAGACAACCCTAACAGACTGTTGACAGCCGACTGTCCACAAGACGCCATTTTCCCTTTGGAGCTGACCTCGGTGTTTTATCTTGAGAGGAGTTACTTTCTTTATTTGTATAAATGCCGTCAGTGCACCTCACGCGGTGCGCTGTAGGCATTACTTAAGGTTCTTTGCTTCGCGTTCCTTCGGCTCCTAGCTACAACCCTTTTCATTCCTTTTACTGTACCTCCATTCATATTCTCTCTTCCATCTTACTTTCCAACCCTCCTCTGACAATGTTTCATAGTGCAACTGCGAGGGTTTCCTCCTGTTACAACTTTTAAACCTCTTACTCTCAATTTTCCTTTCAGCGGTGGATGACCTCTTAGGTCCCAGCGCTTGGCCTTTGGCCTAAACTGTATATTCTATCTATCTGTAAAGGTTTTTTTAACTGATTTATGCTTCTTTATTAAAACCAACCATTTTTTTAAAACAATTGTCTACATATTTTGGTTGAGATTATAATTGACTTTTGCCTGGGTTATCTAAGTCATCATTATGTCATTTAAAAATGAGAATACTTTTTTTCAGCTAACTACGTAAAGGTTTATTTCATGACGAATCTGTATTTTATAATTTTTTAATACACTATCCTTATTTCGCGGTATCTTCCTTAATCTCTTGCATTTCTAGAAAGCTGCTTTAAGTCGATTGTAATCGTTCTTCCTTTTGGTAACCAAGAACTAAAGCTCAGTCTAGTGCTTAGAACGATGTCTGGTTCTAAGCATTTTAATCAGCCTCGTAGGAGGACCCAACACTTGATTACATTTCGTCTAAATTCTGAATTGTACAAGTAACAATTGTATGCTCGCACGGAACAAAGTGAGGATTGTTATATTACCGACTTTAGCCCTCTCTCTCTCTCTCTCTCTCTCTCTCTCTCTCTCTCTCTCTCTCTCTCTCTCTCTATATATATATATATATATATATATATATATATATATATATATATATATATATATATATATATATATATATATATATATATATATATATATATATATATATATATATATATATATATATATATATATATATATAAAAAATTATATTCATATATATATAGATATGTATGTATATATGTATGTATGTGTGTTTGTGTACGTTTCCCTTGTATCATCCTTTATCTGTTTCCACACGCTATTGTTCATCTCCCAGCCAACGGTGGCAGTGTGAATCTAACGCGTCTCTCCTTGTGGGTAATCACAAGATCTGGGCGAAGGAATTGCAGCCTTAACGTCATGTCATTACTTATCCCTCGTAGGCACGATGCCACATTACACGTCAACCCAAGACCACAAAGGGCACTGGAATGAAAGTCATTTAAGGCACTCCCGCTCATAGTTCAATTATACCCGGCAGGAGGGCGAAAACACGTGAGCCATATTAATCCCGTTGTGTGGACCTGCGTGCAGGCCGACGAGTACTCGCTCCGAAATGGTGATTATATGTAATTGCGGTATGGAAATGTTTTCATCTGGTTGCGCGCGTAGTGTCAATAGTCGCGTTTTTGTATAGGCTCGTGTTTTAGTGATTTTGTGGGTCTGTTTCGTCGGAAGGACGGCAAAGTTTTTATTAGCCACTTTCTGTACGTGTCTTGTTCAAGTTCAGGTATTCCTGAATGATCATTTTTCTTCTTCTTCGTTTAACGTGCTTTTTCCCATTTTAAATATGGAGTAAGCACGATGCCTTCTTTTTGAACGTTCATTGATTTAGATAAAAATTAGGTAGTGGCAAAAGTTATTCTTCCTCTTTGCCCAGCGACAAAAATAAAAACAAAATTCAGTTACCGGTAAATAAATGAAAAGAGTTTTTAAGCGAGTACTGTTTTAGGGCAAAATGTAGAAATTTTATGCAACTGTTCAGGCTTTCAAGTGACATCAAAATGAGTATCCCAGCATGAACGCTAACTTTACAGAGACTGATAAAAAATATATATAAATTTTAAGGCAAGTTCTCTCCATAAATGACATTAGGCCATATCACTGGAAATTCAGTTTGCTGCAGTTTTGGATGATGGTAAAAATTTCTGCACCATCAAAAACTTCTCTCTGGTAAATGCTTTTCTACTGCGAGGTCTAGAAATATTTGCTGTTTACGTAACGTGTACTTGTCATTTTCACCTTTGCTTTTGTCATTCGGTTTTCGTTAACGTCCTGTGACAAAATACTGTTATTCAATTTTACAATGAAACCAACGCATCCAATGGTTAAAATTATCTTTTCGCAGACCGCTCAGAGAGAAATATCACTAAATGTAAATCTATCATTTGAAAGTTCTAATAGAAACTACAGAGAAAATGGCGTTTCGTATCTCGTTGGATGCAGGCTGCTGTCTCGCCTACCCTCCCGATTCCCTACCTACCCTGCTCCCAACCGGGGCGGACAAACAGGTTTACGGGAGGAGGGTGGATGTCTCCCCTACCCTCCGGTTTGCAGGAGGAGAGTGGATGTCTCCCCTACCCTCCCGATCCCCTATCTACCCTTCCCCCACCCGGGGCGGACAAACAGGTTTGTGGGAGGAGGGTAGATGCCTCTCCTACCCTCCCGGTCCCCTACCTACTCCGCCCCCACCCTGGGCGGATAAACAGGTTTGCACAAGGAGGGTGGATGTCTCCCCTACCCTCCAGTATCCCTACCTACCCAGCCCCACCTGGGGTGGACAAACAAGTTTGCAGTAGGAGGGTGGATGTTTCCCCTGCCTTCCTGTTCGCCCTACCTACCCTGCCCCCACCCAGGGCAGACAAACAGGTTTGCAGGAGGAGGGTGGATGTCCCCCCTTCCTCTCGTTCCCCTACCTACCCCACCCCCACCCAGGGTGGACAAACCGATTTGCAGGGGGTGGGTGGCTGTGTTCTGTCTCCCCTACCATAATCCGGGGGAGGACCAACAAGATCCACTCCGATTTTATTATGATAGAAGATTCAGTCAGCGTTTCTTTCATCGATTCACCGAGTACAACTTTACGCAATTGACTCAGTACTACTTGACATTCTTTAACACTATTCATATGTCTCGAATTTGATAGATTTAAGCAAACTGGCGTTGCAATGTCGACCACAGAAAAAAACTAGGAAGGCAAATTCGACCAAGTCTTCTTCAGTGGAACGGACTCCAGGAACGCGGACGATGAGGTGTCTCGAGTTTTTGCCCTCAGTAAGACTTCTCTTGAATTGCAGCCAGTTTATTTTCGTCTCCTGTACACTGAATGGGCGTTTTGTTGCCTATCTTATCCCGCTGTGCCAAATCTACAGCCTCCCTGGGAACGTCTGGGAAATACATACTAGATTTTTTAGCTCAGCTTTCGGCTCCTTCTTCATTAGGGGGATGGTTTTTGTCTTTGGTGTTCTTTTTGCGTGATTTTAAAATTACATTTACCTTAGTTTCTTCTTAGTTTTCTGTAAAAGAGAACTATCGTGCCGGCTTTGTCTGTCTGTACGCACTTTTTCTGTCCGCCCTCAGATCTTTAAAACTACTGGGGCTAGAGGGCTGCAAATTGGTATGTTGATCATCCACTCTCCAATCATCAAACATATCAAATTGCAGCCCTCTAACCTCGGTACTTTTGATTTTATTTAAGGCTAAATTTAACCATAATCGTGCTTCTGGCAACGATATAGGATAGGTCACCACCAGGCCGTGGTTAAAGTTTCATGGGCCGCTGCTCTTACAGCATTATACCGAGACCACCGAAAGATAGATATTTTTTCGGTGGCCTTGATTATACTCGGTACATAAAACTCGATTGCGCCGAAGAAACTTCTGCGCATTTATTTATTTGTTTTTTCGTAAAATTGCTAAGTAAAAAGTTCTTGTTCTTATTCTTTTGACCATAATTATATAGTTACCTTTCATGACTTTCCTTTATCAACTATTTCAGGTTCCTTTGAATCTATGCTGTTTGCATATTCTTCTCGATAGTTGC
>NC_089753.1:33101412-33126412 GCF_040412425.1 Macrobrachium rosenbergii | reverse complement strand
CAGAACTATATTGAAAATGTACTGTAATTCCTAACTTTCTGGTCATTTTAGTTTCTTAAAAACTACTGAGGCTAGAGGGCTGCAAATTGTTGTGTTGATCATCCATCCTCCAGTCATAAAACATACTAAATTGGCAGACCTGTAGCCTCAGTAGTTTTTATTTTATTTAAGATTAAAGTTAGCCATAATCGTGCTCCTGGCAACGATATAAGACAGGCCACCACTGCCGGCTGAGAGTTTCATGGGTCGCGGCCCATGCAGTATTATACCGAGACCACCGAAAGATAGAGCTGTTTTCGGTGGCCTTGATTATACGCTGTACAGAAAACTCGATTGCGCCGGAGAAATTTCGGCGCATTTTTTTACTTGTTTTATTTCATTCCGTCATAAGTCAGTGCCCTATATTCTTAATTTATATATAGCTGGATAACTCCATGGTGTACAACTTTCGATGCATCTTATTAGTTAGGTATTGAATACTATTCTTCGGATAAAATAGTCATTTTTCTCTCTTTTTACTGTTTTATAGGAAATGTTTATATTTCCGCTCTTTTCGGAACCCAAACTGTTTGTCCACAAACGCATATTTACGTTACGATAAAGTAAAATTGAAAATAGCTAATATGCGCTCTTTTAAGAATAGCAAGTCGAATATTTAGATTAACAGAGAGCGCAGAATATAAGGCTAAGCGCATAACTTGAACAAAAACATAATTATAGAAAGCATGAATAGAAATCTCCTCATTATATGCAAGTAGTTAATGGAGCTTGTGGTGCAGACAATTCTTTTCCCTGGGAACAAATAGTATTGGTTTAATGAACATAAAAAACTGACAGATTTCAAAGCGTGTCTCTTTTAGTTAAAAGCGTAAGCTTTAAAAGCAATAATGCATGAACATGAAAATAAAAGTAATGGAAATTACACTAGCTTCCCGATGAAAGTAGAATTTGTAGGCAATATCCCTCGTAACAAGCAGAGTTTACAATTTCTGCTCGTTTGCAAAATAGGCTTTTAAAAATTCAGGTTATTTTGTTTTTGTATTTTAAGTTGGAGTAGAATGTTAACCTGGGTAAGGTAGGGAAGTCCGAAAGATGGGGAATGAATGTCAGTTTGGATGGAGGAAGCATGGAGGTGGTTGGTATATATAATTATATATATATATATATATATATATATATATATATATATATATATATATATATATATATATATATATATATATATATATATATATATATATATATATATATATATACAGTATATATATATATACATATATATATATATATATATATATATATATATATATATATATATATATATATATATATATATATTATATACATACATATATATATATATATATATATATATATATATGTGTGTGTGCATGTATATATATATGAATATATATATTATATATATATGATAAATATCGTACGTGCTGTATGCTGTGACTAGAATTTTCTGTCGGAACACTGTTTGATTTTTCTGTACAGACTTACTTATGGCGTATATTATGAGTCTGAATGTCCACACTTGAAAAAGGCTTCTCCTAGATTTTTAACATTTTGAATTATTTACTAGAATTATTAACCATAACTTACTACTACTACAAATATAAGTCCATCAAGCATTACTGCTCATGGTATGTGCACAGTTGGTGGTATGTGCCAACTGATTGTGGATGTTAAATACAAATGAAAGGAAAAACAATGAAGAATCTGTTGAGATGAATGGTTCAGAGGTTGGGAAATGTTGAAATACAAAGTATAGTGGTTAGTGTCGTGGTGTGCCACTCAGATGTCGCGGGTTCGCGTCTCCCCCAGGGTGATGAAAAATCACTGGCTCTGTATCATGATCAGGTACTGCTGCAGTGTGGTGTCTGCGGTGGGAGGTTGAAACCAACATTGTTTGGGAGCTTAAAAATTTCAAGTCAGTGGCCCCTTTGGTGTGCTTGTTCCATGTGAATAGGTTTCAGCTACTGAAATAATAATAATAATAATAATAATAATAATAATAATAATAATAATAATAATAATAATGTGGTAAAAAAAGACTCTCACAAGTAAGAGATGGATCAGTGTCGTTAGGTGGTTTGATCTTGCGGAGAGATCGTACGGGAAAGAATAGAGTGCCGCTTTCTGAGTAAGATTGATCGACTCGTTGCCAGTGGTCCTTCTGTGCAGTTATAAAAGGAATTTATATAAAGGAATTTTTCTTAACGTTGTCTCCCCGATTCTTTAATAAAAAAAGATGAACGTAGCAGCAACTATTGTTTTTTTATTATTCTGGAGCCACCCCCCATCAGATGAAACGGCATGTCTGTGGGGTAAAAAAAAGAAAATTATACTTATTTGACGTGTATGCCAACATTCACGGAGGCTTGCGTGCATATAATTTTCCCCCAGATAAAACTCCAGGCGTTGCTTTAGAAATCACACCGGAAGGCACTTGGACATCGCAAGCACCCAGGCATTTTATCTCACTCGGAAACCACTTACACGGCAGCAGAATCTGAATGGAATGATAATTTAAGAAGATGAAATGCTGCATCGTAAATTTAATCTTGGACGAAAAAGTAACGCTTGAGAGAGAGGTGGTGGGGTTTTGGGGGTTTTTTGGGGGTTTGGGGTGGGTGGTGGGCGGGAATATGTGTCCATCACGGCAAGACATCTTTGGCTGACACTTGTATTTTTTTATTATTATGATTGTTATGATTATAATAATAATATTTAATTGTAGTTTTCTGTAAATGAAAACTATTGTGCCGGCTTTGTCTTTCTGTCCGTACTTTTTCTGTCCGCCCTCAGATCTTAAAAACTATTGTGGCTAGAGGGCTGTAAATTGGTATGTTGATCATCCACCCTCCAATCACCAAACATATCAAATTTCAGCCCTCTAGCTTCAGTAGTTTTTAATTTATTTAACGTTAAAGTTAGCCATAATCGTGCATCTGGCAACGATATAGGTCAGGCCACCACTAGGCCGTGGTTAAAGATTCATGGGCCGCGGCTCATACATCATCATACCGACACCAGCAAAAGATAAATCTATTTTCGGTGGCCTTGATTGTACGCAGTACAGAAAACTCGATTCAACCGAAGTGCAGTATTTCCTTGTTTATTATTATAATGATGATTTTTATAATTGCTCTTATAACAGTTAAACGCTTCTTTGCGCCGATCTTGAAACGATGGTAATGGAAGTTATGAATGAGAAACAAAGCTTTTCCCAGAGAAGAGACCTCCCTGTGCCTGATTAGAAGACCACTGTCAAAACGTTTCTAGAAAAAGTGGATTAGTCTTGTAGAGTAATCCCTTTAAATCCACCTCATTTTTCCATTCGTCTCACCTTCCCTCCTCACCTTACAAATTAATCTCCCCTTATATTTTCACTGTCGCGTTTCTTTTCAGTTCCTCCATTTTCTTTTCCTGGTCTCCCTTCCTCCTTACCGCGTAAATTAATCCCCCTAACATTTTCATTGTCAGTGTTTTTTTTTTTATTTCAGTTTATTGTTTTTTTTTTTCCTGCTCCCGTCTTTATTGCGGGCAGGATAAGGTTAAGATGCCCTTTACGACGCCTCGTCAAATTAGCTCCCGACGGGATTGGCATAAAATGACAGTATTAATTACGATCGTTTATCATTCCTTTAATGAGAAAACACTTCTGTATGAAAATCACCTGGTTCGCGCTCTCTCTCTCTCTCTCTCTCTCTCTCTCTCTCTCTCTCTCTCTCTCTCTCTCTCTCCTTTAGTGCTTCTCATTTCTCGCGTTTTCTCGTATAGATTTCTGTATATAAATCAGTTTCTTGCACGTAATATTCCTGAAAGATGCTTTCTACATTTGTTTTTGAAAGTGTATATATTTACAGACTGTTTTAGTCTATATATTATATATATATATATATATATATATATATATATATATATATATATATATATATATATATATATATATATATATATATATATATATATATATATATATATTCTATACATACACTGCGTTTCTCCTTGGAAGATCCAGTAATCCAAAGTGGGCGCTGTGGCTGAATGACTTAGAGCTCGGCTCACCTCTGCTACCACCCATGGAATGCTCCCCGACCACAGCCCTCCAGTCTACCCAGCTTTAGATAAGTATCGGCATCTTCTGGAGTCAAGAAAAAGTATGTGGGGCTTGCAACCCCATCCTCTGAGACTTGTTGGGAAACTGAAAGGCCGTACCTTCTGCGACCGCCCCCTCCTATGGGAAAAAATGCGTAAGATAAAAGAAAACAAGTAAAAATGCACTGAAGTTCCTTCGGCGCAATCGAGTTTTTTCTACAGCCAGTACAGCGTACTCTCAAATCCACCGAAAACAGACCTATCTTTCGGCGGTCTCAGTATAACGCTATATGAGCCGCGGCCCATGAAACTTTAACCACGGCACGGTGGTGGTCTATCCTGTATCGTTGCCAGAAGCACGAATATGGCTAACTTTAACCTTAAATAGAATAAAAAAAAATACTGAGGCTAGAAGGCTGCAATTTGGTATGTTTGATGATTGGAGGGTGGATGATCAACATACTGATTTGCAACCCTCTAGCCTCAGTAGTTTTTAAGATCTGAGGGCGGACAGAAAAAGTGCGGACATAAAAAAAAGTGCGGACGATCAGACAAAGCCGGCACAATAGTTTTCTTTTACAGAAAACTAAAAAGACGTACGTTAGTGTATGCGCTGAAAATGGAATTCCATCCATTCTTCGAAATCGGTTTTAAAATTCTGGGAAGTTGACGATGATGTGAGTCGCAGTTTTTAAGTTTTTCGATTCAGGTTCCTGCTTCGTTTTCGCTTTGTCATTTTACTTCAGTTCAAGTTGGTTCGATTTCAATTCCAGTTCCCGTATTATTTTTGTTTTTTAATAAGAAATATTCTTAAGAAATATTCCTGTTCTTCAGTATGCATTTATGCAATGTTTTTGTGGATTTTTTTTTGGCTGTTTTTTTTTTTATAAATAATCCTTTTCTTTAGTATGTATGTATGTAGCGTTTTTGTAGATTTTTTTATGGTTGTGTATGTTTTTTTTTAGATAAGAAATATTCCTTTTCTTCAGTATGCATGTATGGAATGCTTTTGTAGATTTTTTTCATAGCTTTGTTTTTTTCTAAATAAGAAATATTCCTTTTTTCAGTATGCATGTATGGAATGCTTTTGTAGATTTTTTCATAGCTGTGTTTGTTTTTCTAAATAAGTAATGTTCCTTTTCTTCAGTATGCATATATATAATGTTTTTGTAGATTTTTTCATGGCTGTTTGTTTTTTTTAATAAGAAATATTTCTTTTCTTCAGTATGCATGTATTTAATGCTTTTTGTAGATTTTTTCATGCCTGTGTTTTTTAATAAGAAATATTCGTTTCCTTCAGTATGCATGTATGTAATGTTTTTTGTAGATTTTATTTTTTCGTGGCTGTGTTTGTTTTTTAAACGACAAATATTCCTTTTCTTCAGTATTCATGTATGTAATGTTTTTTGTAGATTTTTCATGGCTGTGTTTGTTTTTTATAAATAAGAAACATTCATTTTCTTTAGTATGCATGCATTTCTTTAGTAGTATGTTTTTGATTTTTCCATGACTGTTTTTAATAAAAATATGTAATGTTTTTTGTAGATTTTTTTTTCCATGTAAAAATTTTTACATATCTCCATACAAGTCGTTTTGAATATCGTAATTTGAACACTTTCGTTAAACTAGTCCGGTGAGGATATATCTACCATTTTCCGATACTTCGCCTGAACCCTAACTTTTCCATAAAATCAAGATAATTTTGGGACACACGAACGTTATATTTGAATTCAGATATTTATTTCTGTCGAAGTAAAAACACGAATCAGTTGCTGCACTGCTTTCCTGCAAACTTATTTTTAGACGGGAATTTTTATGCTCTTATATTTATATCCAACAAATGTTTTCCGTGTGAAAACATATTTTGTGAAAAGGGGGCTGGGGGAAGAGTGGAAATTATATTTTTTTTATTATATTTTCAAAATGGTAATAAGTATGTAGTTGCTTAGCAAAACGAACCACCCACAATCAAAGTTATTGGAATAAAAAAATTGAAGGCTAGAAATTATGACTGAGTAGACGAATGGTAAAAAAGTAAGTCTTTATTTAGTATTGTTGCTGTAGAGAATACGTACTGGAATGATGAAATGTTGACACTAAGAGGGTAAATGACGATCATACACATATATATATATGTCTATCTATCTATCTATTTATCTATATATATATATATATATATATATATATATATATATATATATATATATATATATATTATAAAACAAAGCCTGAAACATAGAATGATTTGGGAAGAATAAAATTCCCTTCTGTTTCAAGCGTTTATAATAATTACAATTCCCTCCTAATCCTCAAAGGGCGCTCTACTCGACCCTCTAAGAAGTACCACTAACATTTAGGGGATTAAATGTTTTATGGAAGTTACAAAAAACATTTCTTGAATGATTCCACCCAGAAATTTGTGTAGGTACTCGCTATCTGCTTCGTTAGATGTTATGTTTGAAACCTTCTTCGTATGAAAATATTTTTCAATTTTAGTTTTCCTGTCCGCCCTCAGATCTTAAAAACTACTGAGGCTAGAGGGCTGCAAATTGGTATGTTGATCATCCACCCTCCAGTCATCAAACATAACAAATTGCAGCCCTCTAGCCTCAGTAGTTTTTTTATTTTATTTAAGGTTAAAGTTAGCCAAATCGTGCTTCTGGCCACGATATAGGATAGGCCACCACCGTGCCGTGGTTAAAGTTTCATGGGCCGCGACTTCATACAGCATTATACCGAGACCACCGAAAGATAGATCTGTTTTCGGTGGCCTTGATTATGTGCTGTATCGGCTGTACAGAAAACTCGATCTCGCCGAAGAAAATTTGGCGCATTTTTTATACATTTATTTATTTTTTAAATGGGCTATAGCTATTGGTACAAAGGCAAAAATAGGATACTCAAATTAAACAACCTGTTATTTATATATGAGATATATTTTGTTGCTAATGTCTCAGGGGATTCTGGCCCCCCTCTCCGGAATTACAGTCGTAAACTTCACGTGAATTGGCGCGTTTGAAGGAATGGCCTCTGCTTTAGCTTTGAGAGAGAGGTCATTGACATGAGCTTACGTGGATGCAGATTCTTCTCCTCTATAGGACACAAAGTCTGCTTGTGGTATACGAGGGCTGGGGATTAATGTATTTGCCGGGGTCCAGGTACGTTTGCTTAAGATCAGCAGGTTTTTTATTAATATTTTCATAAAACTGCAGTATCTGCAAAATTTTCGAAATTAAGACATGCCCCCTATTGGGCTCGTGAAACACTAATACACAAGTTACTGCAGTTTCAGAATGATTCTTCAGTGCTTTATTTAGAGGGGGGGTCCCATTTGCAGTATCTGCAAAATCAGTAGTAAGGCAAGGGAAAACTGCAATATCTGCAAAATTTTCGAAATTGAGACATGCCATCCATTGGGCTCGTGAAACACTAATACGCAAGTTACTGCAGTTTCAGAATGATTCTTCAGTGCTTTATTTAGGGAGGTCCCATTTGCAGCATCTGCAAAATCAGTAGTAAGGCAAGGGAAAATTGCAGTATCTGCCATTTTTCTCAGTTTTGTATTTTTGGAGATAATGCATTCCTCCATTTTAGGGGACAAGTAACCTAACAACGTTATCAAGCGTCAACCCCCAACCCACCCACCCCAAAAAAATCAGGAAAAAGCCCGGGGCATTATACCCAAAAGTGAGAGCAGGGATCGTTACTCGAAAGAAAGGAGGCATAGAACTCGGAGAAAACAGAAAATAGGCGACAACTTTACAGCTTACCGTTGAAAGTCAAGACGAAGTTTGGGAACTGGCGCCCTGGCGAGTGTTACGTGACTGCAGAGAGGAAAAGGGATTCGCTTTTAGTACAAGCGAACCGTGGTCAAAGTGGCATCTTTTAAAGGAAGGATTGAATTTGCGTCAGATTAAGTGGGAGTTGGCGGGAAGAAGGGTTAAATCGTAAATAGGTAATTTGACAAATGGTGCTTAATGCCAGGCAAGAGTGACAATAAATGATTCTCCTAAGCCCGTCAAAGATGGCCGGTCCTCAGCAAGATTAAAAACACACAAAAAAAAGTTTGATTCAAAGGCTTTGGAAAAGGGAGAGTGATAATGGAATAAAAAATATATATCTGTTGTCACTGGTACTATACTTTCCTTCATTTTATTCTGTTAAGCTTAGCGTTCAGATCCTTTAAGTAGAAAATCATTATCATTTTCTTCCCCGAATTCTTATAATTTACCATTTAGCGAAGGCCTTCAAGACAATGCTTGTTAACTTTCTAGTTTCTATAACATTTGTAAAACACAAAAATTTCTCTGCATTTATTATAAGGTATTATTTGCCAGTAATATCCTATCGAGTCTCGCTCGTATACTCCAGGGCTCGCTAAGAAACAAAGGAATTTTTTTATATATATCGCGGCATTTGTAAGAGTTTTGCCAAGCCCTGAAATCACGCCTTGTTAATCCAACCTCCATCTTCAGGCTTCACTTCTCAGCAGCAAATTGATGTCCCCACTTCTGTGGATAATGTTGCCAGAGTTACATCTGCAGTTTAGTTTTCTGGAAAAGAAAACTATTGAGATGGCTATTTGTCTGTCCGTCCGCACTTTTTCTGTCCGCCCTCAGATTTAAAAACTACTGAGACTAGAGGGCCGCAAATTGGTATGTTGACCATCCATCCTCCAATCATCAACCATACCAAATTGCAGCCCTCTAGCCTCAGTGGTTTTCATTTTATTCAAGGTTAAAGTTAGTCATGATCGCACGTCTGGCACCGCTATAAGTACCAACAACACAGGCCACCACCGGGCCGTGGCTGAAAGTTTCATGCTTTATAGTTTACTGTAAAAGAAAACTATTGTGCCAACTTGGTCTGTCCGTCCGCACTTTATTCTGTCCAGACTTTTTTTCTGTCTACCCTGAGGTCTTGAAAACTACTGAGGCTAGAGGGCTGCAAATTGCCATGTTGATCATCCACCCTCCAATCATCAAACATACCAAATTGCAGTCCTCTAGCCTGGGTAGTTTTTATTTTAGATAAGGTTAAAGCTAGCCATAATCGTACGTCCGGCACCGTTACAGATACCAACAACACAGGCCACCACCGGGCGGTGGCTGAAAGTTTCATCCTTTTTTTTTTAATGCTGTATAGATAAACGTTCAAAATTCTAGTTTTTTTTTACTGGAGTCCAAAACAGATCTGTTCTGTCCCTCGTCGTTAACTTCTTGTTGCCGAATTCCTCAGAGGCTCTCGTTTCCCAGCCGCTATTATGTGGGTGAATCTATTCTTCATGGAGTGATATCTGATCTTTCTTTGCCTGCTTCTTCTTCTTCCTCGCCATTGAACTTTGGCACTGCGTTTTTCTTTGTTTTCGGACTTCCGCGATTTTTCTCAGCTCGGGAGACGATTATTTTATCACCTGAATTGAGGGGGTCCACTGGCGGCGCGCTTCTTCAGTTTTATCTGTATTCCTTTCTTTTTTTTTAAATCGCGCGGAAAAGGATGAGTTCATATTTTGACATTTTTATCTAGGTGATTAATGGTAATTTTTTTTTTTATTTTACTTATGAATCATCTCTCTCTCTCTCTCTCTCTCTCTCTCTCTCTCTCTCTCTCTCTCTCTCTCTCTCTCTCTCTAATTCAAAAGAAGAATAGTATAATTTCTCTCTCTCTCTCTCTCTCCTCTCATTTTATGTCTTACTGTCACGTAAGTTCCACCAAGAGATCAAAGAATAATAGTATAATTTCTCTCTCTCTCTCTCTCTCTCTCTCTCTCTCTCTCTCTCTCTCTCTCTCTCTCTCTCTCTTTTATATATCTTGCCATCACGTTAAATTCCACCAAGAGCTAAATAAAAAAATAACAGTATGATTCTCTCTCTCTCTCTCTCTCTCTCTCTCTCTCTCTCTCTCTCTCTCTCTCTCTCTCTCTCTCTCATTTTATATCTTGCCATCACGTTAAATTCCGCCAAGAGCTAATTCATAGAATAATAGTATAATTTTGAATTCCTGAAAATATTTGAAGCAAAACGTACTGAACGATAGGTGGGTAGTGAGGCCTGATGAGGACCTACCGACTCTGACCTGCCGACAGTCATTACGGAACCTTGATTTTTCCCCTACCAGTGGAATCAAAATAATTTCCAACATAAGGTTTTTCACGGTTGGTGAACGCTTTGCACATATACTAAAAATGGTAAATATAAATCAAGTTGGAGTTGTTACATGAGAACATTACAGTTCTATAGATTTTGTGATGGTCGCTCTGGCACGACAGGAGAAGATCTGACATTCTCATAATTTATAAGACCGAAACAGTTATGCATTGGTTATTATATTAAATTCAGATTGTGTTGGATTAGTTTGGTGTTGTATCATTGTAACAGGTATACAGATCTACCCGAAACCTCATGACGGATATTTTAAGTAACTTCAATCCCAGTTAGTTTGGTGGAATATCTTTTAAGTAACTTCAATCCCAGTTATTTTGGTGGCATAAGTAAGCATCAGGACACACACACACACACAAAAAACTTTGAATCTCCCAATAATCTGGCGTACGAGGAACCTTGCTGCTTCAGTCATCTAACGCCGTCAGAAAATCCAGGAATGCTCCTCACTCCGAAGTATGGAAATGAGGCCCCCCCCTTCAGACTCGAACACATCGGATTCTCGGAAGAGTGCAATATTACATTCCTTACTGTGAACTTTACGGCCAATTCATTCAAATGAACAGCCCATTCAGACAAAAACAAGTCTCTCAACGTTCTTCTTCGCCACCGTCGTCAACTCAATTACCTCCTTCGGTAAGTCGCAACCAACTTTGGTTCGATTTGAGGTGTTCGCATTTTTAGTTGTTTGGTCGTCATCTCTGGCGTCTCTCCCCAAGTCCTGATCTCGTTCGGTGGGATAATGTCTCCTAAGGTAGCAACAGCTGTTTGGCGTCTGGTTCTGACGTTATTCGAATATTTGCATATTTGTTTCATTAAAAATTTTTCTTCTTACCATCGACATTTGGTGATTTTCATTGCGTTTTAATTTGTTTTCTGTTCTTATGTATGTGTTTGCGTGCGCAAGTCGATGTGGAAAAGGTGATTATGCACTAAGGATCATTATGGTTAAATAGGCAGGGAAAGTGTGGCTTTGGCCCATAAAGGAAAAGTGGTAAAACTTTATCTCTTTAGATTACGACATTTCGCAATAATGTCGTAGGTTTTACAGGTTAAGAAGAAGGCAGGGGATTTTAGTGTCTGTGGCAGAGATAAAGAATAGAAAGCGCATTACCTTTAGAGTTGACGACATGCTCTCATTATTAGTAGGAGATTAAGATCTAGAGATTGCTCTGTGCTTCAGATGGCATTCTGAGGGCACGTAATTCTCATAGTGTTTCGAAAAGGTAAGCTAGGTTAATTTTTGCATTTGGCACTAGCTTGAGATGACACAGGGTAAAAACGCCCAGTAGCCAGTTCCCGGTCGTATTTTCCCGAGATGTAACCCAGTACCGGGACCTTTCCCTGAAAAAAAGCGGGACGCCACACCTTAAAAACTAACCATAGAATTTTACTGAAAATAATTTCATTATTTTTCCCACCTAACCTAACCTACCTAAACTAACCTAACCTATGGGCATGGCAAAAAAACAGGGTTGGTACAATACTAGCATACACCTCAGGAATTTGTTTCCCTGTCAGAAGAAATTTGAGCTCGCTGTCGACAAGCAGTTAAATGCGAGGAAGAAATGGCTCCGTGAAAATGTTGCAAGAAAGTAACGAAATTTATGAGGTCTTGAAATCATTGGCTCAGGAGTTCTGGGAACAAAATCTTTAGATGGAAGCCATTAGCTGAAGGAAGAAAGAAAGGTTATATAAAATGGCAGTTGGAGAGATAAAAGAGCAGTGTGAGATGACGCAAAAGAGAATATTGTCCTCTCAACGCTGTTAATTATATAATCAGTGGAGAGAGTAGAAGTGAGATTTTTGTGAGATGCCGAAAAAGGCTATAAATCAGAAGGCTTAGAGAATTTTAAGGAAGATAAGAAAAGGAAGATAACGATAGTGTTGCCGAAAAAACGTAATTAGAGATCAGTGAGATAAGACACATATTCCCCTCGGCGTTCATTTACCATAAACCCTCTAGTTACTCAGCCCCTTAGTGGGGTTAGTGCCGTCAGTGCACCTCATGCGGTACACTGTGGGCATTACTTAAGGTTCGTTGCCATGTGCCCTCGGCCCCTAGCTGCAATCCCTTTCGTTCCTTTTACTGTACCTACTTTCATAGTCTCTTTCTTCCATCTTACTTTTCACCCTCTCCTGACAGATGATTCATGGTGCAACTGCAAGGTTTTCCACCTGTTACACCTTTCAGAACCTTTTACTGTTAATTTCCCTTTCTGCTCTGAATGACCTCATTGGTCCCAGTGCTTGGCCTTTGGCCTAAATTCTATATATTCAGTTCTAGTTATTCAGAGAGATGATAAAGCAATGAGTGAAAATTTAGATTCGTCTTTTCACAGTGGAAGAGACTTGAAAGTTTTTATTTTTTTTTTTTTATGATTTTTTTTTTTTAATAGAAAATAGCCAAGCAAGGATTCATTTACACCAGGAAGCTAAATAATGGCTTTAGAATTAGAGGAAAAACTATATATTCAAAAATTATCAGCAAACTCGAACTGCTGTAGATTGGGGCTATCTAGAGACTGGTAATAGACGTAAAACGCTCACGCTTTCTTCAAATAAAACCGTCCATGCGTTTTTGCTGTCACTTTCTACCAAAACCATCCGTCGCCATCAGTAATGACTTTCGTAGTGGGGACGGAGAGAGCTTTATTGAGGAGGCTAGGGACCGTAGCAGTTTTCCAGGGGAGTTGAAGAATGTTTTGGAGAGAAGCCAGAAGGCTGTACACGGAAATGAAGTTCAGCTGTTATTCTTCTTTTACGAAGTTCGTAGCCGTAAAAACGAACCTTGAAATGGTTTGTTTCGGGTTTAGGGGTAACAAAGGGAGGAACAGATGGCGATTCTAAATTATCCGAGCGCGCCTGTTGTTTCTCCGTTTCATTCGAAGAGAAAGCATAGTTGTACATTGTTTGTATGCAGAAAAGATGTTAAGGAGTGGGAATGTAACTCCAACAGTAAATCTACCTCTTGGATATCGGGTACGGTCAAAAGGCAACTGTCGTTTGCAAAGTTAAGACTGTGGGGAATGTAGATAGACCCCTTCTCACGAAGTTTGAATTGAATGGAGCTTCTCCAAAGCCACCGATTACATACATTTTAGGAAAAATAAAGAATAATATATCCATTTTAATTTTACTTTGTCTAGAGGCAGACTTCTGTACAAAAACGCCTGATATTTTAATCGGAGCTGAAATTGAACTGTCTTGACCACACAATGACAGAATGAAGTTTTTAATGATCTTGAGTATTTGCGTTGAACGACTAGAAATTTATTGAATGAAGAAAAATTAGATTTTGCTCCCACTCATGTGTGCGTTTTCATATGTGGATGTGTATATTTTTGTTTGTGAAGAACATGAGGGTCATGATATACTATGATGTTGCGTTTTATGCAGATTTTATCGATAAACAGACATTAGAAAATAGTTACAGTAATATGGCAAACAATTGCAAGTACTGGTGTTTCCCAAAATTTTATGGACCCTTTTAGTTTTCTGTAAAAGAAAACTTTTGAGATGGCTACTTGTCTGTCCGTCCGCACTTTTTCTGTCCGCCCTCATCTTAAAAACTACTGAGGCTATAGGGCTGCAAATTGGTATGTTGATCATCAACCATCCAATCATCAAGCATATCAAATTACAGCCCTCTAGCCTCAGTAGTTTTTATTTTATTTAAGGTTAAAATTAGCCATGATCGTGCGTCAGGCACAGCTATAGGTGCCAACAACACAGGCCACCACTGGGCCGTGGGTGAAAGTTTCATGGGCGGCGGCCGAGAGTTTCATGGGCCGTGGCTGGGAGTTCCATACAGCATTACACCCTGTACAGAAAACTCGATTTCGCCGAAGAAACCTCGGCGCATTTTTTACTTAAATTGGTATCTTAATTTATTGTTGTCAGTCAAGTCTGCTTACCATGTAATTCTCATAACTGAAAAAAAAATGCCTAGTAAAAGAAAATGTAAGAGTTGTCAGCCTGTTTTTCAGTCTTTATTTGTGGTAGAGACAATTCTGTCGAAAGCTCAGTCTAACATTCATAATTTGTAAGAATATTTTAATTAACGCTAGAAACCACGGTTTCAGTACTTGCAAGAGGGCGAATGAAGCCAGGAGATTCCTTTTACCAATGAGAAATATATATATATATATATATATATATATATATATATATATATATATATATATATATATATATATATATATATATATATATATATGTATGTATGTATGTATATATATATATATATATATATATGTACATATATATATATATGTATTATGTGTGTATGTGTGTTTGAGTATGTTGATATGCATCTTGAGACACATGCATATTTATAGCTTGAAGAAAAATAAGGGGGGATTATACCCCGATGAAGTATACACGGATTTTGTTATCAGGAGATATGATAAGAGTTCATTGCGTTTACATAAAGAATGGCTTGTCTATAATGGATCGTTGTTGTTTAAGGTCTACGTGAAAGGTTCTAGTGATAAGGAAAATATGATGTAATTTAAGTGTAGGCCCCAGGGAGAGCTTAGACCAGATCAAGAGGGAAGAAGTGTTCAAGAAAAAATGTCTGATAACAATGTCAGCAATTTAGCACCAACCCCTCTGTCTTGCTCAGTATCTCAACAATTGTTCAGTACTCACTCCATCGATACGAAATTGCTTTTCCTTCAGAACTTTGTACATTTTCTCTTTATTTAATACAGATTTAATTATTCGCGTCCTCTCCTGTGATTTACCTCGCAGAAGTCCAGCTTTTGTTTCTCCCTAAAAAAATATGATTTTTTATTACTGTATTTTTCCTTCATGCTGTTCTTGACTACATCATTCATCCTTTTGTATATTTGTCAACAATCATCTTTTTTTAGTCTTGCGACTGCACGTCAAACAATCTCCCTTTTTATTCCTGCAATAAACCTCTCATTTCCTTGTCTTGTTACTGAGTGTTTTTTATTTCTTCCCTCGCGCTTGTAAATGCAAACGCTTCATAAAATTATGAGATTTATGGGTAAGGTAGTGAAGAAGAAGAAGAAGAAGAAGAAGAAGAAGAAGAAGAAAGAAAAATAATGAGAAGTAACGGAAATTTCAACGGTGAATCCCATCCGAAGAAACGAAATTGTACCGGAGAGAAAGGTTAATGAGCAGATGGAATAAAAAAAAGAAACAAAAATCTATCGGAAAGATGTTCATGCATGCTCACAGTGTAGGTAAACTTTCGTAATTACGCCATTTTTCCCATCTGGAGAAAGTGTATTTTGTTGAGGCAAAGAAATACCCTTGAATAAAGTACTCGCATTGCCTTAATGCCGCATTTCTTTTCCCCCTCTTCCATGAGTTTAATATATATCTCAGTAGTCCCCTTTTGTGCCAGGCAATATTTATCGAGGGTCGGGGATATTGCTGTTCGCGTTTTCCTGTACATGTTTCGTGTTCTTTATTCCCTTCTTTTCTACTTTCAGAAGTAAATTCGAGTAATTTTTTTATAATCAGTTGGGACAGAGACAGCATCGGAGTTCGGCTTGCAACAATGAGCATGCGAACCACGATAAACAGAACGGTTTATATTGTCCAAAGCCGTATAATCTAGAAATAATTTTGATACAAGACTGAATTAAATTTTGTTCTTTGCAGAATTTTGCGTTTAGATGCGTGGGATGCATAGGAAACACAGGGTAGTGAGTTTGGGAAATATTTTCTCGCGGTTTCGTCAAGTAAATTTGAATATCATTGAGAGAAATGCTTCAAAACTCCATGTGTATTGAAATGAGTTTGGCTACAAGTATTTAAACTCCCGAACTCTGAGGCTTGTCAGCCAAGAATGTCTCCGTTCTGTCAAAATGTTTCCTCTTGATTTTATCAAGAAAAGTAGAATATCATTGAGAGAAATACTTTAAAACTTCATTACTATAGAAATTAATTGGCTAAGAGTTTTAAAATTCCCAAATTCTGAGGCTTTTCAGCCAAAATGTCTCCCTTCTGTCAAAATATTTCCTCATGGTTTTATATAAAACAGAAAAAGTCGAATATCATTGAGAGAAATACTTCAAAACTTCATTTGTATAGAAATTAGTTTGGATAAAAGTATGAAAATTGCTGAACTCTGAGGCTTTTCCATCCCAGAAATATCTTCGTTCTGTCAAAATATTTCCTTATTGTTCTATCAAAAAAAGAAGAATATTGAGAGAAATACTCTAAAATTTCATTTGTATAGAAAAGAGTTTGGATGAAAGCATGAAAATTGCTGAACTCTGAGGTTTTTCATCCCAGAAATATCTCCCCTCTGTCAAAATATTTCCTCATGGTTCTATCAAAAAAATAGAATATTGAGAGAAATACTTTAAAACCTCATTTGTATAGAAATGAGTTTGGATGAAAGCATGAAAATTGCTGAACTCTGAGGCTTTTCCATCCCAGAAATATCTCCGCTCTGTCAAAATATTTCCTCATGGTTCTATCAAAAAAAAAGTAGAATATTGAGAGACATACTTTAAAAGTTTATTTGTATAGAAATCATTTTGGATGGAAGCATGAAAATTGCTGAACTCTGAGGCTTTTCCATCCCAGAAATATCTCCGCTCTGTCAAAATATTTCCCCATGGTTCTATAAAAAAAGTAGAATATTGAGAGATATACTTTAAAACTTCATTTGTGTAGAAATAAGTTTGATTTGAAAGCATGAAAATTGCTGAACTCTGAGGCTTTTCCATCCCAGAAATATCTCTGCTCTGTCAAAATATTTCCTCATGGTTCTATAAAAAAAAGTAGAATATTGAGAGAAATACTTTAAAACCTCATTTGTATAGAAATAAGTTTGGATGAAAACATGAAAATTGCTGAACTCTGAGGCTTTCCATCCCAGAAATATCTCCGCTCTGTCAAAATATTTCCTCATGGTTCTATAAAAAAAGTTGAATATTGAGAGAAATGCTTTAAAACTTTATTTGTATAGAAATAAGTTTGATTTGAAAGCATGAAAATTGCTGAACTCTGAGGCTTCCCATCCCAGAAATATCTTCGTTTTGCAAAAGTGGCCTGGATTCTTGGAGTATAGAGTATGCTTTCCATATAGAGATGGTAAATGAAAAATGCATTGCCTCTCCCACGCTCACTCACGAACAAACACGCTCACAAACCTAAAGACGAAGAATCGATGTCCCTCTGTAACTGGAAAGACGCGAGAGAGAGAGAGAGAGAGAGAGAGAGAGAGAGAGAGAGAGAGAGAGAGAGAGAGAATGTTGAAAGACTGAGGTTCGGTGATTTCTTAAAATGACGAATCGTTAATTAGATGTTTCTTGTTATCACCTCGTTTTGTTGATGTAGGTTCTTTACTTCGAAGTCCTATTTTTGATGGTGTCCACAAGAAAAATATTCATATTTTCGTGTATTTAGTGACATAGCATTTCCTGAAATGGATACTTTTATCGACGGATCATGCTTATCGTTTAGGGTAAAGTATTTCCGACGAGGTAAATTTCGCTTATAGTAAACTGTCGGCTCAACCTTGTATCTGCATTGATTGTGAAATGCATTAAAGGGGTCATGCAGGATGCCATAACTCTTCAGATGAGTAGGGGATGCAATGCACGTCTTGCAAGCAATTATTGCATTAGCTTTGAATGATATGGCGACTAGCTGAAAAGGCAGTTGACACACGCTTCTGATTATTATCGTTTGATTCATCGGTGGTGCAAACATTCCATTTCAAGTGTGACTGAAAGCATTTTACAGAAGAAAAGTTTTCTTCGGCAAAGTCTTCTGACTTGATGTGCGAAGGTCTGTGCAAAATATCGCGATATATTTTACTTGTTTAAATCACTCTTTACATATTTGTTTTATAAAGAAATGAAGAGTAAGGTAGCAGTTGTTCTGCGATATATAATATATATATATATATATATATATATATATATATATATATATATATATATATATGTATGTGTGTGTGTGTGTGTGTGTGTGTGTGTGTGTGTATATATATATATACAGTATGTATTTATATATGTATGTATACATATATATGTACTATATATATACATGTATATATATATACATATAAGTATATATATATATATGTGTATGCATATATACTCGTTTTATTGGTCTAGTGGTTACGACACTCACCACACAAGCGAGAGGGCTAGAGTCTGATTTTCAAGAAGAAACTCTTAGGCACGTTCGGTTAATACCCAGTGTGTTTCTGTTGTCTTGTACAAGGAATTATGTACTGGATAGTTAGTCGACTGGTGTGGACTGCAACCAAGGTGGAGAAAGGTATGAGGCCGACGGTCTCATCCTAAAATGTCCTCTGAAAACCAGAACGGTTGCATATAATGGCGCCTTCTCTTCTTAGTGGAAAAGCGTAAATATACAATATATATATATATATATATATATATATATATATATATATATATATATATATATATATATATATATATATATATATATATATATATATATATTACTAAAACCGGAAGTATGTAAGGATATTTTTATTAGCTTTCAGGGGGAGCATTCTCCCTTCTTTCAGGGAAAAAGGAAGTGGAATCTTTTTCATATTCCCAAATTTTAGTGAGCCCCTGTATGTTTTCGTATGTAAGTGCATGGCAACTGTTCTCATACACACACACACACACACACACACACACACACACACACACACACACACATACATATATATATATATATATATATATATATATATATATATATATATATATATATATATATATATATATATATATATAGTATATATATATATTACATATATATATATATATATATATATATATACAGCATACATACATACAAACAAACAAACTTACACAGTATATAATAGTTCAGGAAAAGTAATGGTTTCAAATTTGAACGTCAGTGGCATGTTTGGTTTGAGACTACCGGAATACCTCGAATTCATTTAGCTGAAGGGAATAGTTTCCATACATCGTGAAGGAGAGAAATCTGCTCTCTTGTTCCGCCACGCTGGGACCTCAGATAATAATAATAATAATAATAATAATAATAATAATAATAATTTTATATCAGCGCAAGGTCATATACATGGAACATACAAATTAGACAATAACATACACGCGACTAGATACATGATAACATGATGAAAGTTAAGTATACCTTAGTTTAACCAGACCACTGAGCTGATTAACAGCTCTCCTAGGGCTAGCCCGAAGGCTTAGATTTATTTTACGTGGCTAAGAACCAGTTAGTTACCTAGCAACGGGACCTAGGGTTTATCGTGGAATCCGAACCACATTATAACGAGAAAGGAATTTCTATCACCAGAAATAAGTTTCTCTGATTCTTCATTGGCCGGTCGGAGAATCGAACGCGAGCCCATCAGAGTGCTATCCGAGAACGGTACCAACCCGTCCAATGAGGAACTATATATGAAAAATGATAATCGGCAATATCCTCAAATAATATTAATTAGCTGTTCTGACTTACCTTGCTTCCGCTGAGAATGTATCAGTGTAGAATACGTGTATATGTATGGAACGCATACATTTTTTGTGTATTCTTGAGGTGTATTTTGTGCTGTGATTGTTTTTTTGTTTTAATTATGAAGTATATTACAAGAAGCAACATTAGTTTCGTTTCTAATCCAGTTTTGGAAGTGAAGAATAAATAAAGGTAAAAGACGAAATGACCTTTTAACCCCAAATGAAACGATAAACATGCCTCTTGATAGGCGTATGGATGGAGGAGAATGATAGAATTAAAAAAAAAAAGCCCAGGGAAGAAATTTCGAAGGCTTGTGGTAGAATGAAAAAAACTAGCCAATATGGAACAGTATGAACTTTGCAATCCACTGAGTAAATCTGAAATATAGTGGGTATACCGGTGGTATGGAATATGGAATATAGAATTAGGGCCTAAGGCCAAGCACTGGGACCTATGAGATCATTCAGCGCTGGAAAGGAAATAGATAGTGAAAGGTTTGAAAGGTGCAACGGGAGGAAAACTTCAAAGCAGTTGCACTATGAAATGATTGTTAAAAGAGGGTGGATAGCAAGGTGGAAGAAAGATAATATGAATGGGGCACAGTAAAAGGAACGAAGGGGGTTGCAGCTAGGGGTCGAAAGGACGCTGCAAAACCTTTAGTAATGCCTACATTGCATCCCGTGAGGTGCACTGACGGCACTACGGCCTTGCGGGGCTGGTAGTATGTTACAATCTTTTAAAGGAACAAAACCATCCCAATACTCGTTTCCAGTCCAGCCCGGAAAAAAATAGAAAAAAGTAAAGGTTGAAAGTTTGCTTTAACTTGAAAGGAGGAAGGCCTTCCTTCTTCGGATAAAAACAAATGAGTTGCGTTTGATCCACACATGTCGGAAAAAGTACAAAATGCACTACGGATATTAGAACACTTTCCAAAACAGTGCTGGTTGACGTCAGAGTAAAATCAAGCAAGTGAAAAATGCGCCGAAATTTCTTCGGCGCAATCAAGTTTTCTGTACAACGTATAATCAAGACCATCGAAAATATATTTATCTTTCGGTGGTCTCGGTATAATGCTGTATGAGCCGCGGCCCGTGAAACTTTAACCACGGCCTAGTGGTGGCCTGTCCTATAGCGTTGCCAGATGTACGATCATGGCTAAATTTAACCTTAAATAAAATCAAAACTACTGAGGCTAGAGGGCTGCAATTTGGTATGTTTGATGACTGGAGGGTGGATGATTAAAATACCAATTTGCAGCCGTTTAGCCTCAGCAGTTTTTAAGGTCTGAGAGCGGAAAGAAAAAGTGCGGACGGACAGACAAAGCCGGCACAATAGTTTTCTTTTACACAAAACTAAAAATGTGAGATATAAAATATCAGTCAGGTTTTAAAACGGGAATGCAATCATTTCAAATTGCGTGATGATCTCAACAATAAGCTTTGATAAACCGTGAGCATTGCATATTCTCCTATAATTGTTTATATTTATACCTGTAAATATTTGAAGCACGAGAAAAACATTGTATGCATCGCAGATAAATATAATTAAATTGAAGTACCCGGATTGTATTATTGTCGAGTCTTTTCCCCTCGTTGTGGTACCCCACATTTCAGTACTGCAGGGTATACCGCGCAATATTTCACGGGGGTAGGGGTATCGGGGTTTCATGTTTTTATATTACAGGTATATTTATTTTTCTATTTCATATCTGCAAAACTATCCGAATTAAATACAAAGAATTTTGATTGTTTTTATTCATTAATGTGATTGTCATAACTGGTAATAATATGAAACGTAGATTTATTTATCGACTTGCCGTGGATATTATTTTTAAGAACATTTCATGGTAACTTGCACTTTTTATACGTATATTGTCTCTCTCTCTCTCTCTCTCTCTCTCTCTCTCTCTCTCTCAACATAATTGTTGCATTTTTCTAAAAACAGTTGGAACTGAAATTTGTCTCTCTCTCTCTCTCTCTCTCTCTCTCTCTCTCTCTCTCTCTCTCTCTCTCTCTTCGTTCTCGTTGGAACTCTCTCTCGCTCTCAACATAATTGTTGCATTTTCTAAAAACAGTTGAAACTGAAATTTCTCTCTCTCTCTCTCTCTCTCTCTCTCTCTCTCTCTCTCTCTCTCTCTCTCTCTGACAGGCCAAAGCACGTGACTGAACTTGAATACACATCGATATATTTTGAATATACACGACCATATTATAATGCGTGATAATGATGCATTTAAAAATATTAATAAAAACAATGTATACATGTAATGAATGGATCGTTCATCAAATAGGATACAAGGACAGTATCCTAATTCACCTCTGGGTGAGTGGGGTCCGTGTAAACAATGGAAGGAAGGAATCAGATGCAGATGAAACGCTTGCTTAGTTAAGTACGACAGTTGGCTGTAGGCTGGAAAGTTAGTTACTGATTGAGCAGATACTGAAGAGGGAAAATGGATCAGGGAATAAAACAGGTATAGGTGACTGAGCCACGACATTCAAGGTAAAAGTAACAGATAAATACTCTTCCGTAAATTATAAAACACAAAGCAAAACCGAGCAGAACGCTCGTTTCAAAAGCCAACACACGAATTACGTAAACGAAATCTGACAGAGGGAGGTTGTAAGCTGATAGACGGAGGGTAATGAAGTGATTATAAGGGAGTTCTGCGTAGATTGTTCGTGGGTGTCGAATGTATGACTGAAATCGATGCCGATCCTGGTATTAGTTCATTATGAAACGGTATTGAATAATGCTTACCAACATATGACAAGAGAAGGACACACGCATATATACTGTATATATATATATATATATATATATATATATATATATATATATATATATATGTGTGTGTGTGTGTGTGTGTGTGTGTGTACTATATATATATATATATATATATATATATATATATATATATATATATATATATATATATATATATATATGTGTGTGTGTGTGTGTGTGTGTGTATGTGTATATATATATATATATATATATATATATATATATATATATATATATATATATATATATATATATATATATATATATATATATAGTGTGTGTGTGTGAGTGAGTGACTGAGAGAGAGAAAGAGAGAGAGAGTGAGCTTCTTGTCAAATCTACAGTGCACTGCAATGATTTCCGTGATGAATTTTAATAGATAAACGATCTTGTCGTGCCGTTCAGGCGACAACGTTTAGGAATCTGCCCCCGTTGTTCAAAGTATGTGGTGGACCTTCCTAACAAAAATATTGTCAGTGAAACAACACTTTTCTCCTCCCACGAGCACTCACTTCAAAGCACTTGCAACCTAATGAAAAGGGTCGATGGCACTTTTTAGATGGTGTGTGAGGGGTGGATCCCGAAGGAAAAAAAAAAATCTGTTTTGCGAGTCCTCCACAAAACTTTACTTTATTCACTGTAAATACTTCTTTATTTACTGTAAATACTACTTTATTTACTGTAAATACTACTTTATTTACTGTAAATACTACTTTATTTACTGTAAATACAGGTAGTTCAATTATGTTTTTGCATTATATAGGCTGTGATTTTATATAGAATTTGGGGAATATACCAAGAAAATCAGAACACTTAAACACCCTGAACGGCACAGTACCATCTTAATTGAAACAAGCCATTGGAGAATAATAATTTAATTGCATAATGGAACTCGTTTAGGTGCAAGTAAACTCTTTGAGGAGTAAAATTAGTTGCTATATTTGGGCTCCAATATCCGGTAAACAATAAGTTCGTGTGACTCCGTTCATGATAGAAAACTTGCTTGCCGGAGGGATGTCTCTCTTTGTTACCTAAGGCTCGATAGCGAAAGGTATTTAATAAAATGTATTCGGTATTAAATTCTGTAGAACAAATTCTACGAGGAAAATGCTCCCTGTATTGATAATCATTATTATCAATGGTGCATTGATATATTGTGACCGGAAATAATGATTAAAAAGCCACATTAATGTAAATGGAAGACTATTTTTCCAAAGTTCAAAAAAGGTTAAAAAAATGGTGGGAACTCTCGACCGTTTGCACAACGGTCCTCTTCAGTTGGCTGTAGAGGACCGTTGTGCAAAGAGGACCGTTGTGCAAACGGTCCAAGGCTCCTCCCCCCTTTTTTAAAAAAATTTTTTTTATTTTTGTATTTGTTTTTTTTAATCTTTCGTATTTTGGAAAAATACGGACCGTTGTGCAAACGGTTAAAAACTTCCCCCTTTTTAACCTTTTGTATTTTTGTATTTTTTGTAACCCTTCGAATTTGGAAAAATACGAACAGTTGTGCAAACGGTCAAAAACTCCCATCCCCCCCCTTTTTTAACCGTTTTTGTATTTTGGAAAAATACAGTCTCTCAATTACGTTATTGTGGCTTTTAAATCATCACTAATAAAATTCATGACTTTTCAAAGGCCAATGATTTGAAATTACCTCCGACTCCGTTTCAGAATACCTTAGTTATTAAGATATATTTTAGACATAGCAAGAATGTGACATTGGCAAGTTGCTTGTAAATATCGCAGCAAGAATATAACATTGGCAATATATCCTATGGGTTACATTAATACGCTTATCGATAATTCAGAGGTTAATAACGAAGTGGAAAAATTACAGTTCGCTTTAAAGCAAGATGTGTGAATTGTCAGTGTAGAGGGATTGTGACTATGTAAAGAAATGCCTATGCATACTGTGTTGATGTATACTGTAACCATATTGTAAAAATTGTAATTGTGAATAATGTAAGTTTAATCCTTTCAATAAAAAGTGAAAAATAAATTGGATGATTTACTATCAGTGGTGCATTAGTTTTCTGTAAAAGAAAACTATTGTGTTAGCTTTGTCTGTCCGTCAGCAATTTTTTTCTGTACGCACTTTTTCTGTCCGCCCTCAGATCTTAAAAACTACAGAGGCTAGTGGGCTGCAAATTGGTATGTTGATCATCCACCCTCCAACCATCAAATATACCAAATTGCAGTCCTCTAGCCTCAGTAGTTTTTATTTTATTTAAGGTATATTTAGCCATAATTGTGCTTCTGGCAACGATATAGGATATGCCACCACCGGGCTTTGTTTAAAGTTTCATGGGCCGCGGCTCATACAGTATTATACCGAGACCACCGAAAGATAGATCTGTTTTCGGTGGCCTAGATTATACGTTGCACCGGCTGTAGAGAAAACTCGATTGCGCTGAAGAAACTTGGGCGCATTTTTTACTTTATTTTTTTTTAAGCACAGAAAATACCTATTATTCTAA
>NC_089753.1:33078912-33096412 GCF_040412425.1 Macrobrachium rosenbergii | reverse complement strand
CTACGCTTACATTGTCGCCCCCGTAGGCAATAATCAATGATCTTTGCAGCGTTCCTTCGACCCCTAGCTGCAACCTCTTTCATTCCTTTTACTGTACCTCCGTTCATATTTTCTTCCACCTTACTGTCCACCCTCTCCTAACAATTGTTTCATAGTGCAACTGCCACCTTTTCCTCCTGTTACATCTAGCTAACCCTCTTACTGTCAAGTTCCCTTGCAGCGCTGAATGACCTCATAGGTCCCAGGGCTTGGCCTTTGGCCTAAATTGTGTATTCTATTTTATTCTCCATCTACATTGTCGCCTCACGCCATCCTTTCTTTTCACAAGTCTTATCTAAAATGCATTCCGCCGAATCCAGATAGGAAACCGTGCTTTGCCCAAACCCAGGTACGGTGACGATATTGAGATTTTATGAGTAATTTGTTTTGGTATCGTCCCTGTCGACGACTGACAATAGGAATGACATATGAAATGCGGACGGATTAGATATTGTTTCGGGCGAATAGCGATCTGTTATCGGGAATTAAAAGCGATAAGGTCACGAGAATTTAATCAGTTGCTTGGGAGGGTAAGGTTGTTTCAAAGCACGTGATATTTTATTGTTGAACGTTTTGTGTAGGAAATTATTAGAGAAAATTATAAAAAAAAAAAGCCACTTGATTAGGTGCATGTCCGACGGTCAAGGACAAGGAAGGTGTATGCAGGTGACTTAAAATTTGGTTAAAGAGTTTATAAAAATCAAGGACGGACCGACTGCAGGTTTGAACGAACATAGAAGAATAAATAGAAAGCAGAATATGGAACACTTGAGTCGGAATTTCTGTTTCAGTGTAAGGCATTGCATGGAGGGATAATGCAGAAACTGTTCAGATTGCATTTGACTGCTTTTATAGAAAATTACTTCATTAGGAAATGAATGATTATTATATGTAGGTATGCATACGTATATATATATATATATATATATATATATATATATATATATATATATATATATATATATATATATATATATATATATATATATATATATATATATATACATATATATATACATACATATATATACATATATATATATATATATATATATATATATATATATATATATACATACATGCAGGGCAGTTGAAGGACTCCTGTTTAAACGCCGCTGCTAGTAGTGAACTGGGCCCTTCGTCTTAAGGACTTCTCCTCGAGAGTTTCATTGACCTCATACGAGTCACCGTTGCAATACCTATGGTCATCATCGCCGTTAAAAGGTAAAAATAAATTGACGATACGTTATAAAATTTCAAGTAAACCAGCTTCCTCTGTGAAATTCAAAATATTCTCTCGAGATCCCAGGAAAGACGATAATTACCCTCTTCATCAATGAACTCTGAGAAGAAACGATTTCTCAAATTCCCAAGGTTAGGGCACTGAACAAGCCCCATGTGCTACACAGAGAATGATGGCAATAATGCGAGATGCACTTTCCCCTGAATGAATTCTTGGCATGGGAGAATTTTGGTATAAACTAAGTGGTGCTGAGTACAATACAAAAATAAAAATAAAAATATTTTAATCATCTGGAAAACAGAAACAAAGTAAGAAAGAGCATTCTATTAATGGGAAATCAAGCTGCAATGATATTCTTATCAGATCTTCCAAGGAATCCTGCCTTCCTCTTCTGGAGAGGACACTCCCCTTCAAGGGTGCCCTCAAGAACTGGCTTCCCCAAGGAGCCTTAGGCCCTCACCAGACCCGCTTCCCCAACCTGACAGGATACCTGCCTTCCTCCAAGGAAGCAGCCTCTGGGTCGCACTAATAAAAATTGCGAGGACAAGTGAAAGAGCTGGAAGGTATTTCGAAAAGGATAGAGCTGGGAGTAAATGCGAGCAAGCGTTAGATTATGAGAGTAAATGGGAACATGTAAAAATGATCGAGCAAAGAATGTCATGTAGACTGGACATGGCTGATTTGCATAGGTCTTGGGAGTAAATATAATGGATTATGGTAAGGTGAGAAAATAGGTGTGTCAAAGAATAGAAGAAGTCAGGAAAGGAGCATGTTGTGAGCGAAACATTGGAGAGAGAGAGAGAGAGAGAGAGTAGGAATGTCTCTGGAAGCAAAGTTTGTAATTGGGATGTGGGGAATTCATGAATGGATTGGTGAGCCACCTCTCCTTTATGAAAGTGAAGTTGGGTTATGTGAATGAAAGGAACAGCGTTGAAGCCGCTGGAATTATCCTTTAGTATATGCTTCATATAAAGAGTTAAAAGTGTGACAAATGTGGAAATACACAGAAATGGTGAAAAGGTTAGATGATGTCAACGTATGGACCTTAGTGTTCTGAAATGGTTTGTGCATGTGGAAAGAACAAAGGAATAAGGGTAAGTAAAACGAATGGATAATTCGAAGGTGCTAGGAGGAAAGATGAGAGGGAGAACAAGAAAATGCTGGAAAAGGTGGAATGGAAGAGCTATTCGAAAGGAAGGGCAACAATATCATGAAAGTGAGAAAGAGCTGACAATTAGAGGTGAATGGTGCAGTGAGTGTGTGGAAGTTATCTGCGCAGGGATTTCATCCTTGATTTAGCAGTTATAATATGAACGCAGCAGATGTCATTTTCCATGGAGCCATCCACTCTTAGGCAATCTGTTTTATGTAAAAAAGTACACGTGTATAAACTATTTAAATGGATGCGCATGATAATACTACGCGTATCATACATAGTAAGTAGGTATTTAGGCAAGGTGATTGCGTCATTGTTTTCCCTCGTGCCGCCTCCCAAGTTTTTTCCTTTAAGGAGGCAGATGCTGTCAGCCCATCCATCTTTAAGAATTTACCATCTAGTCACACCTCGAACCCCGATATAACCGACGTCAAACTCAACCCCAAGCAACCCCGCAAGCAGAACCCATTACTCACCTCACGTAGTTCACCAGTAGTAAATCACTTGCCTCCCCCCCTCCCCCCAACCCCTCTTCCACCACCACCCCAATTGTTCCACGTTCAAACACAGGCAACAGTGATTCAAACCTGTAAAGAGAGAGAGAGAGAGAGAGAGAGAGAGAGATGGGTAAGGGTGGGAAGGAGGGGGGATTGTTGGGGTGGGGTGGGCTGGGGGTGGGCGTAACTGAGGTTTTTGCCATTATTACCGAAAGAGTAAACGAGAGAGAGGAACTTACTGTGACTCCTGCTGTCCTTGCTGTTATTGCCGCAACTTTTCCCAAACGAAGGCGAAAGGGAGACCGCTGTAATCGCCATTGTTACCCCTAATTACCAAACAATACCCCTGCATTGAAACTCAACCCCTAAAAAAAAAAAAAAAAATTAAAAATAAAAATCTCGAGATCCCGAACTTCTGATAAGGACCCCCGACATGACATGTGGGTCCGGGGAGAAGTGGGAGAAGCCGGAGGATAATACCAGTTTTATCTCCCCGAACCTATTAATACAAGGGGGGCCGGTACCCCCTTGTGAGGAGCCCCTCTTATCACAGCCAACAGAGCTCTCGTATCTGGGCTGTCCAGAATTTACTTCATGGTCATGATGATGGTGATGAGGATGATGGTGGAGGCGGCGGCGGTGGCGGCGGTGGTGGTGGTGTGGGGAGACGAGGGGACGTCGGGGTGTTGTTACACTCCACCAGGTGATTCATCATCATCAGCTATGTCGTCTCCTTCGTATACTTTGTAAGGCTGTTGAGATTTTTGGAAAATCTTTTTTTTTTTTGTGTAGTATGATGATGACACCTTAGAGAACACATTTTTGCGTGTCTGTGTGTGCATTCGAACACACACACACAGACACACACACACATATATATATGTGTGTGTGTGTAACTATAATTCCCTTTTGGTGATATTCCCGAGGTAGAGTGACCTGAATGCTAAGTATCTGTAGCGTAATATTTTTTAATGTATATAATATATGTATGCATGTATGTACTGTATGTATGTATGTACGTGTATATATATATATATATATATATATATATATATATATATATATATATATATATATATATATATATATATATATATATATATATATATATATATATATATATGTTGTGTGTGTGACAGAGCGTGAGAGAGATTTGACTGTCTCAGTTTCGTACATTTGTTTTGCAAAGCTACCGTCGGATGCGGGGTGCAGTCTCCAAAACCAAATAAATAAAAGCCATACGTAACGGGGGCAAGGGCCAGGGCGTATTTCGTGAATAACGAGACGTTTTACCACTGGCCGTATTTTCATCTGGGGATAAATTTGTCTTTATTGCTGCGAGTGAGATGACTGCATTTTGTTTTTGTCGAATTTTCAGACATCCGACTTGAGTTCGGTGTTATACTCTTGATCCCTTTGTTTTTTATATCTAAAGGATGTGATTTTTGACGCATTCTCAGACTTTGTTTGATATTGAGGTATGAGGAGATGAGTTTAGGTGGAAGGAGGTTCTGCTTCCGGTGCCGTTTTCGGCTCCGTGGAGACAGGAACCATAGGTACAGTGATGCGGGAATGTGGGTGTGAGTTAATATTATCTCTGAAGAGAAAGATGGAGTGGATTACCTTGACAATTGCGACGCTTGTTTGATCCATAAAATCAATGAATCAATCTGTCAGTAGAGTCATGGGAAAGTTTATTTTCTGGGGACATTCCATTAAACAGTGTCATAGCGATTGTATCATACAGTATGTGTTTGTGTGATTTTGAGTTGTAATTTTCCTATAAGTCATAATGTTTGTATTTTGACTAAAGATTTTTATATCTCCGTTTGTATTTTTTACACTGGGAAAACTTCGGAATTCATAACTCACGGTTTTTTAGCAGGTAGGTTGTATGTCTGAAGGGATTACTCCCTGATCCTGAAAAAAAATATATGGCTTATGAATTTTTGTAATTACATTTTTGAAATCGTATTCCTCTTATTATTTAACAGCCGCCACATAAAAGTGCCATGGTGCAACTCAGTATCAGCTGGTGAACACTTGGAGATGTGTTATAGTATTAACTCCCCGGGGGGGGGGGATAGTGCCGGCAGTGTACCTCATGCTGTGCACTGTAGGCTTTACTTAAGGTTCTTTGCAGCGTGCCTTCGGCCCCTAGCACCAACCCCTTTCTTTTACTGTATCTCCTTTCATATTCTCTTTCTTCCATCTTACTTTCCTCAACCCTCTCCTAACGATTGATTCACAGTGCAAACTGCGAGGTTTTCCTCCTGTTGCACCTTTCAGTCCTTTGTCAATTTCCGTTTCAGCGCTGAATGCCCTCATAGGTCCCAGTGCTTGGCCATTGGCTTAAATTCTAAATTCAATTCAATTCAATTCAGTTACAACATCACAGAGCTTTACTGGGAAAGTTATGCAAGTTGTTAATTTCCCCAAACCATTACATAACCATTACATCGAAAGTGAAAAGAACAGATCACGCATGCGCAGTTTTATTTCTTCTGTCTAGTGGTCGGCACTGACCCCGTTATAGGCTACTGAGAGCTTATATCACTGTTTGAAAATTAAAGTGGATGAAGCCATCTTCAGTGAAATTCTAAAAATGTCGCTTATCAATACGATAAAAATACTGATATTACCATCATTTTACTATTTGTGTATTTATTATTCAGTGTTGGCGTGAAATTCATTTATCAGAGTATTGTTCATAATTTTTTTTTTTTTATAGGTAACCTAGTAAGGCTTAATACATATTGTTTACTTGTCCTAAGGGAAGATTTACAACTTTTCCGACCATTTCCGGGAAGTTTTACGTTGGGTGTAAAAAGTATATTCTGGAGTGAGCCTAGAAGGCTTTGGCTATGTGATAATTGACTGTTTGGAGCAATTTATTAAACGCAGGCTGGTATGTGAGGCACTGCTTTTCATTGACAAATTTTTCAATCAGTATGATAAAATGTTAATTTTAAGCCATGTTTCCCAGAATATGGAATTATATAGTTTTATTTGCTTCTGGAGGACTGTTAGCTGTGACTAATCCCCAGAAGAAGTCTTGCAGTATGTTTGTGTGTTAGTTTTTTTTTTTTTTTTTTTACACTGTTTAGTGCGTGAACTACACTATTTTCGTGTCTGCCTCCACCAGTGCCCCAGTAACAGTGATAATGTTAGTATTTTTATCGTATTGATAAGCGACATTTTTAGAATTTGACTTAGGATGGCTTCATCCATTTTAAATTTCAAACATTGCCATGTGCTCTCAGTACATAGCCTACAACGAGGTCAGTGCCGACTACTTGAGAGAAGAGAGGAAACTGCGCATGCGTAATCTGATCTCCTCACTTTTGATGTAATGGTTAGGTTAATGGTTTGAGCAAATTCAAATCGCAGTGGGAAACCTGGTATTGGATTTTGATAAACAATGTTGATTTGCATCAACAAGAGTGGTGATTTATGTGTACGATGAAAGTGGAATATTATGCAATAAATATGCTTATGTTAGATGTCTCACAAACCTTGCTTAGCACACAGGGAGATCCACTGTAGATTTGAACGACACCTTCCCGTGCTGATTGCCTTAAGCCCATTTGTTTACCTGTTACATTTTATCATTTGTATATCATTTCACGTCTACCCAAGGGCGATGAAAAATCACTGACTCTGTATCATGGTCAGTTACTACTGCAGAGTGGGACCTGCCGTGGGAGGTTGAAACCAACATTCTTTGGAAGCTTGAATGTCAAGTCAGTGGCCCCTTTTAGCGTGCTTGTTCCGTGTGAATGGGTTTCATCTACTGAAATAATAATAATAATAATATAAAACACCGACAGTGACATGTATTTCCAAGCAATAGAACTTCATGTAAATGTAAGTAGGCTTAATATTCGCTGGAGGCAAGTTAATCTCATACTTTTGGGTTCAGTCCCACACCTGACTAGCCAACTCTCAACTCTGTTTACAAAATGCCTCTTTCACAAACTAGTGCTCAGTGTTACCTGAAACTATGTTCAGTGCGTCCGAGTTCCAGGAATCTATCTTTTCTCATCTGACAATACGAAGCATTACGGAAGTAAGTAATAAAATGCAGTTAAGGGATCACAGTATCGTGAAAAAGTTCTCGTGCACTAAACTGTTGTTAGTCTTCAGTCCTGTGGATAAATAGCCCAACTTCTTTTATATCTTAGAGAGTTGTTGATTAGAAGATGTGTTTCAACGAAGTAAACAACGTTTCCTATTGGTAATTCATTGGCCTAGTGACAGTCAAGATGAAGGTCAGGTCAAAACCGCGGAAGAAGATGGCTTAGTATTTTTTTGTGTGACATGGTTTGATAAGGGCCATTTTAATCTGGTCTAGCTTGTACTCTCGAGTAAAATTTTTGTACCAGGGGGCAAAGTAACTTTCGGTGACTCAGTTAAGGTAGTGTCAAGTAGGTACAGTGTGATGTTCAATTAACGTCCCGTCATTTTTCTTTCGTGTCATGATTTAATGTGCCATGAATACTGCCTTAAAATTGAAGACTGCAGTGTCTGCAAAAATACAAAACAGAAAAATGGTAGATACTGCAGTTTTCCCTTGCCTTACTTGATTTTGCAGGTACTGCAAATGGGATCCCCCCCTGAATAAAACACTGGAGAATCTTTCTAAAACTACAGTAACTTGTGTATTAGTGTTTCACGAGCCCAGTAGGTGACATATCTGAATTTCGAAAATTTTGCAGATGCTGCAGTATTACATTTTAGGACAGTATGTATGTCTTGGAAATGTATTAGTGTTTCACGAGCCCAGTAGGTGGCATATCTCAATTTCGAAAATTTTGCAGATACTGCAGTTTTACATTTTAGGGCAGTATGTATGGCTTGGAAAATATAGACAAAGACGCGGTAGTTAGGCACAGCTAGAAAGCTAAGAAACATTTCTGGTTTAGATTTGATTTTTATTGAAAGTGCTTAAGTCGACGTTTGTTGATCTTTAGTTGTCAGGTCTGTTCTCCTCTAAACTTTTTATTTTGCTTATTTTTATTTAATTTTCCTCTTGAAGAGGAACGATTATCAAAGGTTTTGCTAGCTATATGATGTTAGTCGTAACCGATAAAGCTATACTGTAAACATTTCTCTTTTCAAGTTTTCGCCTACAATAAAAAATCAGATAACCGGATATTCTGTAAATATTTGTAGTAAGGCTGCTATATAATATCCGGTTATTTTTGTGATGACTAGCCACGATATTAAATTGGTATGACATTCAGTTATGGCGTAATCAGATGTGAGACTGAACGCCATCTATGTCAGCTAGATAAAACCGAATAACTGCGCAGTTCTCTTTCCATAGACTGAGCGCGCTGCACAACATTCCGATCATCCATACGCGAAAACATGGGTTACACCTCTTCTCCTTTTTCCTTTCCCTCTTCCATTTCTATCCCCCATCTCTCTCCTTCAGGCCAGGGCTAGATAAGACCAGAATACTACCCGCTCATTGGCTCCAGCAAATTAAAATATTACAACACCGAAAAACTAGAGCGTCGCGGTCACTTAGGAAATGCAGGCATCTTTTTCGTTCAACTAGAATGTTATTACAGATAACATAATCAGAGACCTACTTTGCTATTCATTGGGCGGCATTGTTCCACTTTCCGTGAATTATGTTCTCGCTAAATATCTGTCTACAAATGCTCTTTATTCAGTGGTGTTTGCTTGCTATTTCTTTTCTAGTTCATCGCCGTAGGGTTAGCGCTGTCAGTGTACCTCATGCGGCCCACTGTAGGCTTTACTTGAGGTTCTTTTGTTAGCGTCCCTTCGGGCCCTAGCTGCAACCTCTTTCATTTCTTTTACTGTACCTCCGTTCATATTCTCTTTCTTCCGCCTTACTTTCCACCCTCTCCTAACAACTGATTCACAGCGCAACTGCTTTGAGGTTTTCCTCCTGTTAACCTTTCAGACGGTTCACTGTCAATTTCCGTTTCAACGCTGAATGACCTCATTGATCCCAGTGCATGGCATTTGGCCTAAATTCCACATTAGATTTTATAGTTCATGTTTATTACGATGACATTGTACTGTCGCAAGTAACTGCTACGCATCTTGCCTGTAGTAGTAATTTCTTGCCTGATATACAGTATATGCAATCTCCCTTATATAAAGTTTTCTTTTTTTTATTTGAAATAATTTTCCCCTATTATTGGTTGCCAAAGGCCGCCATTTGTCATAACAGATGGATTCTCTCTCTCCCGGAGGCCAGGCAAAGGCTTGTTCACGTTTCCCGCGTTCTCGTCCATCGCAACAATAGATGATTCTCCCGCAACGAGGGATCCGGTTTCGGGAACAAAGCCCAATATACATCTTCGTGTTTTTTTATTGGGGGATTCGGTCGAATATATATTATACGCATATCTCCCTCCTGCTGTATTGCATTGCATTGCAGCGGGATAATGTGAAGTAGCTTTTCCTCATTCTTGTAATTCAAAGTCGTTTTAGGGATTTCATTGGCATATTAAACTGAGGCAAGTCATTTCTTTGAAATTGGAATCGGGAATCGAGTCGGACGGAGCCGAAATGTGGAGACTTTTTAAATGTAGCTCTTGTCTTAAAAGGGTAAAAAATTAGTATTTTGATGAAACATAGGAAGCCTCTAAGACTCAGGGAACACAGAGAACTCTTGGCAACTAAGGTAAACAGTTTTTACACATTATATGTGATATTGATTTTATCATTTTGGATAACTAGAGAATGTTTTAAAACCTGACTTTTAAGATATGGGAAAATGGTCAGAAAAATAATCATATTTAATGGGACAAATGTTATAGCTATTTGTCTAGCCTTTTTTTTTTTTTAAGTAGGCATTATATGAGTGCTTTTGAATCTTCTGCAATTTATTTATGTATGGATTTGATATAAAACTGAAATTTTGCATTAGTTATTCTTAACATCAGCAGACATTTAGGTTTAAATATCTGTTTTGAGTTATCGTTCACTCCGTAGCCATAATACTTTCAGTTTGTTTCCATAATATTTCGGCTCCTGACTGCCTTTCTTCTCACTGATTTTGTATTTCTCTTTCAGTTCATATCTCGTGATCGTGTTCTCAGTCTGATCAGTCTCTTTTGTTCTTCCCTTTCAGTTTCTTGTCTCGTGATCGTGTTCTCAGTCTGATCAGACTCTTTTGTATTAACCTTTCAGGTCGTATCTCGTGATCGTGTTCTCAGTCTGGTCAGACTCTTTTGTATTTCCCTTTCAGTTCGTATCTCGTGGTCGTGTTCTCAGTCTGATCAGGCTCTTTTGTATTTCCCTTTCAGTTCGTATCTCCTGATGTGTTCTCAGTCTGATCATTCTCTTTTGTACTTCCCTTTCAGTTCATATCTCGTGATCGTGTTCTCAGTCTGATCAGACTCTTTTGTATTAACCTTTCAGGTCGTATCTCGTGATCGTGTTCTCAGTCTGATCAGTCTCTTTTGTACTTCCCTTTCAGTTCGTATCTCGCGATCGTGTTCTCAGTCTGATCAGACTCTTTTGTATTAACCTTTCAGGTCGTATCTCGTGATCGTGTTCTCAGTCTGATCAGTCTCTTTTCTACTTCCATTTCAGTTCATATCTCGCGATCGTGTTCTCAGTCTGATCAGACTCTTTTGTATTAACCTTTCAGGTCGTATCTCGTGATCGTGTTCTCAGTCTGATCAGGCTGTTTTGTACTTCCCTTTCAGTTCGTATCTCGTGATCGTGTTCTCAGTCTGATCAGGCTCTTTTGTATTTCCCTTTCAGTTCGTATCTCCTGATGTGTTCTCAGTCTGATCATTCTCTTTTGTACTTCCCTTTCAGTTCATGTCTCATGATCGTGTTCTCAGTCTGATCAGACTCTTTTGAATTTCCATTTCAGTCCATGTCTCGTGATCGTGTTCTCAGTCTGATCATTCTCTTTTGTACTTCCCTTTCAGTTCATATCTCGCGATCGTGTTCTAAGTCTGATCAGGCTCTTTTGTACTTCCCTTACAGTTCGCATCTAGTGTCCGTGTTCTCAGTCTAATCAGGCTCTTTTGAACTTCCCTTTCAGTTCATATCTCGCGACCGTGTTCTCAGTCTGATCAGGCTCAGACGCACCTGTTATCACCTCTGAGCTTCCGGGACGCAGTGGGTCCCGTTCTGCGATCTGGTGCCTTCAAAGTCATCATCTTCTTCTTATATGTATTTCGAACCCTTGAACCGCTCGGATGGCCTCTCCTTTCATCTCGGCTGTCACTCGAGATGGAATATGGTCCGCTAAGAGTTTTCGGTAGTAACCTCTTCACTCTAGGGTTCTTCTCGCTCTAATCTTGGGTGATATCCAGTCCATTATTTCTCACTCTCCTTCAGTCTCAGAATCGTCTTAATATATGCCATTCTTTGAGTGCCTCCCGCCACTTGTTTGTGCGTTCGTGCATAAGGCAGAATTTTGAAATTCTAAATGGGCGTCATGCTGAATATTCAGTAGCTTTTTACAGTATATGTTTGAATATCTCAAATCCCCATCATCATCATCATCATCACTGTACTATCATTATCATTATTATCATCGTAAGTTTCATAATTACACAAGTCCTACGTTGGGAAATACAACTTTGTAATTTTTGTTTTTTTATTTTGTCCATACATCATTACACCGAGACCACCGAAAGATATATCTGTTTTCGGTGCCCTTGATTATACGCAGTAACGGCTGTACAGAAAACTCGATTGCGCCGAAGAAACTTCGGCGCATTTTTTACTTGTATTTCATTATAATTCATCATTCTTGCTTTATAAGAAACAATGTCTCTGCCTTACTTTCCTTTCTGTCAACTCGACAAGAATTGATGGTTTTTGAAGTGTATGTTGTATTTCTTTTTATATTTTGAAAACTACAATAATTATAAATGAAAGGCAAAAAGTTAATCTTATGTCATTTTAACCATAGACATCTTTTAATATACTGTTTCACAGCTAGCATTCTTCAGCCTCTTCGCTAACAAATGTTCTTTTCTAGCTTTTAAACTTCATAGCATTGGTATTTTTTGTGCTTTATGTCTTTATGTATCATTTTGCAAAAGATTCTCATTTCCTCTGCTTGAAACATAACAAGTTTGTGGATAGGTCATAGTCATGCCATGATAATAAGATGCAACAATAATTTTCGAAGAATAAAGAGCGTAATTACCCTCAACTTCGTAATTATAATATTTCCTATAGCAGCCCAGCTCTCTTAATGCTTGAAGAAAATGATTGTGCGCAGGTCATGCCATATATTTTAGGAGCAACTTGAGAGCAAGTTTGGCTATAAACTCCAGCAATTATGTTCAGTCTATAAAGCTAATTCCTTCGTCTCAAACGTCACAATCGGAATCTCTGAGTACAGAAGATTTCATTGTCAAACTTTCATATCTTGAGAGAAGTAACAGTGTGGCAGTACTTACAAATAAAGACCTAGGCTACTTTTTTAGTTTTCTGTAAAAGAAAACTATTGTGCCGGCTTTGCTTGTCCGTCCGCACTTTATTCTGTCCGCCCTGTTTTCTGTCCGCACTTTTTCTGTCCGCCCTCAGGTCTGAAAAATACTGAGGCTAGAGGGCTGCAAATTGGTATGATAGAGAAAATAACAAATAATATGGGAATAAATATAATAGATAATTGAAGATAAAGAACGAATATGATATAAGTTAATTTTACTAATTATTAAGAAAATACTAAAATAAAGTTAGAAAATGTTGATCATCCACCCTCAAATCATCAAACATACCAAATTGCAGCCCTCTAGCCTCAGTAGTTTTTATTTTATTTAAGGTTAATTTTTGCGATAATCGAGCTTCTGCCAACGATATAGGATAGGCCACTACTGGGTCGTGGTTAAAGTTTCATGGGCAGCGGCTCATACAGCATTATACCGAGACCACCGAAAGATAGATCTATTGTCGGTGGCCTTGGCTATACGCTGTAGCGGCTGTACAGAAAAATCGATTGCGCATAAGAAGCTTCGGCGCAATTTTTACTTGTATTTTTTAAGTATTAGGAAATTCCTTGACGGTTCTTTAGTTGGGTTATGTTCAGAGATGTTATTATTAAGGACTTAGAAGTATTTTAGGATGTCTGATACCCCTCATAAATTACACACAGTTGGTCCTAGACTTGTCTGTCATTATGTTGTCAATTCAAGATTTTTTTGCGATTTTTAATATATTTACAATTGTCCTTAGACTTGCCTGTCATTATTTTGTCAATTCAAGATTTTTACGATTTTTACAATATTATTTCAGCACAGAAACCTAGGAGCCAATATGTCAAAAACATTTTTTTTATGCCGGAGTTTCACCATTCTAAAAGGTGCAAACTCAGATTTGTTTTATCGGACGCAGTAATTTTCTTATTGCATCAGTAAATCCTAACCTAGCAGGTTGTCGTTTCATTGCAGTAAATGGGATGCCATATACCTAAGAAATTTTAATATTTTTGTGGCACTAAACTATTTAATGACTCCTTTGTTTTTGTTCTGTAACAAATAGATTGCCACATTGTGTTATTTAATTTTATATCTCAAGATAGATTGTCCATGTGTGGTTGGCATTTGACTTTAAGCCGTCGAGGCCAGAAAACATTTTTAAATTAATGGATGTATGAAACAAAATTAACATACATACATATGCTTACAAGATAGATTGTTCGTGTGTGTTGGCATTTAACTTTAAGCCGTCGAGGCTAGAAAACATTTTTCCATCAGTGGATGTATGAAAGAAAGTTTAACATACATACATACATACATACATACATACATACATACATACATACATACATACATACATAATACACAGTATGATTGTATCATCATTTATTTATACATGTACTTGTATACATATGTATGCATGTATAGATTTTTACGTGCCAGTATATAAGGTGTAGTTGGCATTTGACTTTAAGCCAAAGAGGCTAGAAAACATTTTTCCATTAATGAATGTATAAAAGAAAACTAACATACGTACATACACACATACATACATAGTGTGATTGCATCATCATTTATGCACGTACCTGTATTCATATGCATGCATTTTTACGTGGCGGCATATATAAGTTAAGCCATTCAAACCTTTATCCCAAGAATAAGCGTAGACCAGGTGACTTCCTGGAAACTTTTCCAGCAGAATTTATTTTCTCTTCGGATTGCGAACCCAATTTTTCGCATAGGAAATACCCTCTGATTCATGCAGCCGGGGCAAGAGTGAAAATCCAAGAGAGAGGGAAAGGGGAAGAAGAAGAAGAAGAAGAAGAAGAAGAAGAAGAAGAAGAAGAAGAAGAAGAAGAAGAAGAAGAAGAAGAAGAAGAAGAGGAGGAGGAGAAGGAGGCCAAAGAAAATGTGGTCTCTTAGGGAGCGCCAGATATGTTACCACTTCTTCCATTCCTCCCGATTTTCTCAATAGCAAAAGGACGATATAACCTAAGAGGTACCGACTGCGGCACTTCAATGGGGACAGTCAGGAGATGGGCTGTGTGTGTGTGTGTGTGTGTTTGTGTGTGTGTGTGTGCGCGTGTGTTTGTGTCTAGGCCAAATGCCTTACCCACCAAAGACATTGTCGCAGAAATGCCATTTGAGTTTCCTGTAGATCCTATTTCTTTTTCTCCGTTGTAGGAAGAGGGTTCTCTCTCTCTCTCTCTCTCTCTCTCTCTCTCTCTCTCTCTCTCTCTCTCTCTTTTCAGGTTATTTCAATGGAAATGATATAAGAGGAAAGCGCTAAATGTCGAATTTTAAGTAACTCGTACTTTTAGATACACAAAAAGAATTTATTTAAAGGCAACGGGATTTCTAACTGAAAATGAAGTATGAAGTACATAGACTTGAGAGAGAGAGAGAGAGAGAGAGAGAGAGAGAGAGAGAGAGAGAGAGAGAGAGAGAATGGAGGCGTTCTTCTTCCCTCCGAAGAAAATAGAGGACCTCAAAATAGAAGACCTCAAAGTCTTCCTCCTCGGATAAAGGGTTAAAGCAGGTATGTATGGATCCCTTTCTTTTGAATATCCCTGTATATTTTTTTTTTTTTTTTGGGCTGTGGGGGCGGGGGGCGTCTGGGACGAGATAGTAGCTTGTCTTTCTTTCTGTCAAGTACTTTGATATTCAAATGCCATTGTTCGCTCGTCCCTTCATCGCGTTTTTTCTTCCTCCTTATCGTGCGTCGAATTTCAGAAGTTCGAGTTTCTTGGAATCGTTACAAATGATAGAGTTCGTCTTTTATCGTGGGTACACAATAATGTTTCCCCTCCCCCCCTTTATCCATGAGGGGGGATAATATCCCACAAATTGGATGAGAAGGTTAATTTCCCAAGTAATTTCATTAAAGAATTTTATGGGTAGTTAACAGAGAGATTTTGAGGGTAATGAGTTCCCAAGATAAGACAATTTTTCTTCATCCTCGGCTCCCATTTTTTTTTATGTGTATTTAAATATATCTCGACAAACATTTTGCTCAGAGATATTCTGGCAGCTGTCTATATCAGATGTAAATTGTTACAGTTAATGGCACAAGGTGTACTTGTAGGAGCAGGCGAGCTTACGATATTAGGCTAATCTCGGAGGAACTTGAGACAGTTTAATCGGCGGAAGGCCATAATTACCAGTAGTTCATAATGGCAAAGGCTACGCGAGAGGTCGCCCTTTGCGCAAACTTCGCAAGTCCTACTCCTTGTACATACATACGTTCATACATACGTACATACATACATACATACACTGCATATATATGTGTGTATGTCTGTGTATAAATATAAATATATATATATATATATATATATATATATATATATATATATATATATATATATATATATATATATATATATATATATATAAAATTAAATGACATTTTTTCGAACATGAATATATCACACCGTGATTTAATATGATATATTACAAAATTAATATAATGCTTATTCAATAATGATAAGTAACAATTTCATATCTTATAATGTATTTTTCTTTATTACTTTCTGTAATTAATTTGCTAAATCTTCATATTTTCAGATATTTTATACAACCATGAGAATAACAAAGTTAATACTATCAAAACAATAAAAATGGGGATTGTTATCAGCTGAATTTAACATCCCAAGGTGCAAAGCCGAAATATCATTTGTAATTCCCCATTATTAAACCGAATAAGCATTATAAATTTTGTTAATATATCATATTAATGTATTAACCTGTGGCATCATTCATGTTCGAAAAAATAATAATCAAAATTTTTGTTCCACTTAAACAAAGAGGTTAGCGTGGATTTGATATTGTGTGTGTGTATTTGTATAAATTTCATAAGATAAACATTAATATATATATATATATATATATATATATATATATATATATATATATATATATATAGATACATACATACATACATGCATACATACATACATGCACCCTCGATCTTATCACCCCATATCACGTGGACCTGATGCTATGTTTCATTCCTAAACCTCCTTGTAAAACTGCATCTCTGCATTGAAGTATTCGTAATACACATACCTGCATTCTCTACTTAAACCTTTACCTGGAAACCCCTTTGGACAGAGTCATCAGTCTGCAAACCCGAGAGTGCTCCAAAGGGCAATCAGCCTTCAGAAAGAGATAAACAGATTTTAGGAAAAGGTGAAACGTAAAGAAATATGAAGTAGAGAACAAAACCGAAGCACCTGAATTCAGGAGACGTCAGCAGAAGGCAGGAATGAATTTGCTCCTCGCTTGAACATTTGGAGGTCAGGAGATTTCACAACTGCACTAAGCAAACTCTTCCATATTCTGTTTGTAGTCAAAACAAGTTAAAAAGTGCGGTGGAGTTTCTTCGGCGCAATCTAGTTTTCTGTACATCGTATAAAGGCCACCGAAAATAGATCTATCTTTCGGTGGCCTCAGTATAATGCTGTATGAGCCGCGTCCATGGATCTTTAACCACGGGCCGGTGGTGGCCTTGCCTTTATCGTTGCCAGACGCACGATTATGGCTAATTTTAACGTTAAATAAAATTAAAACTACTGAGGCTAGAGGGCTGCAATTTGGTATGTTTGATGAATGGAGGATGGATGATCAACATCCCAATTTGCAGCCCTCTAGCATCAGTAGTTTTTAAGATCTGAAGGCGGACAGAAAAAAGTGTGGACGGACAAACAAAGCCGGCACAATAGTTTTCTTTTCAGAAGACTAACAAAACTCCTAGGAAACTGGGTCGTATTAAACCTGATACTAGAAAATAACTCATTTGCTTTTAAAATCCAAAAAAATACAGATAGCTTCATGAACCAGTTTCTCCTAGTGAGTTGTCTCAAACGTTTAAGTTAGTGTTCTTTTTTTCTTCATATTTTTCTAAATTACAGAAGCACCTTAGCCTTGGTGCCTGGCTTTCTGGTAAGCGATAAAATCTGCTAAATAACACACACCCTATATTATAGCCTGCACCTGATTATTTTCTAAATAACTTACAGCTAACAGCAATTTCCCCGTAAGGTGGTAGTGCCGACATGGCACCTCACATGGTGCACTGTAGGCATTACTTAAGGGTCTTTGCAGCGTCCCTTCGGCCCCTAGCTGA
>NC_089753.1:33068912-33073912 GCF_040412425.1 Macrobrachium rosenbergii | reverse complement strand
GCTGTAGGTCCCCTTGCTAGGTAACCAGTTGGTTCTTAGCCACGTAAAATGAATCTAATCCTTCGGGCCAGCCCTAGGAGAGCTGTTAATCAGCTCAGTGTTCTAGTTAACCTAAGATATACTTAACTTATTCAGCGCTGAAATGGAAATTGAGAGTAAAATGTTTGAAAGGTGTAACAGGAGGAAACCCTCAAAGCAGTTCCACTGTGAATCAACTGTTAGGAGAGAGTGGAGAGTAAGATGGAAGATAGAGAATATGAAAGGAGGTACAGTAAAAGGAACGAAAGGGGTTGCAGCTAGGGGCCGAAGGCACGCTGCAAAGAACCTTCAGTAATGCCTACAGAGCAGTACATGAGGTGCACTGACGGCCCTAACCCCACAGGGGGAGGGAGAGAGCGAGCGTACTTTAGTTATCCTTCAGTAACCGTTTATTTTCCCATTCGTCCTTGTTAAGTTTCATTTTAATGCCAGTTTCACGCGCCTCATTGAACCGTTTTAATGAGCTGCTTGAGTGAGGTCCTCGAAATTTCGATGATGCCTGGATTACCGTCTTTTGTAATTTGGTCTCATTCACCATGTGTGATACGACATACTCGTACCACTAAAGCACCAAGGTCCTTCAAATATTCTCTACACTCTCAGGGTATGTTTAAAGGACCTTCTAAAGTGTTTACGTACCTCCCGTTCCGGTTCGCAAATTCCTGAGATGTATTCTAGTGTCGCACCTGCCCCGGTTTTTTTTTGCCATTCACCTAGGTTAGGTTAGGTTAGGTTAGGTTAGATTGGTTAGGTTAGGTTAGTTAGGTTAGGTTAGGTTAGATTGGTTAGGTTAAGTTAGATTAGCAACTGTAGAAAAATTTGGGTGTGGGAAAAATAACGAGATTGTTTTCAAGAAAATTCTATGGTTAGTGTTGAAGATATGGCGTCCCGCTTTTTCCGGGGATCTTAGTATCTTTGGCTTTGTTTCTGAGAGCAAATTCTTGTATTAACTGATACTCCTTATGACATGGTGGTTCAACCAGCCCAACGACCATTTTCCTTAATTCAAAGGAGTAGCTCGAAGTCTTTGTTCTTCATGCGAGATGAGAAATTTTGGAGTGAGACAAAATTAAAGAAATGGGCAGTTATTGGGATGGTGAGAAGAGTAGAGGTTCTCATCACGAGGTACATTTTGTGGTATCTCCTTAGGGGCATTATCTCTGTCTCTCTTTATAACCATAACTTGAGGTCCTCGTATTCATCATTATATTTTTTTACTCGGTAACATCAGTTATTTTAATATATTGGCAGTCAGATTCAGTGGAAAGAAGGATGTATGATACATGCTTCCGAAAGTAAACTATATACATTTCTATTTCATTCAGGTAGATAATTAATGCATTTCTCTTTAAAGTAACGCTCAGGTTGTTAGATTATTGTATGTTAGTGTTTTTGGCTATAAGTTGACACGTATGGTGGCTGTTATCAGTGCCATTTCAAAGCTTCACTGAATGTGAGTTTGCTGTTTAAAACACAGAAAAGTAATTCTGGCCAGATGTTCCGTCTGAACGATAGCAGAATGTATATAAAAAAGATTGAAAATGAAGTTTTAAAACGCGCTTAATGGCCTCTCTTATTTCCATTCAGTTTCGTCATCTTCTAAATGAATGGTTGTGTTATATAAAATTCAAGTTTATTATGGATGATTCCAAGACTGCGTGTAAATTTAGATGCATCGTCACTTATAAAGTACCAAGGCTTAGTGCTGTATTGATTATTCTTATAAGTATTTCTGCCACGTAAAAAGATTTCAGCCTTGTATGTTTCCTAGCAAGCGCCGCCTTCTTCAGAGTAAATGCGTGTAATACCTTTCCTTTCCTTCCCCCTTTCCCTGACCCCAACCGACCCAATCCGGAGGCCACAAAATGTTTGACCCCCTAGAACATCCAGACAAAGTAAGCTTTGAAAGAAAAGTAATTTTCTGATCGGTAATTTTAATTGGTATCTTCTTTCTTCAGATCCACCCTTTCGACACATTTCTTCATTCGGCAATTATCCCGTTATCAATCTTCCCCCTTCCTCCTAGCGTACTTCCCTAACTCATTAACGCCGAGGAAGCTTGAATAATCAGCGTGTAACGGAAATAGCTGGACTTCAAGGACGAGTATTCATTAGCGATTATGGTAATCGCGATTAGCTGCCGATGTTGCCGAGGTTATGATGATCACAGGGAAAGTAAGTGATGTAATGAATGTGTAATTGGATTTCGAGGTGGAAATTGCATCGGGTTCTCTGTGAAACTCAAATATATATATACCCCGGGTACGGAGAGGATGATCGCTTCCGCCACGACAGATAGATCTGGCGTCTTCCGACCCTGCTGAATTATGACGCAGTTGTTAGCGTGGATTTGGAAGAACCCGGCAAGGAAACGAATTCTTAGAATATATCTCTTTGTTTGGCACATCTCTCTCTCTCTCTCTCTCTCTCTCTCTCTCTCTGAGGGACCTCTCTTGTAAGGTCTGTAAGGTAAGGTAAGGTCTCTCTGCATACGCTTCGGTGATCACACAGTATTTGTTGTGGTCCCAGTTTATAGAAATAAACCCATCCATGTATATATACTGTAGATGACTGCATCAAATTCAAGAGCTGCTTCTTAGGATGGGAAAGCAGAAAATTATTAATATCATAATATTATTTGAAATTACATACAAAAGTTTGGAAGAATGGGCATGGCACCAGTTACTTAGGAAATGTCGGCAGTCAAGATTATAATTTCCAAGTGCTTTATGCAAAATGTCTAGAGGAATAACAGAAGAATTACCACTCGATTATTGGGAGCCCCGGCCTGGCCTCAATTTTGGATGTGACATATATCACAAATCGCTCCCGTAATTGCATGTTTTTGGTAATAGGAGCATTATTCATACACTTCGTCGCCTGCATTAAATCAATACAAGTTTGATTTTACAAACGGCTGGTTATATATTGAAGGAGTTTGTTAAAATTTTAAAACTCTCGGTAAGACGTTTTCCTTCCTTTCACCGAAAAAATCCCCGTAGGGGTTAGAACCGTTAGTGCACTCATGCGGTGCACTGTAGGCATTACTCAAGGTTCTTTTGCAGCGTGCCTTCGGCCCCCTAGCTGCAACCCCTTTCGTTCCTTTACCGTACCTCCTTCCATATTCTCTTTCTTCCATCTTACTTTCTCAACCCTCTCCTAACAATTGATTCATAGTGCAACTGCTTTGAGGTTTTCCTCCTGTTACGCCTTTCAAACCTTTTACTGTCAATTTCCGTTTCAGCGCTGATTGATCTCATAGGTCCCAGTGCTTGGCCTTTGACCTAAATTCTGTAATCAGCTCGATTCAGTTTTGCGGAAGAATTGTTGCGATGAAGTCCATTTATTTCGGTAAGTGTGGTCCACTCGAAGGTAGCAATTAGGACACTGGAGTGAAAGTCTGGTTTAGACTTTGTATTCTTTTGGTACGTTCGATTTTCAAACAATAATTTCCTTATTGAAAATGGCCAGGGTTGGAATGGCTACGGAGAGATGCTGTTGAGGAATTAAAATACTCATTTGGCATGAAGTGATGGGCAGTAGATATGACTATTCATGGCGAAGAATGGCCAGACCTGTAGAGGAATGACAATGCTTACGACCGTTGGCTCATTAACCAGTTTCCTTCCAGAAGGATTTATTTTCCCCCCTAATTCTCATTCACTCTAGGCACTCCGCACCTACAAACTAAAAAAAAAAAAAAAAATCACTCTCTCGTCTCCTTCGTTTGCACAGAAAACATCTTCCGAACTCCATCCGGGCACAGACTGATTTCTTCAGGAACTTCTCCAACCCTTCACTCTGGACCTTATGCATTCACTATCGCAATTTTTTTTTCTCTCTCTCTCTCCACACTCAGTTTAATCAACTAACGAATTTGCATTTTTTTCATCGGGTCCCCTGCAGACTCCACTCTCTTGCTCTCCGTCTCAGCAGCAACACAACAGATTTTATGTATGTATGTATGTATGTATGTATGTATGTATGTATGTATGTATGTATGTATACATAGAATACAATGGCAGTATTATGTATGTTGAACTTTTGATATATGTATGTATGTATGTATATATATATGTATTTATATATATATATATATATATGTATATGTATATATATAATATATATATATATATATATATATATATATATATATATATATATATATAAATATGTATATGTAAAAAAAATATATATATATATATATATATATATTATATTATATTATATATATATATATATATTATATTATATTATATATATATATATATATATATATATATATATATATATATATATATATATATATCATATATATAATATATATATTATATATTATATATATATATATATATGTATATACATAATGTTTGTTTGTTGGATCTGATCCAGGTCTCGGTAATTAATTAGGAAATGTCACTCACAACCATTGCCGCGGCGAGTCGATGCGTTTCCCAGGATATCGGCAGTAATCTGTGATTTGGTATGATTGCATATTGGCGCAGGCACTTGACTGCCCCATAAAAAATGTCGGCGAAGAATTCTGGCACATCGCGTATGAGGCCGGGAGGCGGGGGGCGGGGGATTGATATTTTGTGTATGGATACACTCTGAATGGATTTAACAAGGTTTTAAAAAAGGTGTGTCATTTTGCCGAGGGTTTGATGGTTGCGTAACTTGGTCTCTAAAAATGATGGTGCTGACAGTAGTATAAGTTTGATGAGCTGCGCTTACGCCTGTTTTTCCTGCTTTTTTTTATATATATCTAGTCTCGACAGATATCTAAGCTGCATTCCAGACCATCCAAGATTGGAAGATGCAAAATATACAGGCAGATGCATTAGGAATTCTCTGGTAGACATCAGAGGTGTCTCACACTGAGGGACCTGGGGCAACCCGAACGGACTGTAAGGTACCGAACAGTTAAATATTCCTACCCGGGTTTAGAATTAATGTATAAC
>NC_089753.1:33058912-33066412 GCF_040412425.1 Macrobrachium rosenbergii | reverse complement strand
AGGCCATTGAAGCGCTAAAATCACATGGACTTAATTAAAATCGGACGTTACTCTCTCTCTCTCTCTCTCTCTCTCTCTCTCTCTCTCTCTCTCTCTCTCTCTCTCTCTCTCTCTCTCTCATTGTAACTGAAAATGTCATCAAAACTCAGGAATGTTTTATGCGGTGTTCTCAATAAAAATGGATCTTGCGAGCTGCGTGTTGCCGTCTAGCACCACGTTTTTTGGGATATGTTAGTGGGCAATATTTTGGTGCCAATAGAAGTTGAGTTATTCGTTGCTTATATATTTTTTATGGTCACAGTTCCTTTGGTGGGCTTACTTATATTTTTTATGGTCGTAGTTCCCTTGGTATGCAAGTTAAGCTGGGCTTATTGTTGGAGAAATAATAATAATAATAATAATAATAATAATAATAATAATAATAATAATAATAATAATAATAATAATAATAATAATAAAAAAAAAGTCATGGATTTCTACACTAGAGTTCTTGTGCCATTTATATGTACTTATACATAAATTTAGTAGCAGGACGAGGAAATAAAAGTTTCAGTAAAAGAAAGAACTGGATTATTTAAGATGCACTTAGACGACAGGAGAAATCATGCACAGGGCGGATAGGTTAGTCAGGAAGAAAGTGAGAGGGGAAAAAAACCAAGTTATAAAAATAGAGGGAGAAGTTGACCAAGAACTTTCAGGAAACTGGAAGATTGTTCCACGGGGAAGTAAACTCAGACGGAATGGATAGCGAAGAGAAATATCTCAGGATAAAAGATGCAGATGGAGAGATGTCTTAAGTGAATGTAACCATATTTCCAGGGATGAGTGTACTGAAGATTTATTAGATATATTCAGAAAAGAAGAGAGACAGTTCCGTTGGGGGTGTAGCGCCGTCAGTGTACCTCATGCGGTGCACTGTAGACGTTACTTCTGGTTCTTTGCAGCGTGCCTTTGCCCCCCTAGCTGCACCCCTTTCGTTCCTTTTACTGTACCTCCTTTCATATTCTCTTTCTTCCATCTCACTCTCCACCCTCTCCTAGCAGTTTATTCGTGGTGCAACTGCGAGGCTTTCCCCCCTGTTACACCTTTCAAACCTTTTACCGTCAATTTCCCTTTCAGCGCTGAATGACCTCATAGGTCCCAGTGCTTGGCCTTTGGCCTAAATTCAATATTCAGTTCAAGAAGAGAGGCAGAGATGATTGATGCCAGAGTGCTGAGAGTGAATGTTGAGTATGCTTGAAGAGTGAAATGACATAGAGATTACAAATGGGATGCTTCAGTATCATGGTAATAGTATGAATGAGTTGCTGACCACAGTTTGTAAGGTATGTCTGGATGAGGGAAAGGTTCGAAGAAATCGGTGAGAGGAATAAAGATATTACACTGTTTAAAAGTGCAGGGGATAGAGGCAGCCATAACAGTTATGTGGGCACAACGGTATTTATTACACCATGGAATTGCATAGCAAAATTGTGACTATGTAACGTAGATGACTGAAAGACTGATAGGGGAAGAACAGTGTAGGTAAAGGAGAGAGCGAGAGCGTTTATAATACAGGGAAAAGCTGAAAGCTAAACTGTGTGCTTTTATGATCAAGTTATTACAGTTTATTTATGGATGTGTTTCTTTTCTGCTTTTTCTCCAGAGCCACTGGGTAAAAATCAACCAAACTTTGCACAAAAACATCGTATGGAATATAATTAGGAACTAGTGAAAATATTAAGATAATTAAGAACTGGTGAAAATATTAAGAATATAATTAAAACTAGTGAAAATATTAAGAATATAATTAAGAACTAGTGAAAATATTAAGAATATAATTAAGAACTAGTGAAAATATGGCGGAGTCATTTAAACATATTTCCCCGAACGATTGAACTACAAATAACAAAGCGTGAAAGTTTCTTTATGTTATGCATTCTCAGGTTTGCAGAAACTACGGGCTCGGTAACCACTGAAGGGGTCCAGAGTTCTACTGAAAAATATGTAGGGAAAATCTTCAGAACGTTTCTCAGGGATTGAACAGTTACAATTTGTCAGATTAATAAGCAAATTTCTTTTAAATTCAAGTTTGTTTAAACCATGTACAATCCATGGAGCTAGGGCCCAGGGTTGGGGGCCTCTGTAGAGGACCAGAATGTTAGATGAGAATATGCAGTAAGAATCTTTAATCATATGCCGGTATTTTCGAGTGCTGCAACGAGGCTGAAAAGAGAGCACTGGTGGGCTTTTACATTTATGCCAAGACTAGATAAAAGTCTAATGGTAAGTAGGATACCACAGACTATATAGGAACGAAGCCGCCATTAGTCGAGGTTACGTGCAGAGGAAAAGAGGCCAGGAATGACCATATTCCGCAGAATGAATGGACGGTCGTTTATTAGGCTCCCTAACCTACTCTGCGAGAGAGAGAGAGAGAGAGAGAGAGAGAGAGAGAGAGAGAGAGAGATAATTTCCCGGGATGCGGCGTACCTCTGAGGGTCCCATGGGCCAAACAAACTTCGCCCAAGACGAACGCCCATGAACCAAGCTACGTGCGGTCGTCTCGAGGTGAGTGAGTGAGTGAGTGAGTTGGGGGTGGAGGTTGGCGGAGATGAGTTGGGGGCGAGTGAGTCGGAGGAGGAGGAGAGAAAAGCGCTGGAATAGTAACAGGAGACTGGGATTAGGAGGAGGAGGAAGGAAAGAGAAGAAGAATGAGATTAAGAGGAGGAACCCTGGAGACGAATGGATTTGGGAGGAGGCAAAAGAGAGAAGAATGGGTTTAGGAGGAGGAGGAAGAGGAAAAAAGAGAAAATTGGTTTACGAGGAGAAAAAAAGAGAGAAAATGGGTTTACGAGGAGGAGGAGGAGGAGGAAATGGATTTGGGAGGGGAGTAAAAGGGAGAAAATGGGTTCAGAGGAGGAGGAAAAGGGAGAAAATGGGTTTAGGAGGAGGAGGAAAAGGGAGAAAATGGGTTTTGGAGGAGGAGGAAAAAGGAGAAAATGGGTTTAGGAGGAGGAGGAAAAAGGAGAAAATGGGTTTAGGAGGAGGAGGAAAAGGGAGAAAATGGGTTCAGGAGGAGGAGGAAAAAGGAGAAAATGGGTTTTGGAGGGGAGGAGGAAAAATGGAGAAAAATGGGTTCAGGAGGAGGAGGAAAAAGGAGAAAATGGGTTTAGGAGAAGGACAAAAAGGGAGAAGATAGATTTTAGGAGGAGGAGGAAAATGAAGAAAATAGGCTTAGGAGGAAAAGGGTAAAAATGGGTTTAGGAGGAGGAGGATTAGGGAGATAACGGATTGAGAAGAAGGAAAGAGGATAAAAAGGGTTTAGGAGGAGGAGGATTAGGGAGATAACGGATTGAGGAGGAGGAGGAAAGAGGAGAAATGGGTTTAGGAAGAGGCGGGGGAGATAATAATATTATTGGGATTCGGAGGAAGAGGGGAAGGAATGCAATTAGGAGGATAAAGAACAGGTTAAACGGAATCTTGAAGAAGCGGAGAGACCAGAAAGATGAATACTGATATTGATATAAAGTTATTGTTAAAATTCCCCTGTAAATATAACGTATATCTGAAGGACAAAAATAAAGTCGTATAGATATCGTAGAAAAAAAAAAGATAACTACAAAATAAAATATTGAAACAGTTCAAGAGTATGATATCATAAAGAAAAAAGTAACTTTAAAAACAAAGGAAAAGGAAGTTATAAAAAAAACAATATTAAATTATTAGAAAAGCTATGAATAATTCTAAACAAGTAAAGAATGCGCTTAAGTTTCTTCGGCGCAATCGAGTTTTCTGTACAGCCGCTACAGCGTATAATCAAGGCCCACCGAAAATAGGTCTATCTTTCGGTGGTCTCGGTATAATGCTGTATGAACCGCGTCCCATGAAACTTAACCACGGTCCGGTGGTGGCTTATCATATATCATTGCCAGAAGAACGATTATGGCTAACTTTAACCTTAAATAAAGTAAAAACTACTGAGGCTAGAGGGCTGCAATTTGGTATGTTTGATGATTGGAGGGTGGATGATCAACATACCAATTTGGAGCCCTCTTGCGTTAGTAGTTTTTAAGATCTGAGGGCGGACAGAAAAAGTGTGGACGGACAGACATACCCGGCGCAATAGTTTTAAAACAAAACTAACTTTATGTGTAATTTGCTACGCGTTATACTTTGCTGGACGCCGCTTTGCCGTAACAGATCACGTCTTTCAATTCATCAAGACCAGCCCCTCTGGAATCAGAACATGCGGAGAGAGAGAGAGATAAATAAGCCCTGATATCAAGCACATACGTCATCCCGGCGCTGCTGCTACGGAGCAAAAATGAAGGATGCGTTTAACTCTGACTGCCATGGGACGAGAGATTGATTAAACACACAAGGGTAGCTAAGCATCTTGGCTCAGAGAGAGAGAGAGAGAGAGAGAGAGAGAGAGAGAGAGAGAGAGAGAGAAAGATATTAAAGTATCTACGGTTGTTCATTATTTTTGTGAACAGTTGATTTTAGTTTTCGGTAAAAGAAAACTGTTGTGACGGGTTTTGTCTGTCCATCCGCACTTTTTCTGTCCGCCCTCAGATCTTAAAAACTACCGAGGCTAGAGAGCTGCAAATTGGTACGTTGATCTTCCACCCTTCAATCATCAAACATACCAAATTGCAGCCCTCTAGCCTCAGTAGTTTTCATTTTATTTAAAGTTAAAGTTATCCATAATCATACGTTTGGCAACGGTTATAGACTAGGCCACCACCGCTCCATGGTTAAAGTTTGATGGGCCGCGGCTAATACAGCATTATACCGAGACCACCGAAAGATAGATCTATTTTCGGTGGCCTTGATTATACGCCGTAGCGGCTGTACAGACAACTCGATTGCGCCGAAGAAACTTTGGCGTATTTTTTTACTTTTTTATTATATACAGCCGCTACTCCTTTCATATGAGCGAAAGTAGCAGCGCATTTCCCCAACAGAGCCAGGAATTCTCGAAGGAAACTTAAAAGAAGAAAGTTTCATTTGCTGTCACCATACGTCTTGGAATTCGAGGCTCTTAACTCAAGCAGATTTGCAGACCCGTCCTTATAGGAAAGCGCGTAATGGATTTTCCCCTTTCAGAAATTTTGAAATGCAAGGGGTCTCTGATATTTTAGATATTATAAACGCCCCCCTGTAGTTATCCAACAAGACAGAGCAACCCTCATATTGTATGTCATGTAAATATTCCTATGTCAGCGTCTCGTGGTTTATGCATTTTTCTCCGTCTTCACAATAGGGTCGTTTATCCCTTAGATAGGACCTTGCTTTGGAGCCTGGCGTCGTTTGAGTATTTATGCATATTTCAAAAGAAAGAACGAGAACTTGAAGAGTTACTGATGAATAATGGAACTGTTTTTGTATATATTATGTATTTTAATATACCTTTTTAGTGTGTATATGTGGAAACATGAATAAATGTATTTATCGTGTGTTTGTGTGTGTGTGTGTTCCAGGTTTGAGAGCACGTGCGTTTGTGCAGTTTTTAAATTTCATTTTCATTCATTCGTCACCATACTGAATGACCTATTTGGTCCCAGTGTTTGGCCTCTGGCCTAGACCTGGTATTTCATGCAAATTCTTTGGGCCAGCCCTATGTGAGCTGATAGTCAGCTCAGTGGTCTGGTTAAACTGTTTTAGTAATAATAATATTATCTTGTTATGTTTAAATGTAACAATTGACAGCCAAGAATTTAACTCCATGGTACTCAAGTAGAAAACAGAAAGGTTTATACTTTTAGCATTCGTCAGGTTGGCGCAATGGAGATGAAATACTTATTAGTGAAATCTGAGGATATCTGGAAAATCGCGAAAATTTGATATCGCAAATTTTATCACAGCCAGAAACCAAATTCCGGATATTTCTTAGATAGTGACCCTCAAGAGGTTTCGGGGGTCGTTATCTAGAACTAATATTTCTTGGGGGTCATTATCTTTATGATATTCACAGTCTTTTGTTTGTGGTTTTACGATAATCCCCAACGCCGTTGCAAAGGTGGATACACACCGGGTTAAAACCCTTGGGGGGCCACTATCTAGGAAATATCCCAAATTCCTGCTGTAGATATGTAATAAAGTCAAAATAAAAATTAATGTCCTGTACAGGAAAGAATTGGAATTTTTCCTTATGCCGGCATGGTCCCTCTGAAGGCGAAATTATCATTCTAAGTCAGATATATATTATCCTTTGGCCTTGAAATTTAAAGGAACCTTGGTGTTTATTTATGGACTGATTAAAATGTCTGAAAATGAACCTACTCTCCTCTATACAGGCTTCCAGTAATATTCGTATCGAACAAATCAAGTTAAAATGGATAAAGTCTGTAAAATGTTCTTTGAAAAAGTGATACATTACAATATTTTCATTTTATGAATCGTGTAGCAAAGTGTGATAATATGAATGTTAGTCATAAATATTTGTTTATCTTCCTTTTTGCTGACTTTATTTGGGACAGGCAAACTCACGTTTCTTTTTTATTTCAGGTACCGACTTGTTACTTGTTTCCTGGTCTCTGTTTTTTTTTTTTATAACTATTTCTTATTATTATTTATGTCTCCATTTTGCCATTCAGGCTGTGAACCTGATGTAAGGTTTCATTATACTTTTTGCTTATGCTTACATCTTGAATATTACTGCGCAAGGGATTCGGTTCTATCGTCTATCGTAGGGCACGATTAGGGCAGCTGATGGGTATACCCCGCTGGTAAAACTTAATTCTAGTGGACAATTTTGAACCCTAGGGTAATGAATATTTAGTGTACAGTAAAATTAGAACATTGTGAATACATTTAGCGGTATCTATGGCTGGAATGTAGAGGGGTGTTAGATTTCATGAAAAGCAGTTCCATTCTTGAATATTTTCTCTCTCTCTCTCTCTCTCTCTCTCTCTCTCTCTCTCTCAGGCTATGTGTAAATATATGGAGATATCCAACAAACCCGGTATCCCTTGACAATCTGAGCCCTGGAGGAATTTTCGCTCGTCGTAGGGTTCCAGGCTTTTGTCTCTGTGTGTGCTTCCGTGTACACCCGATCTCGTGCACACTGTACACATGCGCTTGTGTGCACAACACGCGCTTGCGTGACCACCATTTTCAACGTCAAAGCATAAAGAGAAAGGGAACCTTGGACTTTTCGGTTGCGTGAGAAAGAATGCCTATTGTTTTAGCTTTTATTCAGTGTCTGTAAAACGTCGCGACCTCTTCGACACGAGTGAACATTCGATAATGATACACAGCAAATGCTTCGCATCGTCCTCCCGTCCTTGTAGTACGGTTTGTCTGCTCGTTCGTGTATTCGTTTCCTTGATCTCTAACGAGAGAGAGAGAGAGAGAGAGAGAGAAGGGGTGGGGGAGGGGGGTTGTTAAAACTGATTAAGCACATATCACAGTACCTATGGGCTCTTTTGAGTGTAGATAATATTATTTTCTTAAGAAGCGTAGTAGGATTTTCAAACATCTAACAGAATAGTGGAAAAAATCTCATTTTATTCG
>NC_089753.1:32976412-33053912 GCF_040412425.1 Macrobrachium rosenbergii | reverse complement strand
GAGTCTTCGTTGTTCATAGCTGGGAAGCCTTGTTGGAGAGGAAATAGTTTATATGTATGTATGTATGTATGTATATATATATATATATATATATATATATATATATATATATATATATATATATATATTATATGTATATATATATATATATATATATATATATATATATATATATAATATTAAACCAGGCTTTAAATGACAAGCATCTTTATTAGAAGACTAGTTTCCATTTACATTCCTCCGTCATCAAACATAATGGAACATATGTTACATTTAAAATCAATGAAGTAATAAAGTAAAATAAAATTACGCATTACAAGATATACTAACCTAAAAACGCAGCAAAATCTTAAAATACAAAGATACAAATAGAAAATGTTTGTTGCCAAAAAGAGTTAGAAATGAAAATTCTAAAAACACAGCAATTCAACAGACCTTTCATTATTGTTTTGTTATATGACATACTGATAACAAATAGGAGGGTTCTATGAATGAAGTATTAATAGCTTGATGGAACCATTCATTCATTAATTCATTTCCTTAAAATGTTAACAGAAACATGAAAGTAGATGGCTCGATGTTGTTCCCTTACTAGGAGTGGCAAAGGTTAGATAGGGAACAAACTGATTCTTTTCAAAGAGTAGTTTTGCCAGACCACTGAATTAAAATAACTTTTCTAAGGCTGGCCAGAAGGACAATAATTTGATGTGTCAAATTTATTTCAGTGAATTAGATTTTATTTGTAAGAGGTTGCACTGTTGTAAAAAAATTAAGAAAAAACTGGCATTTGTCATAAATTGCACTTTGGATATTCTTAACCCTACAAAGTGCAGAACTTAGGCATGAAAATGCATCGGAACCTATAAGATTGGCTCATTCAATTTGCCTTTTTTTTTCAATCCCTCTTCCTTTCCATGGAGTTTCTGGAAGGGAAAAAGAGTAGTAGAACGATGGATGGAATATTCAAGAGTGCAGTAGGTTACATGATAGTAAATATTTAGACAAGGTTTTTCTCCATACAGTGTTCCAGTAAATGCATTAATACAGAGTGCAGTAGGTTTTTTTTTTCTTAACCATACAGAGTCTTAGGTATGATAAAATGCATCGGTATTCTTAACCATGCAGAGTGCAGTTCGTTAAAATGCATAACTACAGAGTGCAGAATACATAAATGCATCGGATTATTCTTGGTGAGAGTAGAGGAAATGCATCGTTTATTAACCATACAGAGTGTATGTATGAATATCGGAATATTCTTAACCATACAGAGTATATATATATAAAATGCATATTCTTAACCATATGCATATATATATAGAATGCATATATTCTTAACCATATAGAGTGCATAGGTATATATAGAATGCATATTATTCTTAACCATATAGTATAAATGCATCGGATATTCTTAAAACAGAGTTTAAATGAATGCAAGCATCTTTATTAGAATGCATCGACATAGTTTCAGAGGTATTTACATTTCTTAACCGTCAGAGTGCAGTAGGTATACAATCTATAATGGAACATATATTACATTTAAAGCCAATGACGAAATAAAATATAATGCAAAATTAACCATACAGAGTGCAGTTACAAGATGCATACTAACCAAAGAGTGCAAGGTATACATAGAATGCATCAAAATCTTAAAATACAAAGTAGGTATACAAAATAGAAAATGTTTGTTGCCCAAAGAGTTAGAAATGAAAATTCTAAAAACACAGCAATTCAACAGACCTTTCATTATGCATGTTTCTTAACCATGAGTGCACATACTGATAACAAATGCATCGGGTTCTATGAATGAGGTATACATAGTATTAATATTCTTAACCATACATGCAGGAGATTATTCTTAACCATACAGATGGAACCATTCATTCATTAATTCATTTGCAGTAGGTATACATAGAATGCATCAGGAAATTCTTAACCAAACAGAATGCAAAGTAGATGGCTAGAATGTTGTTATTCTTACTAAGAGTGGCAAGAGTTAGATAGGGAACATAGAATGCATCGGATATTCTTTTTCAACAGAGTGCAGTAGGTTTAGCCAGACCATTGAATTAAAATAACTTTTAACTATACAGAGGCAGGGTATACATAGAATGCATAGGAATATTCTTAACAATAATTTGATGTGTCAAATTTAACCATTCAGTAGAATACATAGAATGCATTTTATTTGTGCAGTAGGTTGCATAGAATGCATTGGAATATTCTTAACCATACAGAGTGCAGTAGGTATACATAGAATGCATCGGAATATTCTTAACCATACAGAGTGCAGTAGGTATACATAAAATGCATTCTAGGGAAATCGGAATTCTTAACATTGCAGTAGGTATACATAAATTGCTTAACCATACAGAGTTAGGTATACATAGAATGCATCTTAACCCTACAGAGTGCAGTAGTATACATAGAATGCATCGGAATAAATATACTCGTACAACCATAAAATGCATCATCGGAATATTCTTAACCATACAGAGTGCAGTTCATTATTCTTAACCATACAGAGTGCAGTAGGTATACATAGAATGCATCGGAATATTCTTAACCATACAGAGTGCAGTAGGTATACATAGAATGCATCGATTATTCTTAACCATACAGAGTGCAGTAGGTATACATAGAATGCATCGGAATATTCTTAACCATACAGAGTGCAGTAGGTATACATAGAATGCATCGGAATATTCTTAACCATACAGAGTGCAGTAGGTATACATAGAATGCATCGGAATATTCTTAACCATACAGAGTGCAGTAGGTATACATAAAATGCATCGGATTATTCTTAACCATACAGAGTGCAGTAGGTATACATAGAATGCATCGGAATATTCTTAACCAAGTGTAGGTAAGGCATCGGAATATTCTTAACCATACAGAGTGCTCATAAAATGCATGGATTATTCTTAACCATACAGAGTGCAGTAGGTATACATAAAATGCATCGGATTATTCTTAACCATACAGAGTGCAGTAGGTATACATAGGATATTCTTAACCATACAGAGTGCAGTAGGTATACATAAAATGCATCTTATTCTTAACCATACAGAGTGCAGTAGGTATACATAGAATGCATCGGAATATTCTTAACCATACAGAGTGCAGTTATACATAGAATGCATTAACCATGAGTGCAGTAGGTATACATAAAATGCATCGGATTATTCTTAACCATACAGAGTGCAGTAGGTATACATAGAATGCATCGGGATATTCAACCATACAGAGTTAGGTCATCGGAATATTCTTAACCATACAGAGTGCTGCGCATAAAAGAGTGCAGTAGGTATACATAGAATGCATCGGAATTTCTTAACCATACAGAGTGTAGGTATACATAGAATGCATCGGATTATTCTTAACCATACAGAGTGCAGTAGGTATACATAGAATGCATCGGAATATTCTTAACCATACAGTGTGCAGTAGGTATACATAGAATGCATCGATATTCTTAACCATACAGAGTGCAGTAGGTATACATAAAATGCATCGGATTATTCTTAACCAGTATAGAATGCATCGGGATATTCTAACATACAGAGTGCCATAAAAATATTCTTAACCATACAGAGTGCAGTAGGTAAAATGCATCCTTAACCAGAATGTTGTTCGTAAAATGCATCGGAATATTCTTAACCATACAGAGTGTCATAGAATGCATCCTTAACCATACAAGTGCAGTAGGTATACATAGAATGCATAGGAATATTGCAGTAGGTATACATAGGAATTCTTAACCATACAGAGTGCAAACATAGAATGCATCGGAATATTCTTAACCATACAGAGTGCAGTAGGTATACATAAAATGCATCGGATTATTCTTAACCATACAGAGTGCAGTCATAGAATGCATCTCTTAACCATACAGAGTGCAGTAGGTATACATAGAATGCATCTCTATTCTCTAGGTAGAGAATGCATCGGAATATTCTCTCTCTCCATACAGAGTGCAGTAGGTATACATAGAATGCATCGGGATATTCTTAACTACAGAGTGCAGTAGGTATACATAAAATGCATCGGATATTCTCAACCATACAGAGTGCAGTAGGTATACATAGAATGCATCTATTCTTAACCATACAGAGTGCAGTAGGTTAGAATGCATCAGTTTAACCATACACAGTGCAGTAGGTTTTGAGAATATGTGCAGTAGGTATACATAAAATGCATTTATTCTTAACCATACAGAGTGCAGTAGGTATACATAGAATGCATAGGAATATTCTTAACCATACAGAGTTAGGTATACATAGAATGCATCGGGATTATTCTTAACCATACAGAGTGCAGTAGGTATACATAAAATGCATCGGATTATTCTTAACCATACAGAGTGCAGTAGGTATACATGCAGAATGCAAGGTATACATAAAATGCATCGGAATATTCTTAACCATACAGAGTTAGGTATACTATAGAATGCATCGGGATATTCTTAACCATACAGAGTGCAGTAGGTATACATAGAATGCATCTTAACCATTGCAGTAGGTATACATAGAATGCATCGGAATATTCTTTTAACCATACAGAGTGCAAGGTATACATAATAGGATTATTCTTAACCATACAGAGTTAGGTATACATAGAATGCATCGGAATATTCTTAACCATACAGAGTGCATTTTTGCATTTCTTAAATGCAGTAGGTATCATAGAATGCATCGGAATATTCTTAACCATACAGAGTGCAGTAGGTATACATAAATGCATCGGATTATTCTCCATACAGAGTGCAGTAGGTATACATAGAATGCATCGGAATATTCTTAACCATACAGAGTGCAGTAGGTATTGCATCGGATTCTAACCATACAGAGTGCAGTAGGTATACATAAAATGCATCGGATTATTCTTAACCATACAGAGTGCAGTAGGTATACATAGAATGCATTATTCTTAACCATACAGAGTGCAGTAGGTATACATAGAATGCATCGGGATATTCTTAACCATAGAGTGCAGAGTGCAGTAGGTATACATAGAATGCATCGGGATATTCTTAACCATACAGAGTGCAGTAGGTAGGTATAACATAGCAGTTTCTTAACCATACAGAGTGCAGTAGGTATACATAGTGCATCGGGATTTTCTTAACCATACAGAGTGCAGTAGGTATACATAGAATGCATAGGAATATTTCTTCCATACAGAGTGCAGTAGGTATTATGCATCTTAACCATACAGAGTGCAGTAGGTATACATAGAATGCATGCATTTATTCAACCATACAGAGTGCAGTAGGTATACAATAAAAACCATGCATGAATGCATTATTCTTAACCATACAGAGTGCAGTAGGTATACATAGAATGCATCGGATTATTCTTAACCATACAGAGTGCAGTAGGTATACATAGAATGCATCGGATTATTCTTAACCATACAGAGTGCAGTAGGTATACATAAAATGCATCGGATTATTCTTAACCATACAGAGTGCAGTAGGTATACATAAAATGCATCGGATTATTCTTAACCATACAGAGTGCAGTAGGTATACATAGAATGCATAGGAATATTCTTAACCATACAGAGTGCAGTAGGTATACATAGAATGCATCGGGATATTCTTAACCATACAGAGTGCAGTAGGTATACATAGAATGCATCGGGATATTCTTAACCATACAGAGTGCAGTAGGTATACATAGAATGCATCGGGATATTCTTAACCATACAGAGTGCAGTAGGTATACATAGAATGCATCGGAATATTCTTAACCATACAGAGTGCAGTAGGTATACATAGAATGCATCGGATTATTCTTAACCATACAGAGTGCAGTAGGTTACATAAAATGCATCGAATTCTTAACCATACAGAGTGCAGTAGGTATACATAGAATGCATCGGATTATTCTTAACCATACAGAGTGCAGTAGGTATACATAAAATGCATCGGATTATTCTTAACCATACAGAGTGCAGTAGGTATACATAAAATGCATCGGATTATTCTTAACATACAGAGTGCAGTAGGTATACATAGAATGCATCGGATTATTCAGTTAACCATACAACCATACAGAGTGCAGTAGGTAACATAGAATGCATAGAGAATATTCTAACCCATACAGAGTGCAGTAGGTATTTTATTTATTCTTAACCATACAGAGTGCAGTAGGTATCATTTCTTAACCATACAGAGTGCAGTAGGTATACATAGAATTTTGCAGTAGGTATACATAGAATGCATCGGATTATTCTTAACCATACAGAGTGCAGTAGGTATACATAAAATGCATAAAATGCGGATTATTCTTAACCATACAGAGTAGGCATATTGCACGGGACATTCAACCATACAGCAGTAGGTATACATAAAATGCATCGGATTATTCTTAACCATACAGAGTGCAGTAGGTATACATAGAATGCATAGGTAGGAATATTCTTAACCATACAGAGTGCAGTAGGTATACATAGAATGCATCGGAATATTCTTAACCATACAGAGTGCAGTAGGTATACATAGAATGCATCGGAATATTCTTAACATCGGAATATTCACACAGAGTGCAGTGCTGTAGATATACATAAATGCATCGGAATATTCTTAACCACACAGAGTGCACCAGATATACATAAAATGCATCGGAATATCCTTAACCACACAGAGTGCAGTAGACATACACCAAGTGTAGAAGGAGAGGACTCATAATATGGACACGTCTCCGGATGCCGAGCGCCTCTTTGTTTGTTTAATGGCCAGCTTCTGATACACCCTTATCCTTAGCTGCGTAAAAGAAGAGAATAAACATATCCTTTTTCGATGTTTTATGTACACAAGAGTGAGAGATGGGCCAAACGACCATAAAAGTCAGCCGTAAACATCCCCAGTTGTTCGTATTGGGAATCCTTGTCCCCATCAGGGGCAGCGGAAGGGAAAGGTGTCGCTTGCTTTCTCCCGTGACTTTCCGCCTGGCTTTCTCTATTCCTCTTTCGGCTTTCTTCTCTGGTGATTGTGGGACTTTCTCTCTCTCTCTCTCTCTCTCTCTCTCTCTCTCTCTCTCTCTCTGTTTGGATTCAGTTTCAATTTCGGATAACTTGCAGTTTTCTCAGTTCTTGCATTTTTTTGCTGTTTCATGTTTATGAGTTCCGGAAATTTATTAGAATGTCTTACGTACAAGTTCCTATTTGCCTTTAGTTTTTGTCTTGCCAAATAGAAATAATCATATTTTGAATATGATTTTTTATTTCTAAATTTCAAATTCGCATAGCAAACAATTTTTCCTTCGCAGAGTAATTGAAAGATTTCTTCCGATGCCATTTGTAAATATCGTTTTTCTGTAACAATTATAGTAATCAACATTAAGTCTGTTGTGGTTTTAACGGAGATTTGGCTTGAGCATAGAATATATTGCAATGCGAGTTCCTGCGTTAGGCTTAATGTAGCTATTTAGAACGTATTTGGATATTGCACCGAAGAAAATAAACTGCCCTGGCCATTCTACGAAGAAAAGCAGTCCCCCCAAAAAAAAAAAGTTATTTTCTATTCGTAAAAAGGGTGGTTGATGATGTGGTACCTCATGGGAAAAACATAAAAGATTTTTCTACATTAATAAAAAGAAATCCACTGATTTTTGTCTTATAAAAAAACGGTGTAAACATAGAAACTTTTATTTTTTTATGCGTCTTTATATTTATTTTTATTACGCGTGCTCTCTCTCACACACACACATAAGATTCCTTCTCTCACACGCGTAAGATTCTCTCTCTCTCACACACACATAAGATTCTCTCTCTCTCCTCTCTCTCTCTCCCTCTCTCTCTCTCTCTCTCTCTCTCTCTCACACACACACACATAAGATTCTCTCTCACACACGCATAAGATTCTCTCCCTCACACACATAAGATTCTCTCTCTCACACACACATAAGATTACCTCTCTCACACACGCATAAGATTCTCTCTCTCTCTCACACACACATAAGATTCTCTCTCTCTCTCACACGCATAAGATCCTCTCTCTCACACGCATAAGATTCTCTCTCTCACACACACAAGATTATCTCTCTCACATGCATAAGATTCTCTCTCACACACACATAAGATTCTCTCTCTCACACACACAAGATTCTCTCTCTCACACACACACAAGATTCTCTCTCTCTCACACACGCATAAGATTCTCTCTCTCACACGCATAAGATATCAGGAAATCTGTCAACCAAAACTACAGGATGGAACCTTCGGCGGGATTCGGTTGTCGTTCCCCTTCCAGATAGCTGTCATCCCGAGCCACTTCCCACCAAATTTGCCTCTCCCTCCAGGGGCACTGAAAATCCTGGACAACCTATAGTCAGTTGGGATTGTGAGGACCCGGACGTGGTTTTCCATTATATTTCCAAAAAGGAGTCTAGGTTGCCTCCACCCAAACCCCCCGCGGTTGAGGCTGGTTTTCGGTATTACATATTTCTGAGTGCTGTCTGCATCCCCTAGTACTCAGTAACTGCGGTCTTGACAGTTAATTATTGATAAACATAACTTGAGGTTCTTTGCAGCGTGCCTTCGGTCCCTAGCTGCAACATCTTTCGTTTCTTTCACTGTACCTCCGTTCATATTCTCATTCTTCCATCTTACTTCCCACCCTCTCCTAACAATTGATTCATATTGCAGCTGCTTTGGGGTTTTCGTTACACCTTTCAAACTTTTACTGTCAGTATCCGTTTCAAATGACCTCATAGGTCCCAATTCAGTTTGGCAAATTCAATTCAAAATTCAATAAACATAATAATATTGGAATGAATTCGATTCTTATCTTGGCTAACCATGGTTATGGAAAGGAATGCAACCGAGTACGCTATTAAGAACTTTTATAACTACATGCCGTAGATAACGAGGCTTATTTAATCAAACTTCAGTGTTTGAAATGACAAGAAGCTGAGTTTTAGTGCAGATGATTTTTTTTTTTTTAAATCTAAACCTATTATGGTAAGTATTTTGCATTTGTGTGGCCTGGAAGCTTCGTTGCTTTTAGTTTGTCAGTAACTTGATTGTTAATTTAGAAAATTAGATATTACAGGATTCATCTTATTAACAATTGGAGGAGGACAAGTAAGTGATTTAGCCAGAAATCGCCCATTAGGTAAAATATCGTTAAATATCTGTCCATTGTGACCTTATGTACTGTACTTTATGGTATGAGTAATCGGCAGTGGTTGTCTTGAATTGAATTGAACTGAATAAAGAATCTAGGCCAAAGGCCAAGCACTGGGACCTATGAGGTAATTCAGCGCTGAAATGGAAATTGACAGTAAAAGTTTGAAAGGTGTAACAAGATGAAAACCTCAAAGCAGTTGCTCTATGAATCAATTGTTAGGAGAGGGTGGAAAGTAAGATGGAAGAAAGAGAATATGAAAGGAGGCACAGTAAATGGAACGAAAGGGGTTGCAGCTAGAGGCCGAAGGCACCCTGCAAAGAGCCTCAAGTAATGCCTACAGTGCACCGCGTGAGGTGCACTGACGGCACTATTCCCTTACGGGGGAACGTGGTTGTCAAACTGTGACTTAGTTTATTTTTTCGAAGCACTTGAAATATATATCCGGTGTTGTTGTCACAAAAAAAAATTTTATTGTAAAGGCTTCTTATGTCTAAAGAAAACGTAATCTTATGCAGCTGCCTTCAAGGCGTTTGTTCCTACTGTAGTGGGAATAGTCCGTTCCTACTTTAGTTGGAATAGTTTGGCGACATCCGAGAAGTTTTATCTGTTGTACCTTAACACCGGGCAGTTAAGATTTGGACTTCCGTAAGCTTTAAAATTTGTATTGGGAGCTTTCGCTTTGTCATTAGTTCCAGAGCGTCTGAATTCATACAGAAAGGCTGTATTACGATTATTAATAGGTGCATGCATTGTAGATTTTAATAAAAAAGTTGATGAATGCACTACAGTAAAAATATGGTTATGTGAAAGGAAAGTGCATTGCTCCTTCCTGAAATTCTACGTATAATTTGTGTGAATTTAATCTCCCTCCTTTTTCGTTTCCAGCAGAAGGATTTTTTTTTAATTTCTATTGATTATGACTATCTTGTTTACCATCACATGGAATAACTCCGTGCCAGCACTGGAAGGCTTACATGCCCAGTATTGGGATCTTAAGGGCTTACGGCTTTCACCGCCTGGTCTTTTAACAAAATTCCCACAAACCATATGCATTATTCAGCGTCGAAGCACATGAGGGCTGTTTGACTGTGGTTTAGCCCTAGTGACAGCTTTGGGGAGGGAGTGCGGGTGAGGGATGGGCGGTTTCTTTCGGCTCAGAGTCCAAACGTAAAATAGACATGCTAAGGTTCAGTACATTAATTTGTGTATAGTGTTGATCTCTGCAAGAGAGTGAAATGCTAGCTAATAACTTTATCATTCTCCTGGAGAGGAATTACTGTAGGAAAGGAAACGGTGTGTAAATAATGGTTTGATCCATTTATCGAAAGCTGTCCCTTTTTTTATCTTTTATAATTTCTGTCGAATGCAAGTTATAATTGTAAAAATATCATTAACAGCTGAAGCAGGATCAGCTAAATAGTAACGGAAATAGCAGTTGTCTTTATCATTCAACATTATGCAGTTATACTGATGATAAAAATAAACCGTTCAGATTTTGCCCATTGGACAGAGGTGAATTCAGAAGCCATGTTCTATGCAGTGTTAACAATTTCCTCACAGCAGTTGCGTATAGGATCGAAAGAGACTGAATCATTCCTGAAAAGTGTGTGTGTGTGTGTGTGTGAAATTGTAATTTAGCCTTAGAATAACTTTCTGTTAATTTTCCAGGGAGCTAAATGATCACAAGAAAAAAAGTTAAACATACATTAGTTTAACCAGACCACTGAGCTGATTAACAGCTCTCCTAGGGCTGGCCCGAAGGATTAGATTTATTTTACGTGGCTAGGAACCAATTGGTTACCTAGCAACGGGACCTACAGCTCATTGTGGAATCCGAACCACATTATAGCGAGAAATTACTTTCTATCACCAGAAATAAATTCTTCTTATTCTTCATTGGCCGGTCGGAGATTCGAACTCGCGCCCAGCAGAGTGCTGGCTGAGAGCGGAACCCACTGTCCCAACGAGGAACTATGATCTCAAGAAAAAGATGGCCACACTGGTAACTCTAAGTCGATTTTGTCTTCATTTTCTACGATTAAATGGAATAAAAAAAAAATGGATTCAGAAATTTAGACATCACAAGTTTTAAAAAAAATCTGTCATAGGGTATTTTTCCCCAGAACCAAACGACAAAAAAAAAGGAATTAATTCTAGCGTTTTGCGAAATTCCCCGACGCCCTCCGGTGCGATTCACCCGAAAGATCTCGTTCCTTTACTGAGTAGTGATCGAAGATCAACATTCTTCGATGCCTTTGTTAGCAAAAGCCGCTAGCAACTTGAGCATTGGTTGAGAGATAAGTTTTGGCATTAAGTGCTGCTGCGTCGATCAGACCTTCCCCGTCTGTTCAATCCTTCCCGTGATGGACTCAGAGTTCTTGATTCTTGTTTTATATGGCAGGGATGTAATCCCTAATACCACATCACTCTCTCTCTCTCTCTCTCTCTCTCTCTCTCATAGCAAAGACCGTCCTCTCTCTCTCTCTCTCTCTCTCTCTCTCTCTCTCTCTCTCTCTCATAGTATAGGCCGTCTTTCTCTCTCTCTCTCTCTCTCTCTCTCTCTCTCTCTCTCTCTCTCTCTCTCTCTCTCTCTCTCTCATAGCAAAGACTCTCTCTCTCTCTCTCTCTCTCTCTCTCTCTCTCTCTCTCTCATAGTAAAGACCGTCTCTCTCTCTCTCTCTCTCTCTCTCTCTCTCTCTCTCTCTCTCTCTCTCTCTCTCTCTCACATATTAAAGACCGTCCTTTCATATTGCTCTATTACTGTAGTAACATAATTACCTGAAGATTCTTTTGGAATTGTCTATCGAGAAGGATTCTACCTTTTTTTTTTATTTCCCCAGTAATATACCACAGTGCGATAATGTAAAACCTATAAGCGAGTTCGTATTTTTGCCTTAATTTAAAAACAAAACTTTACTGATTTTATATTATTAATTGTATGAAAGCGGTAGACATACTTATCATGAATTTACATCTACTCTCAAAAACTGCTCTTATATCATTGTTTGATTTTTAACCCTTGAGAATATTATCAATGGCTTAAGGTATGATAACTTCCAGCCTGCATTATCTTACCTTTAAAGCTGTGAATGACTTATGCTTTTCAAAGTTATGCTCCGTAGGGGGTTAGTACCGTCAGTGCACCTCATACGGTGCACTGCAGGCATTACTTAATGTTCTTTGCAGCGTACCTTGGGCTCCTAGCTGCAACCTCTTTCATTCCTTTTACTGTACCTCCTTTCACATTCTCTTTCTTCCATCTTACTTTCCACATTCTAATAATTGATTCATAGTGCAACTGCGAGGTTTTCCTCCTGTTACACCTTTCAGACCTTCTTACAGTCAATTTCCGTTTCAGCGCTGAATGACCTCATGAGTTCCAGCGCTTGACCTCTGGCCTAAATTCTATATTCTGTTCTATTCTTTCGATAAAAAAGGGGCCGGTGTAACAATTTCATCCTTCAAAGTGAACAGGAGAATTGGATGTAATGAACACTAAATGATGGCAGTTATAAGCAATAATGATTTCAATAAGGACGCCATACAGCAGATATAGAAAGCAATAGGATGATTAAAAGCGAATAGTGAAAATAGAGAAAGAAAGAGAATTGGGAAGTTAAAGGCAGACCGCTCATTCTACCCACTCACGGCTAAGGGGAGGGGGGAGGACGTTCCCTCAAAAAGCCTTGTAATCATACTTTACGATGTCATTGTACCTTTATATACTCTCTCTCTCTCTCTCTCTCTCTCTCTCTCTCTCTCTCTCTCTCTCTCTGCGTTACCAATATTTTTATTTAAATTGAAATGGGAAACTGAAATACAAAATACTCTCTCTCTCTCTCTCTCTCTCTCTCTCTCTCTCTCTCTCTCTCTCTCTCTCTTCATTGCCAGCATTTTGATTTATATTCTCCCCTCTCTCTCTCTTCTGTCTGTGTGTGTGTGTGTGTGTGCGCGCGCGTGTGGTACCAACATTTTTATTTAAATTGAAAGGGGGAAACTGAAATATAAATACTCTCTCTCTCTCTCTCTCTCTCTCTCTCTCTCTCTCTCATTTTGATTTCAATCGAAAGGGAAAACTGAAACACAAATATAATCAGTGGCAAGCGCGCAATTGCTTCTAGGTAAGCCAGCTATTGATGATCATTGATTTGCTGCGGCAACTTTGAAACTTTCCTTTCACAGACAGGCCTCGTGTCCAGAATTTCTTCATGGCTCTCGTCGATAGAAAAAAGAAATCTCCATGGAAAGGAAACGAAATTGAGAGAGAGAGAGAGAGAGAGAGAGAGAGAGAGAGAGAGAGAGAGAGAGAGAGAGAGAGAGAGAGAGAGAATAAAATCTTTTAAGTGATAAAACTCTGCATATACCTGAGTGACTTGCGATCGTAGTCTAGACCACGCTGTGACATTTTCTTGGTTATTCCTCTTGTGTATCACTTGTTGCTTTATTTTTTTTTTATGTATGAAAGGATGATATTTTGTGCCTCATCCAGCCTTCTGTGTTGGCTAGAAAAACCGCCGAGTATTAATGAAAAATTAAAGTTTTCCTGCGCCCTTTCAAAGGGCTGTCTCGTATACCACTGCATAATTTACTAGTAGGTCCACAAAATGCCTTCTCTCTCTCTCTCTCTCTCTCTCTCTCTCTCTCTCTCTCTCTCTCTCTCTCTCTCTCTCTTAAAATTCTTTCCTACGGGATGAAAATTTCAACTAATGTAGATTTTTACCTTCCGCAATATCTACCAACGTGCTCTAGTTCATTCATTTCATCGCGACTGTGTAGCAATATTATCTATCTTCGGCACCAGTTAAGATGATAATCTCCCCCGCCTTTCCCCTAATAAACTAAGGAGCGAACCTCCAGGAACCTAATTAGTATTAGCCCTGTATGGAAGGACATTTCTGCGGTGCTGAAAACGCCTTCTGGAATGAGAGGAACGTTCATTGCTGGAATTAGTTCTTGTTCGTTTCCCAATGAAACGGTCGCAGACGATTCTTGTAAGTTATTTAAGTTATTTTGGGCTTGGCTGATCGCTTAGTCTTCCTTAATTGAAGAGGCAGTATGTTTTCACGGTACAAAAAAAAAATGGGGGGCGGGGGCCGCCTTCGACACAATTAGTTACAGTTTCTTCATCTGCCTTTCTTGCCCCGAAGCTGTCGAGCTGGGACCTGGATTGTTCTGTCCGAGTTTCAGTTGTAGTTTCAATTATTTATGTCTTTGTTTATTTTTATTTAATTTTCTTATATTTATTTTTATTTATATTTGTTTTCATTTATTTTTATTTATATATATTTTCTTTTATTTTTATTTATTTTTATTTTTATTTATTTAAATCATTTCATTTAATTATCTTTTTTAATTTATTTATATTTATATTTATTTATATATTTATTTATTTTTATATTTAATTATTTATCTGTTACCTAGTCACCTACAGAGGTGTGGAACAAGACCTTGTTTTGCATCGTGTTTTGCAAGAAATATTAATGATTTTGCAACCACTTGGACAAGTAAAATATGCAGTAGTGGACCTGTTCCCTCTTACGATCATCAGAACTGTGGATTCCTTAGAAAATGCCATTAATATATATATATATATATATATATATATATATATATATATATATATATATATATATATATATATATATTTTTTTTTTTTTTTTTTTTTTTTTTACTTGAGCTTAAAACGGAATTGTCCGTAAGACGGGATTCTTCCCCACGGTTCTTCCTTGCTCATTACACTCAGCCTTCTAGAGCGTGTATTTTATCATTTGGCATACTATTATGTCATTGCTCGTTACCTTTCTAGTATTATATGTTTGTATCATTACTGACAGGACCTCACTGAAACTGGATGGTATCTAGCGGAGATTAGCACTGACAATGAGGACTGTTAGACCCGGAAAGCTTGTAACTTTTATTGAATAAATATCTCCGCTAGATACCTTCCAGTTTCAGCGAGGTCCTGTCAGTAATTGCAATGTTGCACAGATAATTGTGTAAGTGATAAAGTTAATATGTATATATATATTGTATGTATATATATATATATATATATATATATATATATATATATATATATATATATATATATATATATGTATATGTATATATGTATAATATTGTGACGTAAAACCGTAGCCTACAACAGCACAAGAATACTTCAAAGATGGCTAAAGGCGCCAATCAGTAACCTTAGGGTTCATATGTAGAGGAACTGTCAACGTATGAAAACTTATTTGGTCACTCCAAATACAGTGGATGATACACTCGGTTATTAAATTATAGAGCCAGAGAAATTATAATCACGTGTTAAAAAATCAAGCTGGACGTTAAAATCAATAATCCCTGGCCTGGTTCTGGTTATAAATGGGTTCCTCTGAAATGATAATCTTTGTGTTTCGTCACATTTTCGAATTTCATTTTTAGCAAAATGTTCTGAGAAGCCTTACTTATGGCAGGATCTGTTCAATTTCTCTTTGAACGCCATTAACGTTAAATAACACATAAAACATGTGAGATACTCTGGGACAAATGAAACAAGTAAAAATTGCGCCGAGGTTTCTTCGGCACAATCGAGTTTTCTGTACAGCCGCTACAGCGTAAATTCAAGGCCACCGAAAATAGATCTATCTTTCGGTGATCTTGGTATAATGCTGTATCAGCCGAACCCCATGAAACTTTGACCACGGCCCGGTGGTGGCCTGTCCTATATCGTTGCCGGAAGCACGATTATGGCTAACTTTAACCTTATATAAAATAAAAGCTACTAAGGGTATACGGCTGCAATTTGGTATGCTTGATGATTGGAGGGTGGATGATCAACATACCAATTTGCAGCCATCTAGCCTCAGTAGTTTTTAAGATCTGAGGGCGGAAAGAAAATGTGCGGACAGAATAAGGTGCGGACGGACAGACAAAACCGGCACAATAGTTTTCTTTCACAGAAAACTAAAACTACAACAGCAAGAATATCCGTTTCGTTTAACAACGAAAGTGAATGAAGCTGAATTTGAATTTTAAATGAGATAGAAAATCAGTAAACGCAAATACGATTCCTATTAAGTTACAAGGCCTCCGGAGAATATTATTTTTTGGAAGTAAGCGCAATTATCTTATGAAATGATCTCAGAATCAAGTGCAATTCAGCAACAAGTCAGAATAAACGAGAATCTCGGCACAACATCTATACAAGCAGGAAACAGCATTAACTTGAAAAAGAATCCCAATGAAGATCAGAGATTTATAATATACAAATTATCAGTTATGACTCCATGTGCAGTAGGAGTCCTATTTAGGTTTCCGCTAAAGAAGACTATTGTCCCGGCTTTGTCTGTCCGTCCGCACTTTATTCTATCCGACCTTTTTCTGTCCGCCCTCAGATCTTCAAAACTGCTGAGGCTGTAGAGCTGCAAATTGGTATTTTGATCATCCTGTCTCCAATCATCAAACATACCAAATTGCAGCCCTCTAGCCTCATCAGTTTTGATTTTATTTAAGGTTAAAGTTAGCCATAATCGTGCTTCTGGCAACGAGGTAGGATAGGCTACCACTGGGCCCTCGTTAAATTTTCATGGGCCGCGGCTTACACAGAATTGCGCCGAGACCACCGGAAGATAGATCTATTGTCGTTGGCCTTGATTTTAGGCTGTAGCGGCTGTACAGAAAACTCGATTGCGCCGAAGAAACTTAGGCGCATTTTTATATTATGTTACTTATTTTTATTTTTATTTATTTATTTTTTTTTTTTACAAATAGGCATTATAGAAATGAACAGATTGAGCATAACATCAAGCTATAAAACATTTTAATTCCCCTCACCGTAGAATTAAAATTTTCCAGCAGTCAGTGTTAGCCATTGCAATGCCTGCCGGCGCACAGTTTGTACCGCTTAACAACACTTGATTCTCTGAAGATTTGTATCGATTTCACGTTTCTTATTCACTGTACGTAATCATGAAGCAATCACATATACTTGGGAAAAATGGAAACTTGTACTCTGCTGAACAGGAAATTAGCACAGACCAAAACAATAACAAAACACTTGAGTAAATGCTGATTATGAAGAATTATGCATTGCACGGTCATTTAATGCTGACTTGGCCAGACTATCCTCTCTACCATTCCTAGAACACTTCAGATGAAGAACGCATGCTCACTGGGCACGAAATTCATAAAAAATTCATCCAGTGACTCAGCTCCTGCTGAAAAATGGGACCGGGTGAGCAGTGAAATAGCAGATATAAATATGCATAACGTAATTTTCTGCCTCAACGGCAGGAAAGCCTCCTCTCCTGAGGCCAATGACAGCCGCACGTGGGATGTTAAGAACGGGGAATTATAGCATCCTCGCTGCTGGTAGTGTCTTCTGTGAGAGTTACCACAAGGCCCGGGACATGGGGTTAGCTACCCCTTGCCTTGTACTGATATTTAATAGGAGAAAACATTTTAAATAACAGTGCATCAGGAGAGAAAGAGATATAAGCTAATGGGTTTGAAAAGAAAAAGCTGGATGTTCTAAGGTAATGGTGTGTATATAGTTAGGAACTAGGAGTTCCTCTAGTGCTAGGAATACTCTGGGCGCTGAAAAGTGTACGAATGCCCATGTGATCACCCTCACCACAGCCAAAAACAAGTGTCCGTTGACCACCTACAAGTTGCTTTCTCATGGCCCACTCTGGAGGAAATCTTAGGATGGGGTCTCTGGTGTCCTTTTCTTAAACTAGCTTATAGTCAGATATATATATATATATATATATATATATATATATATATATATATATATATATATATATATATATATATATATATATATATATATATATATATATATATATATATATATATATATATATATATATATATAATTACCCCCAAGAGGTGAGCAGCCTTCATGGATTGGATTATTGATGCCCACAGAGAAATAATTAGAAAGGTGCCTCATGACGCTGACACTGCCTGGGAGAAGGAAGACCAGTCTCTTTGAGCTCAGTGGAGCAAGGTCCGAAATGGTACCTTTAAAAAAGACACAGAAGCTACTACTTTGCGACGGGGAGAATAATGATCGAGAAATAATATTAAGTGCAAGGTCATAGATCATAGATAAATAATTAAATAAATAACCGTTAGTTCAGTCCTGTCAAGAGCGTGACACAAGATGAAACGCTAACATATTGGAACGCAGTATTTGAAACTGGAACAACGTAAGGGCTTGATATATTGTACGTTTTTCTTGCGCATACAGTAAACTCAAATTTATATCGTTGTACGCGCGTACGTTCAGATCTTAGTAAATGTAAGCTTGCGGACGAATTATCCGTACTCTTACAGATATTATGCATTTATACATCTGAGCGCATTTGCGGAAGCGAAGGCGGAAAGCAGGGCGATAAATTAAACTCAAGCCAAGACATTATATCACTTTCCATCATGTAAAATGGGAAAGCGTTTAGGAGCAGAGAGAGAGAGAGAGAGAGAGAGAGAGAGAGAGAGAGAGAGAGAGAGAAAGTGGGGGTGGGGGGTGGACTTTGTCACATGTTATCTTGGGATAAAAAACGAGGAAAAAAAAAGAGCCCTTCTGGGTCCCAATATCTTTCTTTAATAATTCCTCCCCTATAACTCAGGGGTTTCGGCCGGCCATATTTCTTTCTTAGCTCTGTTCATAAATTTATTTCCATATGTTTCGTAATCGTTGGTCCTATTTTATCAGCATTAAAAGAATTATATATATATATATATCCTATTTATATATATATATATATATATATATATATATATATAATATATATATATATATATATATATATATATATATATATATATATATATATATATATATACAGTATATATATACATATATATATATATATATATATATATATATATATATATATATATATATATATAGTGTTGTGGACATATAAAATTATCTGTATGCTATTTAGGTTTTTATTCATGTTCCCTCATAGCGTCATGCTCCTTTAGAGTGGATGCTTTAAAAGAAACTTGAAGGGTTTAAAATAAGGTAACATTTTCCTTTGAAAAAACAGTAAAGAAATAAACAACTATTATCTGTCTACACGGATGCCTGGTTGCTAAGTTAGTTTATTTCATTATATCTTCCTTTAAAAACTTGAAATTGGATATTTTGACCTCTTCTCAATCATGGAAAGAAAAGAGAAATCAATGATAATAGTACATTTTGAAATCCTGAATATTTTGCAGGGATTTAATGAAATCAGCATCTGATTGAATATATAGTTTTTGGAAGAACAAAAATGGAGTTCAAGAATTTATCTCTCGGACTATGTTTTTTTTTTTTTTTTTTTTTTTTATAAATCACTGAGAAATATGCTAGTCTTCTACAGCTGGTGATGGTTCTTTACGCCTAAAATCGGAGTTCCAGAAATTGAAATGTTGAGGTTAAACTTAACCGAGTTTGGATGTTCGACTTGATGGAGTTTTACTTCCAACTTGTTAGTTTTCTGAGAGGAAAACTATTGTGCCGGCTTTGTCCGTCCATCCTCACTTTTTCTGTCCACCCTCAGGTCTTAAAAACTAACTTGTTCGTTTTCTGTCCGACCTCAGATCTGGAAAACTACTGAGGCTAAAGGGCTGCAGATTGGTATGTTAATCATCCACCATCCAATCATCAAACATACCAAATTGCAGCCCTCTAGCCTCCTCAGCAGTTTTGATTTTATTTAAGGTTAAAATTAGCCATAGTCATGCTTCTGGCAACGATATAGGCCAGGCCACCATCAGGCCGTGGTTAAAGTTTCATGGGCCGCGGGTCATACAGTAGGCCTATACCGAGACCACCAAAAGATAGATCTGTTTTTGGTGGTCTTGATTAGACGCTGTACAGAAAACTCATTTTCTCCGAAGAAACTTCTGCACATTTTTTACTTGTTTTTGATACAGTTTAATACAAATTGTATTCTTTACTTTGACCGAGAGATATTTTTCATGTTAATCAGTGGTTAGAAAATGATTGGTTTGTTGTAAATGAATGCAAATACTTCCGGCATATAATGAAAGTTCATTAAAAACTTGTTAATATATTTTCCTAAGGATGCTATCCTTAAGTATGATGATTCTCACAAAGTACATCTTGCAACTATTTTTTGTGCCAGTTAAGTGATGAACTGTGACGAAGACGCTGCTACGATTATAAGAAGGAATCGAGGCAGATTGGAGCTCAGGGAGATTATAACTTGAGCAGCAGGTTATAAAGTTAGTGATTCAGCCTTTAGGACCAACGATGTCTCTGCCTAATAAATTATGCACCGTAGGAGAACTCGGGAAAATTCGTACTGAGATCAAACTCAGTTCCGCTGGACATGAATCGAGAACTCTATTGACAAATATAACCTGAAAATTAGTCTTTGATATACATACTAAAATGTAACTAATTCCGCTGTTTGCTGCTTTTTGACATTTGATGTTTGGTTTCTTTTTGAAGATGAAACTGAGTCAAAAACTTGGTGGGCATCGCCGTTTGGACTGGCACCGCACTCGCAGTGCCAAATCTTGAAAGGAACCCCGGGGAAAATACACTTACACCTATTTTACTGTAAAAAAAATCGGGAAGGAAACCTGGGGAAAATACTTTTACACCTATTTTACTGTAAAAATGAGCTTTTAATTTCTGATTCTTTTTAACTTGCAGTTTCTGACATGATAAACTTAGGCGGGGAAATAAAAAAAAAAAAATATGGCTCCAGCGATCTCTATTTTTACTTTTCTCAAACTCATATCGGCAAAATTTTTCTCTTTTTGCCTATACTGTATTGGCTTATGTTTGTATATCTTGTGTCGGTTCTTTGCAGCGTGCCTTCGGCCCCTAGCTGCAACTCCTTTCGTTCCTTTTACTGTACCTCCTTTCATATTCTCTTCCTTCCATCTGACTTCCCACCCTCTCCTAACAATTGTTTCAAAGTGCAACTGCGAGTTTTCCACTTGTTACACCTATCGAACCTTATTGTCAATTTCCGCTTCAGCGCTGAATGAACTCATAAGAGGACCCAGTGCTTCTCCCTTGGCCTAAATTCTAAATTCTGTTCTGTTCAATTCTGTTCTAATCTCCCTTTAGATGCAGCTGCCCTTCCAGTCCGTAAATTGTGTCCTGTCACTGATTAGGAGCGGAATCGTGTCTCCCCGATCATTTGATTTGATATCCGGTGACGCGAAGAAAGTTTTGACGCTGAGACCAACACCTGTAGCTGTCATGTTGACAACCCGCCCTTGTCCTTTCATCAGACTTCCCGAGCGACGAGGATGGGGTGTGGCTGGTGCATTGTTATGTTTTCGCCAGATTCTCGATTCTTTTTTTTTTATTCAGTTGTTGAAAGTGGATCTGTTGGGTTTAGGCAGACGGTGATGGGAATAAAACTGTCCAAGAGAAAATACATAATTTGATTCAGTTATAAAATGCCATCCGGATACATGATGGGTATTTTATTCATATATATATATATATATATATATATATATATATATATATATAATGATATATTATATATATATATATATATATATATATATATATATATATGAAATGAGCGAGGTTCATTTGCCCATTTCATGAAGTGGGCAGGCCTTTGCCCGTTTCGTGAAATGGGCAAGAGTTTTGCCCATTTCGTGAAATGGGCAATTTCTGAGATGGGATGTAATATATATATGTGTGTATACATATATATATGTACATATATATATATATATATATATATATATATATATATATATATATATATATATATATATATATATATATATATATATATATATATATATATATATATATATATATATATATATATATATATGCTTATATATATATATATATTTGTTATATATAAGTTAGTAGTTGGTTAAGTTGGTAATAGCGCTAAACCAGAGGGGAAATTCAAGAATTCCCGCCGCTCCATTCATCACACATCGCTGTGCCAACCTGCCTCACTCAGAGCATGTACGAAATTGACTGGAAAGGCGTTTGGCCGTTGGTTAAATTGTTAAAAAAAAAAAAAATCCAATTCTTGGTATCCCTGTTCGAGTGGATGTTCTGATCATCCATGGTAGAAACCGTAGTCACTTTGTTACAGGTTTCCTAATAATTTTTTTATTGTCAATCTTTGGTACCCATATAGCGGATAAATACAAAAAAATCATCGATTTATAATATATCTATAAACAAGGAATATGATTATATTAATTACAGTTAGATTTCTGTTTAAAGTTAGTACAGAAAATTTTGATAAGTTTGAATGAGTTAGCCACATGTGAAAGAAATGGAACGCATCCCGAATGGACATTATTTTTTTGCAAATAAGAATTTTGACGCGATTGACGGAAGCGCTTTGCCTGAAAGCAGATTAATGATAACGTTGTCAGGAAAGTATATTGATATTTATCACATATACTTCATATATATATATATATATATATATATATATATATATATATATATATATATATATATATATATATATATATATATATATATATATATATATATATATATATATATAGAATCAATTATATATATTGGGATTGCATGCAGATATTATAAATATGTAATAAAAATGGATACCACAAAAGAATAACTTTGGAAACATTGCTCCATATTTTTTATGCTACCCCTTATCTTATCTCTCTCCAGGTTAACTAATGAACATATATGGCATTCCAAGTCTATACACACAAAAAGTACATTAGAGGGGAGTTAAGTTAACGGAATTATAACAAGTGTAAGTGGTTCCAGATTGGGAGGGGGGTGGGGGGTCGTGCGGGTCCTCTAGATGGAAAGGTGTATTGGTAACAGCCGCTGGAGAGGTACTCAAACTTACGCCGGCCCTCAAGTGGGCTATTAGTGTTTTATTTTCTTTAGGAATGGTCGGAGGAAGGTCTCTTCCACTAAATCCCCCCCCTTTTCAATGGCCTGGGGATAAACTCATGTTGTTTGTGTTACTAACGAACGCTGTGCTTACGGTTTTTCTCTGGTATGGGAAGGCGTTTTTTTTACAGATCGTAACTTCCGTAGACTTTCTACTATGTATAATTTGTTCTAATAAACACTGTACATGTTTATCTAACGTATGTATTTGTGTGTGTATGTACATATGTATGTATACATAGCCTATAAATATAAACAAAAATTCACTTTAGCGGATTTATCTTTTGCTGTATAATTATAACTAAATATGGTTTGCAATATATACATAAAATGATGGTTTATATAATATATATATATGTAATATATATATATATATATATATATATATATATATATATATATATATATATATATATATATATATATATATATATATATATATATATATATATATAAAACAGATTATATGGCTATGAGGAAACGGGAACGACGGACGGCGTTATATATTGTGAAACTGTTTCACTTGCGTACTAACAAGTGGTTAATCAGCAGCGTTACTGGCACTTAATGGAGGAGTTTCAGGTGCCAGTGATTTCAACAAAATATTCTCTTAAATAATTCTGTCGCGGTTCCTCAGTGAGGATGAAAAAGTTCGGCATGTATTTGAATAAATAAACAGTGATTGGTGACTGATCCATCAATTTCACTGAGGATCGAGATCTTTGGCTCAGGGTTTTTGTTAAATATTATTATTATTATTATTATTATTATTATTATTATTATTATTATTATTATTATTATTAAGATGAAGCCTATTCGCCTGGAACAAGCACACCAAAGGGGCCACTGACTTGAAATTCAAGCTTCCAAAGAATGTTGGTTTCAACCTCTCACCGCAGCAGACCCCCCAACACTGCAGCAGTAACTGATCATGATACAGACCCAGTGATTTCCCATCGCCCTGGGCAAGACGCGAACCCGCCACATCTGAGTGGCATGCCACGCCTCTAACCACCATACCAGCAGAAGAACCAGTGGGCCCGGATAAGACAGAGGTTCTAATCTCTGAATTGGCAAAAGCTAAACGTACGATGCTTCCACCTGACTCTTCAACGCCCGTAAACCAACAGCCGGCTATTCACGGCGCCCTTGGGGGCGTAGCGTTCGGTGGTGGTTTCCCCATCACTCCAGAGGATTAGTTTCATATTTCAAGACCTCCATCGCCTTTCGCAAAGCCGCGGCATTCCCAAAATAGTACCGCTAACCTCCCGTGTACGCCCGGCAAATAGGGAGATCAGGGAATATGAGTAAGGAGACCTCAACTTAACAGAAATGAGTTTTGGGAATTGGGAAAATGAGGTCTGGGACTCGCCATTCCGGAGAATGGGTCGAGTCTAGGAACGTGTGTGCGAATGTGTGAAAACAGTCGATAGATGGGTTAAGTAAACGTGATAAAGAATGAGGGATATAGATAAAAGCGGTAAAATGGAAATAATTTTCAAAAAATGGGGTAAGGCATGGGCGTTTTGCCACTGTACACTGTATATTTGCAAGTATAACTTGGCCGTTATTTCGTGTACAAGCTTGTTGGTGCCGCGGTACGCGCGCTGGAACCCGGATCTGCTGTCTCCCCTACCCTCCCGATCCCCTGTCTACCCCGACCCCACCCGGGGCGGACAAACAGGTTTGCAGGAGGAGGGTGGATGTCTCCCCTACCCGCCCGTTCTCCTACCTACCTCGCCCCCACCCCGGGGCGGACAAACCGGTCTGCAGGGTGTGGGTGGCTGTGTCATGTCTCCCATACTGTCACCCGGGGGAGGACAAACAAGGAAAATCCACTCGGATTTTATTATTGTAGATTACAATGATATGCAGTAGCTTTCGTCTACAAAGACAGTAGTACACTTCTTCATCAGTACATTTATATATTTCTTAATATATAATTGTTTCCTTTTCATTTTTAACCAGTACTTATCACTCAAAATACAGTTAAACGCGGTATTGCGTTATCGTACGAGTGGATGTTAATTACGTGCTAATGTTTTTTTTTTTTTGTATTTTCTCCGCATTTGACATTTTTTCGTTGTTTACTGAGAATGAACTGTTTTCTTGTCGCGTTGCACATGAATTGTTCATTTACTTTGCGCACTTAAGCAAAGTAGTTTCTTTATCCATTTATAGTTTTTAGCTTTCTGTAAAAACCACTGAGGCTAGAGGGCTGCAAATTGGTATGTTGATCATCCACCCCCCAACCATCAAACATACCAAATTGCAGCCCTCTAGCCTCAGTAGTTTTGATTTTATTAAAGGTTAAAGTTAGCCATAATCGTGCAACGATATAGGACAGACCACCAGCGGGCCGTGCTTAAAATTTCATGGGCCGCGGCTCATACAGCATTATACCGAGACCACCGAAAGACAGATCTATTTTCGGTGACCGCGATTATACGCTGTACAGAAAACTCGATTGCGCCGAAGAAACTTCGGCGCATTCTTTACTTCTTTTCTTTGTTCTTGTGACGAGCTGTTCTCCATTCAAGTTCTACAGAAATACTTTCCTATGTGTCGGATGTTTGTTATACTTCAAGGCTAATTTCCAGATTTCCAGTCGAATTTGCGATTGCTGTGCCTCAGATTGTTTCCAAAGGAACTTTTTCAAATCTCCTTTAAGGTCATATTTACGTCATCATCGACACACGTGACTAACTGCTCATTCCTAGTTGCATCTCACGCGGTGCACTGTAGGCATAACTTAATGTTCTTTGCAGCGTCCCTTCTTCGGCCCCTAGCTGCAACCCCTTTCATTCCTTTTACTGTACCTCCGTTCATATTCTCTTTCCTCCATCTTACATTTGTCAACCCTCTCCTAACAATTGTTTCGTAGTGCAACTGCGAGGTTTACCTCCTGTTACACCTTTCAAGCCTCCTTTACTCTCAATTTTCCTTTCAGCGCTGAATGACCTCATAGGTTCCAGCGGTTGGCCTTTGACCTAAATCTTATATTCCTAACCTACCCCCATTCCTTGCTGACAGTTCTGTGTATAACGGTCGAATGGTACCCTGAAGTCGAATGGTATCTTGAAGTCGAATGGTATCTTGAAGTCGAATGGTATCTTGAAGTCGAATGGTATCTTGAAGTCGAATGGTATCCTGAAGTCGAATGGTAAAGTAAAAAAATTACCACTGGTATCTTACCTCGAATGGTATCCTGAAGTAAATAAAAAAATGACCAGCATCATCCCAGCATCATCCCATACCACTCCGAAACGTCGAATGATTATTGATGACGTCGAAACAGCACCCAGTTAACAGGCAATTACGTTTCTGTCGACGCATTTGCTTTGTAATATGCCTGCGCCACGAGTGCTATTGTCGGTTCGGGGTCATTATTAGGTTCCCCCCGACGAATTGATGCGCGATTAAATTGTCCATTGCTGCCCGACTTTATTTGTTTGCTGTTTTGGAGGTCTTCGGATTTCTCTTATCTTCTCTCTGTTCCACTTCTCGTTCCTAATTTATATGTATTCTGTTGAGGCTTTGCTGCTCGACTTTATTTGTTTGCCAATTTGGTGGTTTTCAGATTTCTCTATTCCGTTTCTTGTCCCTAATGTACATATATTCTATTGACGCTTTGTTAATTCCGTAAGACTTGTACAGCATAATCGTAATAATGTAAGTGGAATTGGTCATAAGGTTATAATGAAGTAAATTACTTATGATGGCGTACTCATTATAGAAAGGAAGGGATATGTGGATGACATCCTTTCATTGATCAAATGATCAAACGCCTCCCGCTGGTCGTTCGTGGAGAAATTTTTGGCTGAAATAAAGGAAGACGATGATTCATGAGTTCCGCTTTGGTAAATAAGATTTTAGACATTCTTGGGTGTAAAATGAATTTTTAATAAAAACGCATTGTTCAAAACAAGTGCTTATAGAAACAGCACTTATTCATTTAAAAAAAAAAAAGTGCTGCTGCCTGATGCCTAAAGTCCTTGAGATACACTGACACCCAACCTCCTTCATAAAATAATCAGTTTGCTTTCAATGTTTTAAAAGAATGGGCTCCCAGAACTCTTTTTAAAGAAAGTTCTTTCCGGGGCGCAGATATATTTTAGTGATAAATTGTTTGGAAGAATGACAAGATCAGATCAATAAATTCCCATATGTTGCCTAGTTGGAAAGTCTTTCTAAGAGTTTAGCAGACGCAGGTTGTAGTTTTGTTTTCAACCATAATGACACATTTTAGGAGAAAGCTTGTGGAAATAGAACAGGGCCTCCCTCACCATATGAAAACTTGTCATCCCAATGAACGTATGCCTTGCAAAAATTACGGAAAGAGATTTAGGGACCAGAATAGGCGAACACAGAAGTCCCACTTTTCAAAATGACAAGAACAGTATAATTACAGCGCATATTGGCAGACGGACAGTTGTAGGGACTTCAACAATACGAAAACGATATTCAAAATAGGAGATTAGCTGAAGGTACCCTGTTAGATAGCATCCTCTCCATCCTTGGAAATTGATCCTACATTAAATTTAGACGTCGTAAGTAAAAAGGATGCCATTAAAGGAGCAGGATGAAGCAGCATTATCCAGGAGCGTAGTAAAATATATCCTTTAATGGACCACAGTTTGGGATCCTTTGCAAACAGATTCTCCATTTGACCCAGCCTCATTAGGCAGTACCTTTGTGGAAAGGAGGAAGTGGGGAGTTGGTCTGCGTGGAAGAAGTGACCATCTCCAAAACAGTTCAACGCCTCTTTTGAAAAGGGGATTAATGAATCTTGAAGTCTACTAATATTTAAGACTACACGAACAATAAACACAAAGGGGGTTTTATTTTTTCTAATGTAATAATAATAGTAATAATAATATTTTATTTCTGATTTTTTTTTCATTCCATTGAGATTTTCGTTTTGATATTACAGACTAATACACACACACAAACAAAACAAAGCCACTCCAACATCTTCTAAAAACATAACAGACACTTCACACGTCTCGAACTGTCGACCTAACCGCTCAACTCTCCTCGCTGCTGGGAGAAAGGAGCTGGTGGTTTGGTACGATACATGTACATGCACTACCGGGGTCTAAGCGATGTCAGGCAGGGCAGCCGATCGAGACTACGGTCTACCCCAAAGCCAAATCAAAGTCCTTCAAAAGAAGGCATCGTGCTTACCCCATACAAAATGGGAAAAAAGCACGTTAAAAGAAGAAGATATATGTCCAATAGGCGTATATTTTGTGTTTTGTCTCGGGACACTAACATCCCCATGGACTTTCCTGAATTTTGTCGCTGGATGGATCGTTATGGCCGAAAACAAAATTCAAAATTATAACCGACATCTCTTAAACTCTTACAAAGATTTTCCAATTAGGCAACATAAGGTAGTTTATTGATCTGATGCTTTTCTTTCTTCCAACATTTTGTTCCTAAATTAAAATACAGTATTTAATCCTAAAATGAAATACAGTTTTTATTCCCAAAATAAAATACAGTATTTATTCCTAAAATAAGATACAATTAGTCACCTGTGTTGATAATGACATAAATATTGCCTTAAAGTAGATTGATTATGCTAGGAAAACGTCGTTATCAAAATTGCATTGATATTTTTGCTATTCGTGAAAATAGATCACTATCATCTATATTTAGTTGTTGTTTTTCGTATTATTATTATTATTATTATTCTTGTTATTGTTGTTATTCCTTTGCTTTTGTTATTTGTATCACCATTGTTCTTTAGCCCTTCGATTGTTAATATCATTATCAGAGTTATCACCATCTCATATGGATACACGTATGGAAAGCTAAACAAGACGGCTAGAATCACTGAGAGACTGGTTTTCATTATAAACCTTTCAAGAGATATAGACATCTATCCTCCTATGGCTTAACCGAGCAGTCTGCCCCCCACTCTCTCTCTCTCTCTCTCTCTCTCTCTCTCTCTCTCTCTCTCTCTCTCTCTCTCTCTCTCTCTCTCCAGCCTCCTCTTTCTCCCAGCTGCCTCTCTAGCAAGAAATTTTTACAACGAATTTAAGGAAAATGATCTATTAAAAATCCAGTTCGACCTTACGAAAGTCTGCAGTGTAGAGATAACCGCTTCAGTCTAACCATTGTTTCTGCTAACGGGATATTTTTTTCTTGAAAAAGACGAGGAAAAGTGGAGTGTTTTTTCAGCCAATTTAACTTGAGGGTTCGATCGCAGTTGAGAAGTGTCTCAGAAAAAAGTACATTGATTTATTTTTATGCAAGTCTGAATTTCGGTAGGCTCTATGTAAGTGATGTTAGTTACAGTGTCTCCTTCTTGTGTGATTTTTGTGTGCTTCGTATTTTCAACAAACGGGGGTTGCTATTCCTCAAGTCATAGTTATATTGTCAGATTTTGATTGCCAGTGACACAAACTAGAAAAAAATGCGCCGAAGTTTCTTCGGCGAAATCGCGTTTTCTGTACAAGGCCACCGAAAATAGATCGATCTTTCGGTGGTCTCGGTATAATGCTGTATGAGCCGCGGCCCATGAAACTCTTAACCGGCCGTGGTGGCCTGTGTTGTTGCGTTGCAAAACGGATGATTATAGCTAACTTTAACCTTGAGTAAAATAAAACCTGCCGAGGCTAAAGGGCTGCAATTTGGCATATTTGATGACTGGAAGGTGGATGATCATCATACCAATTTGCAGCCCTCTAGCCTCAGTAGTTTTTAAGATCTGGGGGCGGACAGAAAAAATTCGGACGGACAAACAAAGCCATCTCGGTAGTTTTCTTTTACAGAAAACTAAAAATGTAGTTCTTGATAATACTAATATTATTCTAAATAAATGAGCAAACATTCACATGGAAATATTCACGATGTGCAACCATTTACGTAGACAAAATATAAAGAGTTCATACAATACATAGTCACGATCAAATGTTTGGCCATTAAACACTGGAGCGTGAAAATGAAGAGAAAATATAAGTAATCTTATTTGTACACTTAAAATTAGTTTGTTTAACCGATGATTTTCTTTTGCGCTTTGTATGTGTGTATATGTTTGTCTTTGTATTTATAATATATGCGTGTCTTTTTACGTATAATACCTGTACATATTACTTTAATCCTGAATCTGGTAGTCTTACTTTAATATTGATTTTGGCAACTCGAGGTGATTTTACACTTCGTACGATGCTGGATGATTGAGCTGAAGGAATTACACGCTCGAAATATTACTTATATATATTCCGAAATCTTACGAAAACCTGGAAACCTGCAGGATTATTTGTACGTCACGTGAAACATAAAGAAATGTTTTGGAACGTTTGTGGTCGATGACCAGTGTGGCGTAATTCCTGTGAGAGAGAGAGAGAGAGAGAGAGAGAGAGAGAGAGAGAGAGAGAATTCTGTTTGTGGGGATTGTTGAGGACACCAGTTTTTACCTTTATAAATATAATTTTTTTCCCAGAGGATTTATAGAAACTGCCGCTTCTGCTGATATTTTTATAGAGGCCTTTCACGGGGCGGTTTTCTTTTTGGATAGAACTTTTTTTTTTTTTCTACTGAAGCAGAATAAGATTTTTTTCACTCTGGTATTTTCGGAACGATTTTCGTTATGGAAAGTCACGGAAAATTTTTTCTCGAGAGAAAGAATTGTATAGAGTGGATCTGTTCGCTGACGGCTTGTCATTTATATGTGGAATATGTAACTTTTTGCAATGAAAGTCCCGTGATTTTGTTTGTGCTTACTCTCTCTCTCTCTCTCTCTCTCTCTCTCTCTCTCTCTCTCTCTCTCTCTCTCTCTCTCTCTCTCTCTCTCTCTCTCGTTAAAATCCACTGTACCTCTAACTAAACTTAACACAGCATTCAGTTGCATTGTATACCTGACAGTCAGTCGACTGTATGGGCTCTCTCTCTCTCTCTCTCTCTCTCTGTCTCTCTCTCTCTCTCTCTCTCTCGTTAAAATCCTCTCTCTTTACTGGCCGCAGTATTCAATTGCATTGTATACCTGGCAATCAGTCGACTGTGTGGGCGCTCTCTCTCTCTCTCTCTCTCTCTCTCTCTCTCTCTCTCTCTCTCTCTCTCTCTCTCTCTCTCGTTAAAATCCACTGCACCTCATAACTGACAGTAACATTGAATTGCATTGTACACCTAACAATTGACTGAATGGGCATTGTTAAAATTCTCTGACTGACCACAGCATTCAATTGCATTGTATACCTGACAATCAGTCGGCTGCACGGGCTCTCTCTCTCTCTCTCTCTCTCTCTCTCTCTCTCTCTCTCTCTCTCTCTCTCTCTCTCTCTCTCAAATACGTGATAGAAAGAGGAATTACACTTGTGATTTTAAGAACAAAAGGTCTTTTTTTAACCTGGTTCTCAAGACAACGCTACGGGTGTGAAGAACGCCATGAATATTGCAGAAAGGGTTCACTCCTGTCAAGTACAATACATGTCCAGTTGGAGACCATTAGCTTTGCAGTATTTCATATTGGTATGACTACTGTAGAGGGAGGCGCGAGCCCTAGGGAAAAATTAAAAATTCTCTAATTATATTCGTTATTCTCTGAACAAGAGTCGCTAAGAAGCAGCGTCAAGAACCTCACTAATCCATTCCCAAAAGAATGAAAACACCCGTTCTCTTTCTCTTCCCTTTTTTTTTTATTTGCCTTTAAATCTGGGAGGGAATTTTACTCATAGGTGCTAGGGGTGCGTGGAGGGAAGGACCAACTCTTAGAGGGGGCGTGGCAATAAAAAGGTTAAGAACCACTACTTTAACCGATGTATTTTATGACTTACCTTTATATGGCTTGTCATCGGAAGCTATCATTGCCTGTCGCTAGTTTTAGCGACAAGGATTTTGATCCCCTCCGCGTGGTTTCATTTGCTTTTATTAACTGTTGAATATTGTTAGATAGTCTGGTATATTGCGTCATGCGAACTTGAATTTTTCTGCTTCTGATTATAACCACAGGTCGTGACGCAATGTTAATATGTTAATATGTTAATATGAAGGAGTTGATATGTTAATATGAAGCAGTTATTGTAAGCATCCGTAGCATTTGGTAATGACTCACGATTAGTGGAATATAACTAACAGAAAGAGATTTGAGCATCGACCTAAGGAAAGATTTTCCGTAAGAGCAATATATACAAAATATAAGCTTAGAGTTACTGTTATGTTACATACATTATATATATATATATATATATATATATATATATATATATATATATATATATATATATATATATATATATATATATATATATATATATATATATATACACGTACATACATATATGTATACTGCCCTAAAATGGAAAACTGCAGTATCTGCAAAATTTTCGAAATTGAGATATGCCACCTAATGGGCTCGTGAAACACTAATACACAAGTTACTGCAGTTTCAGAATGATCCTTCAATGTTTTATTTAGTGGTTCAATTTGCAGTATCTGCAAAATCAGTAGTAAGGCAAGGAAAACTGCAGTACCTACCATTTATCTCAGCTTTGTATTTTTGCAGATACTGCAGCCGTCCGTTTTAGGGCAGTGTATACATTATGTATGTATATTTATCATTATATTTTATATATATATATATATATATATATATATATATATATATATATATATATATATATATATATATATATTTATATTTATATTTATATATATATTGCATAATATAAAATGAACCTACATCAGTAAAAAAAAACTCAACATTGTTTTTTTTTAAATCGGATATTGTTTTCCGGAGAACTCCGAATGACTGACTTTCATCCCTGAAACCTGACCTGTTTTCTATTTTTAGGTTTTATCAGGAATTCAGCTTTCCCCCCCCTCCTCTCCTCGGGTCTCGGGCATTGTCAGCTGATTTGTGAGAATCTGAAAGACTGTTTTCCTCCCGCGGAAGAGCCTCTTCTTGAAATGCAAAGAAACCATTTGTTATCTGGAAAAAGCCTCTTCGAGATCAAGCGATGGAAATAGATTGATGATCATTACTGGCTGTTCCAATCAGTCATAGGCGAGGTAAGGAAAGTTGGTTGGCCTTCGGGCTGTGCGGGAAATCTTTTATGCCTCGTTAAGTTTTTTTTTTTTTGTCTGTTTTGTGCATACGTATGAAGAAGGCTTATTCGGACGAACATACAAACACACACACACACACACACACACACACACACACATATATATATATATATATATATATATATATATATATATATATATATATATATATATATATATATATATATATATATGTACAGTACAATTATATATATATAATATACATATATGTGTATATATATAATATATATACAATGCACAGTATATATATACATATTATACTGACGCATACGTATAAACACAATTCATTTAAGAATTCTGTTTGATTTCGGACTGGTTGACACCACATTGCTTAATGTCCAATTTTCACTCCTTTATCTGAATTTTTTTTTTTTTTTTTGGTATTTCACACAGCTCAGGATAACCAACTGACCTGAGTTAGTGACCTCCTATCTTTATCTGACCTCAAACTCGTTTCTTAAGGCCGCGAAAGGATAACCGCTCCCCATTGAATGCCACAAGTTACGATTCTAATCCAATAACGTCTTTGTGTTCCAGGACTGAAAAAGGACAGAGCCTTTCTAAGGCCTAAGGTTTTTTTTTTTTTTTTTTTTTTTACAAAAACAGGGTAAACTGACACCTCACGAAAAAGGGAACATAGAGAACGCACGAACTGATTTCCAGCTGGTAGTCCTAGCCAGCTGGAAATGTCGAATAAAATGACAATGGCAGCGCGTTAACTGGCAATTACATTACCGTCATTGCGTTTTGTCCTGTGATGTGGCGGACTTATTTGCGGCACTGTGTGCGTTCTGGTGTTATTACGGTCGTTAGTTGCAGGTCCACTTTTATATACGCTTTTCTGCGCTATTTTTTTTTTTTTTTTTTGGAAAACTGTTGGGACGGCTTTCTGTCCGTCCGCACTTTTTCTGTATACAATTTTTTCTGTACCTGTCCGTTTTTTCTGTACACTTTTTCTCTATACTTTATCTGACTTTTTCTCAACACAACTTTTTCTGTTTTTTTCTGTAAGGCTTTTTCTCTATACACAACTTTTTCTGTGACTTTTTTCTGTACCGCTGTTTTCCCGCACTTTTTCTGTAAGCACTTTTTCTCTATACACAACTTTTTCTGTGCGCACTTTTTTCTGTACGAGCTTTTTTCTGTACGAGCTTTTTTCTGTAAGCACTTTTTCTCTATACACAACTTTTTCTGTGCGCACTTTTCTTACACAACTTTTCTGTGACTGTAAGGACTTTTTCTCTTACACAAACTTTTTCTGTGCCTTTTTCTGTAAGGTTTTTTTTTTTTTTTTTTTTTCTATACAAAACTTTTTCTGTGCGCACTTTTTCTGTAAGCACTTTTTCTCTACACAACTTTTTCTGTGCGCACTTTTTCTGAACATTTTTCTGTGCGCACTTTTTCTGAACACTTTTCTCTACACAACTTTTTCTGTGACTTTTTCTGTACTGTGTTTTTCTGTAAGCACTTTTTCTCTATACCAACTTTTTGTGGAACTTTTTCTGTACGCGCTTTTTCTGTGCGCACTTTTTCTGTAATTTTTATTAATGACAACTTTTTCTGTGCGCACTTTTTCTGCGTTTTTCTGTGCGCACTTTTTCTGTAAGCAATTTTTCATACACAACTTTTTCTGTCACTTTTTCTGTACGTTTTTCTGTCCTTTTTTCTGTAAGATTTTTCTCTATACACAACTTTTTCTGGACTTTTTTCTCTATACACAACTTTTTCTGTGCGCACTTTTTCTCTATACACAACTTTTTCTGTGCGCACTTTTTTCTGTAAGCACTTTTTCTCTATACACAACTTTTTCTCTGTTTTTCTGTAGTTTTTTTCTGTGCACTTTTTCCACTTTTTCTATACACAACTTTTTCTGTGCGCACTTTTTCTGTTTTTCTCTATAGGCTACACAACTTTTGTGCGCACTTTTTCTGTTTTTTTCTGGAAAACTTTTTCTGTACACTTTTCTCTATACACAGCTTTTTCTGTCCACTTTTTCTGTACTTTTTCTGTCCACACTTTTTCTGTGTTTTTCTCTATACAAACTTTTCTGTGCGCACTTTTTTCTGTACGCGCTTTTTCTGTGCGCACTTTTTTCTGTAAGCACTTTTTCTCTATACACAACTTTTTCTGTGCGCACTTTTTTCTGTACGCGCTTTTTTCTGTCCGCACTTTTTTCTGTAAGCACTTTTTCTCTATACACAACTTTTTCTGTGCGCACTCTTTTCTGTACGCACTTTTTTCTGTAAGCACTTTTTCTCTATACACAACTTTTTCTGTACGCACTTTTTTCTGTAAGCACTTTTTCTCTATACACAACTTTTTCTGTCAGCACTCTTTTCTGTACGCACTTTTTTCTGCCCTCACTTTTTCTGTCCGCACTTTTTCTCTCCGCCTTCAGATCAAAAACACTACAGAGGCTAGAGGGCTGCAAATTGGTATGTTGCTTATCCACCCTCCAATCATCGAGCATACCAAATTGCAGCCCTCTAGCCTTTAGTCTTTATTTTATTTAAGGTTAAAATTAGCCATAATCGTGCTTCCGGCACCGCTATAGGTACCAACAACACAGGCCACCACCGGACTGTGGCCGAGTTTCATGGTCCGCGGCTGAGAGTTTCACGGGCCGTGACTGAAAAGCTTCATTATACGCTGTACAGAAAACTCGATTGCGCCGAAGAAAATTCGGCGCATGTTTTACTTGTTCGTGTGTGTTACAATTCCTGTGGTATTGAGGTTTCGCTGTTTTAGGAAATATGATATTTCGGATGGTGGTTATTAAGTGCATATTTGATGAACTGCGTATGAATATCGGAGAAATTATTAATGTATAGTCATTGTGTGTGATTTTATATGTGGAGAGGGTTTAAATGTGTGGTTTTAGTGAATACGAATATTAGGAATATCATTTTCTAGTTATATATTTCAGTAAGAGTTCGTAGGAATATGCACGAGGCGCATGAGTGGAAAGATTACGAATGAGTAAAGGTGTTCAAAACACCGTAGTGGCTAGTGCCGTCAGTGCACCTCATGTGGTGCACTGTAAGCATTACTTAAGGTTCTTTGTAGCATGCCTTCGGCCCCTAGCTGCAACCCCTTTCGTTTCTTTTACTGTACCTCCTTTCATATTCTCTTTCTTCCATCTTACTTTCCTCAACCCTCTCCTAACATTTGATTAAGAGTGCAACTGCTTTGAGGTTTTCCTCCTGTTACACCTTTCAAATCTTCTACTGTCAATTTCCGTTTCAGCGGTGAATGACCTCACAGGTCCCATTGCTTGGCCTTTGGCCTAAATTCTATATTCTATTCGGTTCATTTCAGTTTAGACAGGCGTCGTGAATACTACTCAGCCCTCCAAACTCACTCAGTTTTTATAGGTATATATGAGTCTTAGGGGATAAAAATAAAATCTGTCGCTTACTAGATCGTTCGCATGAGTAATATGATAAAACATCCGATTATAGCTTTAAAAAAAAAAAAACAGTGCTGTTGTGAAAGTGTTTGTTCAAGAATGAACTGATAAATACTCCTACATTTTAAGAATTATATGGCAATAAGAGTTCTATCGCTTTTTATCATTATCCTCCTCCGTTGCCAAAACACTTGACATTTTAAAGCAAGAGATTAATTCACTAGTCCAGGTCAAGACCAAGAGAAAGAGAAGGTCTGCTTACTTCCCCCCCAAAATCCCCCATGTAGGCGGAGCTTTATCTATCTCCTTATTGCGTCAGCAGGTGAATTGCCGCAATGAGCAGGTATACCTCTGAGATACGTCATCGCCTTCGTAGCTACCCCAGGTGGGAGGCGACCCCACCCAATTGGGTAGACCTCGTCTCTCTTGGCCTTGAATACTACCGTTTTCTTAGTAACGTTCGGTTGGCTAGTGTGAGCAGGCCCTTGTGTGTGTGTTTGTGTGTGGAAGACAGGGTTGTCTGCGTTTCAACCTCGGTAAGTACTTTATAAGCCGTTTAGCAAGCTAGGAAACCCGGGAGATTAGGTATAATAGAATCTATGGGAAATGTTTAATAGGATGTAAATAAAATTTTGTAAAGTTTAGCAAGCGGTCACAAAAGCTCTAGCGACTGTAAAATGGGCGGCGTGTGATTGGCAGTTTGCCTGGTTCAGTAGTATAGTGCAAATGATAATACATTTCCTTGAAATTACGCGTGAACATGTGATTGTGAATATGGGTAGATGTGTGGCTGAGTAGCTGATGGAGGTTAAAATTTGGTAGATATGACTTGTAATCTTATATGATAGTACGAATGTAGTATAAAGTTTTTCTGATAGGTTTTGGTGTGATTTTTACGTTAGTTTTGTATGGTTTACTTTTAATTTTTACTTCTTTATTTAGGTGTATGTAACTTTCAAGGAAAAAATGCTTTTATTCAGGATGGCTTTCAGTTCCACATATGTAGCCTATATTAATCGTCATAAATTTATACACTTATACACACCGAGTTTTAGGAAAGACCATAGTGGCGGAATTACACAGAGGGCTTTAGCGAACCGGCGTTAGAGGTGGTGGTGATGATAATTAAGGAAAAGAGACCGTATTTGAAGGTGTACAGATTCTGGCAAGAGTAGTTACTTAATAAGAATCTGATTTGAATGTGACGCGTGTTTTCTGGTAGCTTTTGGTGTGATTTTGATGACTTTATTTTTCGCATCCTTAGTTAATTGATTATAGCCTTCTTTTGTTTCAAAATGGTTGACCAAGGCTTAGAGGCCACAAAGTATTAGGCCATAGGGCCAGGTCTGGTGACGGTTATTTGGGGCTGCCCCATTATCTTTAGGGCAGCAAAAAAGACGTAAGCAAAAGTTGTTCTCATGATTCATGGCCGCATAGGTTAGATTAGGGCAGGTATCTGCATTACATCAGCGAGGGGGCCTAGGTGGGGCCAAGATATTTTTAGGGGGGCCAAGGAAAATTACACAAAACTAATGTACCAGTTCTGTAATGAGTAAAATATACTATTCTGGAATGTATGTATCCATTTTAATGAAGGAAAATAATAGTATTAGTAATTAGTAAACCTGGATTTGAAGTCATAGAGCTCAGTTTTCAATTAATTGTCAACTCTTACTATATGCAAATGTATCAGATACTGTGATTGTAACGAGTTATTCATTCATATCTGTCAAAAGTTTGATTAATTCATCCTTTTATGTATAAAGAATTAATGACAAGAATAGGAAGAAAGAAATTTATGATTTATGGCCACCTAGATAAAGTTAGGTCAAGTAATTCCAGTGAGAGAAGTTTCCCATGTCGGGTAGAACTCAGTATCCTAGGTTAAATTAGGTTAGGGTGTAGCCTTGTATTTCACCATACTTTGAGGTATTTCACCATACTTTGAGGCACACGGGAGAGGGTTAGGGTACTTAATTGTTCATTTTGTTTAATCATAAAATACGGAATTTAGGAAAGTCTGTCATATTTGAAGGAGTAAAGGTTCTGGGATGAGTAGTTACTTGAGTGACCTTGAATGTGGAGTCTGGATCTTCTGTTAGTTTTTAATGTGATTATAACAAATGTGACAGTCATTTTCGTCTCATATTAATAGGTAACCCTTTACCAATCCATTCCATAAGCTACCGAAATACATAAACTTAGCCTAACCTAAATCAGGACGTTGCATCCTGCACAATCCTTTACTAGAAAAAAATCTTGTCAGAATTATAGATTAACAGCCCACCTTAACCCTGAACAAACTTTACCCAACCCGAGGTGCCTCATCCCACTTGAACGTAGGGAGATGTCCCATTTGAACCCCACCCACTTAACTGTAAAATCATGGTACCTTAGTTTCGAGCGGTAAGAAAGAATCTGTTCACCTCCAAACACAGAAGTGTTTCCTTAGTTGGCGCTCTTCTACGCAGTTCAGAACTCGAATTACAGTGAAGTATCATTCTTCTTGAGAGATATGAAACTACCTTGTGAGCTACAGAACGTAACAGAAGGTAGCTTGGCTGCAGCAGTAGTAGTAGAACCTTAAAAGACACTTCCTCCTCCTTCAACTGGAAGATGAAACTGATTGGTCAACGAACACCACATTCGATACATGAACATTCTGACTGCTGTGACCCAATCTGACATGCTCATTGTTAACATGACTTCACGACAGACTCCCTTAACATGGCAAGAAGCAGTGATAGTCTTTAAAATACCGTCACATATTTCGGTCATGGATAATTATTAATGATTTTGATGTAGGAGAGAGAATCATGAATTTGCCTTAAATACTCGGTAGACTTAATATGCAAGGTATAACTGTTTGTGGTATCGAAAGTTTCGTGAACCAAGTTCATGAGTTTCTCGGAAAAAGATCGAGATTAGTTACTTACTGGTGTGAATGTTACTTACTCTTGTGAACGTTACCTACTCTTGTGAACGTTACCTACTCTTGTGAACGTTACCTACTCTTGTGAATGTTACTCTTGTGAACGTTACTTACTCTTTTGAATTTTACTTACCCAATGTTACCTATTCTTGTGAATGTTACTTACTCTCGTGAACATTACCTTACTCTTGTGAATGTTACTTACTCCTTTGTGAATGTTACTTACACAATGTTACTTACTCTTGTGAATGTTACTTACTCTTGTGAATGTTACTTACTCTTGTGAATGTTACGTACTTACTCTTGTGAATGTTACTTACTCACTCTTGTGAATGTTACTTACTGAATGTAACTGAATTTGTGAGAGTTTGTGAATGCAGATAAGATTGTGAGTGATCGTAAGTGCAAGAATTTGACTGGTTGCAGATGTGAAAATAGCTGCGAATATGTGTAGGCCTATGAATGTAAACGGCGGTTATATAAACTCGTTCCTATGTAATTACAGGAGTTGAATGTAATTTTTATGAGTTACAAATGTAGGTGGTTGGAGAGGCTTTTCTTTTATTTAATTATGATTAGCCATTCTGCTGTATTTTGTACTTTTCTATGGCTGGATAATGTGCTTTGGTTTTGTACAAATTCTTTTACTGACATTCTTGAATTTTTTCACATTTAGTAGTTATGGGGTATCTGGAATACATGTGGTAATATACTCACATTGTGATTAAAGTGCGCGTTGAGCTTTGATTTGTTTTAGTTAACTTCGTGGAAGTATTTTATGCTTTTTTGATCAGCAACTTTTCTTAATATACCCGACCATTATATTACATACTGTTTTATAGCGCGAGCGCAACTGTAACCACGAGAACATGTAATCAGCGCTTATTAATATTCCATCTCGAATCAGAATGTATGTATATATTTAACCGACTTGACCATCACTAAGTTGGAAGCTGTGGGCAACTGATGTCATCTGCTCCATATTGAGAATTTGTTTTTGTTATTCATTATTTTTGTGCGCATTTATTAATGCAGCGCGTTGCATTACGCCGCGCGTTGGGACTAAGAAAAAGTCCACTAGTCTCCTCCCTCCCTCCCTCCCTCCCTCCCCCTAGGCCGCGCCCAGGCCAGACCCGGGTCTGCCCGTGTTGGGGCCCGGAGCGGGAAAAATTGGCGGGAAAATTAATCAACTTCCTTGCATCATGGCCGCCGTAATGAAAAAGTTAGCTGATGATGAACGGCGTCGTTTTTGCATATTGTTGGTGGGACAAAATTACAGAAATGCCGGCGCGATGCTGCATTTATCTGGTGGATAGCATTTTATTTAAGCAAATTATGAGTATAGACGACACTTTTTATTATTGTTTTGGTTTACAGATTTCGTTAATATCTCACGATACAGAAAGTTGAAATAATAATGTTGACGACTGAACCTTCCTTACTGTCAGGTATTAAGTTTTTCTTTAATGTTATTTATGTTTTACTGATAATTGGCCTGGCGACCTTTAGATTACATATCATTAGGCCTACTAAACTTTCGATGCAGTTAATAGATAAAGTTAGAAAGCTAATAATAGTATAGGTGGACGCATCAACTCTTTAATCGTGGATAAAGGCATAAACTGGAATATTTGTCGTTTTCTTCGGACTATAAATATTAATATTAATAACGGGCATTGGTTCATTCCCCAGCAGGCTATCCGCCCTCCAACTATCACCTAATATTAGCGATAATTTCTTAGCTGAAAACTTTTGTTAAGACCCTCAGTTTAGGCGTTGTCCTGTCCTGTAAATTATTGACGAAATGTATGTAACAAAATAGCTATATTTTTAAAATTCCCATGCCATGGATTGACTGTGATTTGCCGCTTTAATATACCTGTGGGTTCTATCAAACTGTAACGGTTCTAGTTGGAGCGAACCAATTGTTAGTTAATCCTGTTTCCGAAAACCGTAACAGTATTTGTCATTACTTTATGAATTGTATGCCTGGGTTTACTGGTGTTAAGCCCTAAATCTCACCGCCTACCCATACACACATACACACACACACACTTACAGCCCGGCTGGTGGCGGACTGGCGGTTATTGTGACAAGTAGCCTAGTAGCATCAGTTGTGCAAATGATATGCTCATTGACCCTTGCCTGCCGGTTAAGGTTTAGGTTTGACCTGTAAAATGAGTTTGAGTTCCTCCTTCACATGATATGCATCCCATTTAGTTAACCCTCACTGTGAAGAATCCTTAGGAATGGAATATAGAATTTAGGCCAAAAAGCACTGGGACCTATGAGGTCATTCAGCGCTGAAAGGGAAATTGGGAGTGAGAGTAGAAGGGCTTGAAAGGTGTAACAGGAGGAAAACCTCAAAGCAGTTGCACTATGAAACAAGTGCTAGGAGAGGGTGGGTAGCAAGATTGAAGAGAGAATATGAATGGAGGTACAGTAAAAGGAATGAAAGGGGTTGCATAGGGGCTGAGCTGCTTAGGATTATGAAACTGAATCGATATGGAGAGATCTCACGGGCTTGCTAAATAACGCGGGATATTCATTTTGCATCTAGACTACGTATAATGTTTCTCTGCAACTGAAATCAAACCTCTGGTTCTGAATTCCCGTAAGTCTTCCCACAGACGAATTACTCTCTCTGCTAGAATTTATTAAGTTCGATTATGGTCGTTTTATCAATTTTTTACTTTCGAAGACAAATGCGACCTTAGCAGTTACGCTGCCACATACCATTACGGAACTTTGGGGTTACATGGGCCTGGAATATACGAGCTCAGAAGACAAGAATATATCTTTGTGACAATGTAAGATGTGCTGGAAAACAAAACGCAAATTATCTTACGAACATTTAAATGTAAATAACATAATCATGATGTCAGTTTCAAATAGGCCTAACATTTCTATTGAAAAATTAATTAAAATCTCAAAGTTTTAGGTAATTGATAAATGTAGGTTTATGTTATACTCACTCGTTATGAATTATTAACCTTGACTGTTAACTATACTGTGCAGAATATGAATTGAATTGAATGTAGAATTTAGGCCAAAGGCCAAGCACTGGGACCTATGAGGTCATTCAGCTCTGAAACGGAAACTGACAGTAAAAGGTTTGAAAGGTGTAACAGGAGGAAAATATCGCAGTTGCGCTATGAATCAATTGTTAGGAGAGGCTGGAAAGTAAGGTGGAAGAAAGAGAAGATGAAAGGAGGTACAGTAAAAGGAATGAAAGGGGTTGCAGCTAGGGGACGAAGGCACGCTGCAAAGAACCTTAAGAACGCCTACAGTACACCACATGAGGTGCACTGACGGCACTGCCTCCCTACGGGGTGTGCAGAATATGAGACGGAAATTGATCTGATGAATGTTAAGCCCTGCAATTTGCTGAATTGGCGCAAACTACTCTCCTACTCTCTCTCTCTCTCTCTCTCTCTCTCTCTCTCTCTCTCTCTCTCTCTCTCTCTCTCTCTCTCTCTCTCTCTGGTTCTCCTGTTAGCCGAGTAATTCTTCCTTCAGTCCTTCGGAAATTCAGGATTAAATGGTAGTTTTGTTGCAAGTTGAGATTAATCACAAGTCAATTAACGAGAACAAGAAAAACAAAATCGACGCACCGTAGCAGTTTTCATTTGCAAATCAACGCACATCCAGGTAAGCGACGAAAAATCCAGCGAATCCGGACAAAAGAGGGAAAATATGGGGGGTGGGGGGCCGAAGGAGAAAGGGAGGGAATGAAATATATCTTGATTTTCATTTCTTTTCGCCGATCGTAGTCAAACGACGGGATGGCCTGCCAAATCTAATGGCGGAGAGATTTTCTTCAAATTAGACCTTTCAGAAGATTTTCCCAGAACATCCCTCTACCCCCCTCCCCCCCTTCTTCATCCTCTGGGGCTCTCCCCCCGCCCCCATCCTACCCCACAATCCCATTCTACATCCTATTTGATGCCATTTGATTATGCTCCTATTATTAGTCTATAACACAGCTTTTCTAGAATGGAAGTAGGTGGTATATCTTAAGATTTCTACGAAGATGGAGTGTTTACAACTCATTTCCATTAGGCTGAATATTGTAACCTAGACCGCGTTTGAATGTGAATACTCATTTTCAATTGCTTAAATCGTGACTTCGTTTTTGTTTGACCTTTTAATCCAATTTAGTAATATTAATTTTTTCTGAGCGCGTTTTTTTTAGTTCGTTTTTTTTTTTTTTTTTTTTTGGTGAGCGCGTCTGTGTACAAAACTGAAATCTTTCACGTGACATTTGTCAAGGATTAAAATATCATCAACTTTGATTGGATGGATGGCCGTTCGGTCGACCCTACTCGCCGATGGAAATTGATGGTGGGATTCATACTAGTCTGCTGTCTAATGTTAAATCAATTAATCCATGCACAATCCTTACATACATACACGTATTATATATATACAGTATATATATGGTTACTCAAAATACCATTACTTTAAAAGATAAAGATTTATTTAACGAATTGGTTATAGCTAGTCTTGTAGAACTATGCAATATTTTTAACCCACCAAACAGTAATTTTTTTGTTTACCTTTGACGGTTTCTCTCTCTCTCTCTCTCTCTCTCTCTCTCTCTCTCTCTCTCTCTCTCTCTCTCTCTCTCTCTCTCTCTCTCTGCAGTACCAGCATTTTGATTTAAATTGAAAGGGGACGCTGAAATATAAGTATACTCTCTGTCTCTCTCTCTCTCTCTCTCTCTCTCTCTCTCTCTCTCTCTCTCTCTCTCTCTCTCTCTCTCTCTCTGCATATTTAAATTGAAAGGGGACGCTGAAATATAAGTCTCTCTCTCTCTCTCTCTCTCTCTCTCTCTCTCTCTCTCTATCTCTCTCTCTCTCTCTCTCTCTCTCTCTCTCTCTCTCTCTCTCTGCAGTACCAGCATTTTGATTTAAATTGAAAGGGGAAAATATAAATACAAATCTCTCTCTCTCTCTCTCTCTCTCTCTCTCTCTCTCTCTCTCTCTCTCTCTCTCTCTCTCTCTCTGCATTACCAGCATTTTGATTTAGATTGAAAGGGGAAAATTAAATACAAATCTCTCTCTCTCTCTCTCTCTCTCTCTCTCTCTCTCTCTCTCTCTCTCTCTCTCTCTCTCTCTCTCTCTCTCTGCAGTACCAGCATTTTGATTTAAATTGAAAGGGGACGCTGAAATATAAGTATCTCTCTCTCTCTCTCTCTCTCTCTCTCTCTCTCTGCATTACCAGCATTTTGATTTAGATTGAAAGGGGAAAATTAAATACAAATCTACTCTCTCTCTCTCTCTCTCTCTCTCTCTCTCTCTCTCTCTCTCTCTCTCTCTCTCTCTCTCTGCATTACCAGCATTTTGATTTAGATTGAAAGGGGAAAATGAAATACAAATCTACTCTCTCTCTCTCTCTCTCTCTCTCTCTCTCTCTCTCTCTCTCTCTCTCTCTCTCTCTCTCTCTAAGTCCTTTACGCACGACAGCAAGCCGTTTATAATTCCTTAATAAATTGTAAAGGATTTCGTATGCAGGGACATTTTCGCACCTTTTCCCTGAAAGGCACTGAGACGGGGCCAAAGGAACTGTCCTCCTGGGCATTAAAATGATTGCATTTTGTAACGCACGGTTTTGTCGCGTTCCGTGTATCTTCATTGTCCTAAGAAGCCCCTTTATATAATGAAGATCAATGCCCCCCTTTTAGAATTTTAAAGAGCTCTTTTTTTTTTTTTTTTTCCTGGGAAACGTTGCATCTAGTTTTCAGCCTACGAGCAATATAAAATTCAGTGTAATATTCATGAGTTCCATCTTAGTCTCGGTAAAAGTAAATAGAAAGCGCTTGCACTTTTTTTTTTTTATTAGTTTTTCTGTAAAAGAAAACTGTTGTGCCGGCTTTGTCTGTCCGTCCGCTCTTTTTTCTGTCCGCACTTTTTCTCTCCGCCCTCAGATCTTAAAAACTACGGAGGCTAGAGGGCTGTAAATTGGTATGTTGATCATCCACCCTCCAGTCATCAAACATACCAAATTGCAGCCATCAAACCTCAGTAGTTTTTATTTTATTTAAGGTTAAAGTTAGCCATGGTCGTGCGTCTGGGAATTATATAGGCCAGGCCACCACCGGGCCGTGGTTCAAGTTTCGTGGGCCGCGGCTCATACATCATCATACCGAGACCACCGAAAATCAGATCTATTTTCGATGGCCTTGATTATACGCTGTACAGAAAGCTCGATTGCACCGAAGAAACTTCGGCGCATTTTTTACTTGTTCGTCTGTCGTACTTGGTTTTAGCTTCGCATTTTCTTTGGTACCAGTGGAGCTAGAACAATTTAAAGACTTGTTTCAGCATTTTATTCCACTTTCAGTGGAATGAAGGCGTTGTGCAAAGCAATTCTGCTTTTATGCAGAGGGAGGCAAGCCAATGGGCTGAAACTCTATATACAGAGGGTTTCGAATCACCATTCAGTATGTGACGCGTTTTGAATTATGAATGTATTTTATGCATGTGATGCAGTGCCTTGCTCTGAGGTGCTCTGAATGGAGTTTGTAATTTCATATTAGGTTCCTCCAAATTTCTCGACTTGTTCATTGATAGGCTGTGAGCTGAAACCCCCTGTGCATTGTTATTTTTTTCATTTCCAGTTGGTTACTTGCATGATTCATTTTCTCTCGTGGAAGTTTTATATATATATATATATATATATATATATATATATATATATATATATATATATATCTATATATATATCTATATCTATATCTATATCTATATCTATATCTATATATATATATATATATATATATATATATATATATATATATATATATATATATATATATACATATATGTGTGTATATATATATATATATATATATATATATATATATATATATATATATATATATATTTATATATATATATATATATATATATATATATATATATATATATATATATATATATCACGTTACTTTTCCTTCTTTCTGATACTAAGTCACAAACAATCAATTGATATTGAATTCATACCAGCTTGGAAATAAATTAAAACCCAAATGCAATCAAATATGTTATGACCTTCTGCCTTGACCGAGATTCGAATCTATGCCGCTCTGGAGGCGAAACATAGCATAATGGTGACTTTTGATGTTTTCGATCATTCGTGTCCAGTTCACTTAAATATGTGATTCCAAAGGAAAAGTGGATTTGATATTGAGAGTGTGTGTACCATAATATTTTAATAAAGTTTTATATGGTGCGTTTGGAAGGCTTGATAATAGAGTGTCCTGGATGCCTGGTATTTTTGCCAAAAGGTTTCAGTTCCCGGGTGCATTCTCCTCGAGATGTAACCGAGTACCGGGACCTTTCCCTAAAAACAAGCGGGACGCCATATCTTGAAAACTAACCATAGAATTTTCTCGAAAATTATCTCATTATGTTTCCCACTTTAGAATTACTCAACTATCTTAACCTAACGTAACCTAACCTAACTGAACCTCTAGGGGGCATGGTAAAAAAACCGCGGCTGATGCAATACTAGCATACATCTCAGGAATTTGCATTCCTGGGGTTCAGTGGTAAATGTACATCTGAATGGTATTTTGAAAAGTGCTGATAAAACTTGGTAACATTTCAATGCAACAGAACCCAATTTCCCTCAATCCCTCCCCGTATACCTTTGCAGTGATGTTTATTCTTGAAACTGAACTCCTTTGATCGTCAGTATTTTGGGCTTAATAAATAAAGTATCTGTGAAAAGTCAAATTAATGGCTACGTTAAGTTGGTTCCGACGGACTTCCCATCTGTATGTAGCTTATTGTTTTTGTGTCTCGCAATTCTTGTTCACTCACAGTATTCCTGTCCTGTAAGTTGAAGCAGAGTTCTTTTCCTTACAAATTGCCTAGTTTACTTCGGAGTTAGTTATCCTTGAGCTCAGTAGTGAGGTTATAATTCTCTTCTGGTTCTGTAGACAATGCTTTTAAAGAGTACCTCGAAAGGTTCTTCATTTTATGTTACCTCCACTCGTTTCATCATTCAGCACACCGGTTTTCACAATTCCTTGAGATCGAGACCTTACAAAAGCAGCAATATTAAAGGTATAAAATAATTTGGATCACTTCATCCTGTTTATTTTCTGGTACTGGAATTCTCTTACTTCCCCTGTGTTTCCTCAAAACGAGCTTTCAATGGACGAACCCCGTAGGAGGGTTAGTGCTGTCATTGCACCTCGTGCGGTGCACTGTAGGCGTTACTTAAGGTTCATTTGCAGCGTGCCTTCGGTCCCTGGCTGCAAGTAAGTTCTTTGCAGCGTGCCTTCTGCCCCTGGCTGCAACCCCTTTCGTTTCTTTTACCGTACCTCCTTTCACATTCTCCTTCTTCCCTCTTACTTTCCTTAACCTTCTCCTAACAATTGATTGATAGCGCAACTGCGAGGTTTTCCTCCTGTTACACCTTTCAGACCTTCACTGTCAATTTCCGTTTCAGCGCCGAATGACCTCATAGGTCCCAGTGCTTGGCCTTTGGCCTAAATTCTATATTCAAGAGAAGAAGATCATGATCATTACTTGCACGATTAAGCGACCAAGTTTGTTATGGGAGCAGTGTTGATTCTGGTACCTTCATAATCGTGTTAGGAAAGAAGTACATGATAGTGTCAGCTGGACTCCTGTTGGCACCAGAAGAGTTGGGAGTCCTTTACCTTCTCGGATAAGAAGTATGAGTATGGAAGCTGGTTGTGGAAGATAAAACTTAGGAATGGCAAGGATTAATTCAGTATCAAAGAGGCCGTTTGATTCACACGGCCTCGGAGACGATGATATATATATATATATATATATATATATATATATATATATATATATATATATATATATATATATATATATATATATATATATATATATATATATATATATATATATATATATATATATATATATAAACTTGATTAGCTGCTCAGCTGTTCTGTGCATTAACACAATTAATGACAGAAACTAATTTAAACAGGTTGGTATTTAACGAAGATTTTAATTCAGAGTAAGTTACAAGCTTTCAAGGACTGGCTGTCCTCATCGGCAACTAGATGATGAGGACAGACAGTCCTTGAAAGCTTTGTAACTTTTTTTGATTATCTCCGTCAGATACCATCTTGTTTAAATGAGGTCTTGTTATTGTATATGTACACACACATATATATATGTGTGTGTGTATGTGTGTGTTGTGTTGAGCGTGATGCGTATTTCACGATTGAGCCAGAAATCAGTCGAAATACTGTCTCAACTCATCCACGTTTTCAAACGGCCATTCCTGAGGTTCGTCTATTTCTCTGGATGGCGCAGGCACGTAATAAAACAGCTGAGTGTCTAGCGTTGCACAGCTCGTCCGTAGCCAATCGAGGTGTAAGGAGCGCAGAATCACGGGAAGAATTTGCATCCCGCCTCGCCGGATGCTCTTGACACGCAAGCCGATGCAGAGAATTTTCTTTTCTCCTTCCCGGGGAAGTATTTGTGGAATGCAAACCTGTGCAAAATATTTTCCTACCCCCTCGTTCTAGTGTTTTTGGCATTCAATCCGTGCCAAAAAATTTTACTTCTATTTTTCTCTTCCTTCTTTTGAAGATTTACGTAACTGAAAGAAGAATTTGTATAAAGTTGCAGTAGAAGTTTGTTGTGCTCGTCTCATCAGTGTTTTTGTGACCTGACTATCGAAGAGGTTTTCATTTAAAAACTCACATTTAGTATTAGTAAGCTGTTAGGACAATTGGCGTATCTACGAGTATGGGCGATATTGAGGATTAAACAATAGCAATCATCTTGGCTTTATTCTCTCGGAAGTTGTTTTTGGGGTTAAACCGCATGAAAGGAACTTGGGAGTTCTGCTCCATTCGATTGATTTGGAAAATTTGCAGTGAAACCCTGCGCTGGCGACTGTTTAGCCTTTAGCCATTTTTTTTATTTATGGCGTATAAATCTGTAAAATCCTATTTGACTCCTCTTATCACTTCGGTATGAAATCCTCTCCTGATGCTTCGTCTCCCCTGCCCACTACGTACCCCATGCGACTCAGTGACAGTTTGTTTTTAAGTGCATCCAGTTTTGAAGAGGTCGAGAGTCCTTCTTGTGATATGTTCCTCACTCTTACCTGCTCTTTCGAAGTTGAAATTAGAAGGTGCGATGTAAATACCCATTTCATCACTTTCCCGGTATGCGAATTGCATGCTAATTTTTCGGCGTGCGTAAATCTGATGGGCAGAGGGGGATGAAAATGGTAATTCTCTTGAGCCTCGTTCTCCTGAGTGCGCGTGCCTTGTTTTAGTATATGCAAACGCCTTGTTAAATATTTACATCCGCTTTCACAGTCATCTTTAGGTACTTAATCTCTTGAGAAGCTTCGCGTCGACTTTTGCGTGCGGACAGGCGCGTTTGTTTTTAAAACGTTCATATCCGTGCCTCATGTGTGTTCACTCTTTCAGCAGAATAATTCGAGATTAAAGAACTGTGACCAACGCTTTCCTTGAATTTGTACCACTTTGTGTATGTGTGTGTGTGTGTGTGTGTGTGTACGCTCGCGTTTGAACAGATTCACCCAAGTGATTTGCAATACATCTCATCAGAACTTCATTAGAATATTTTAGGTACAGTAAGCCATGGTCAAGACTTTCACATACGCCTATTTTTTTTGAGGGTAGTGAATGTGAAAAATAAAAAGTTTTTTCTTCTAAGTTAGTGAATCCATAAAAAATGCCTGCATCTCCCACAGTCGGTTTTTTATCATGGAAATTGATACAACACTTGAATTATTAGACGTTATTTTTCATTGATGTATGGATATGCTAAGAGGCAGTTACATAGAATTTAATATACATAAACATTATAGTATACATATATATATATTATATGTATATATATGTATGTACTGTATATATATATATATATATATATATATATATATATATATATATTTATTTATATTTATATATGTACATATATATATATATATATATATATATATATATATATATATATATATATATATATATATATATATATATATATATATATACATACATACACACACACACACACACACACACATCTCACACTAAACAATCTTCACAAATATGCAAAGCCCTTTGAATGATTCTTACTCATAAAGGGTCTGATGCGAGAGACAATCCTGAGAGAAAAATGTAAATCTCACAAGCCATTATTTCATCAACTTGCAAACGCAGGTGAAATGTTTTCCAAGTTTTTGACTGTGTTTATAAAAAGTCCGCTTGAAGGAAATGTTTTCAGGTTCTTTTAGCTGGTTTGGTGCGGCCAGACTTTTGTGCGGTAGATTTGGATCTTTCATAACTCTGTGTTGGAACCAGGCCTCAGAAAAAGGTGCGTGTGTGCTTTATTGGATTATCCTTCGGTTAATAAGTCCATGCGGAAAACATGCTGTCTTCTTTATTTGGTTTTTGAAACAAGCACTGGCGAGTGTTTTTTTATTATTTCTTTTTCAACATGAGCCGTTTCCAGTAACAAGAACGAGCCACAGAGAAACAGAAACACAGTTGTCACATCGTTCTCGAACTTCTAAATCTTGGGCCACAGAGACACAGGAACGCAATTGTCACATTCGTTCTCGAACATCTAAATCTTGGGCCACAGAGAAACAGGAACACAATTGTCACATTCGTTCTTGAACTTCTAAATCGTGGATGAACTCCTCGTGCAGAACACTTCCACGACATCAGGTGTTTTGTACACCTTCATAGAGCACTTATCAGCAGCACGTCGAACCACACGACAAACGTTATTTCACTTTCCTCCCATCTATCCAGTAATTTTAAGGTCGCCCTATCCCCCTCCTCCTCCTCCTCCTCCTCCTCCTCCTCCTCCTAACACTTCCGAAATGTACACTTTCACAGACCTATCGTTCTCCATTCTCTCCACATGGCCAAACTATCACAAAACGTTGATCATTCTTTTCTCATTAGTTAGTTTTTTTTTTTGTTTTACCATTTCTTTAAAGTATCTTCACATTTCTCACGCTTTCAGTTTTTCCTATGTTGCATATGACGCGCAAACAGCTCATTTCAATAGCTGCTACTTCTCTTCCATAAAGGGTAGTTGGCTTTTCAGTGCCTTCATACTCTTCCAAAAATGGCTTCCATAAATACTCAGTCTCTCCTCAAATCTTTAACACACCCCTTCCCACTTCCCTTTATTCGCCTGTACGGTGACTCAGCTGTTGTCTCATCATCATGCATTATTCCATTCATAAAGATATTGACCAGCCAGAGAAATTCACAGACCCACTTTCACACCAAGTCAGCCATGTTCCCTGCCCATGTTGTAATGCACAGTTATCTTCAACCGTTAAAACTTATATTCAGTCCCAGCAACTTATCTCGTATATCATTTTCACGTCGCCTCTTTATAGAATCTATCCTAAGTATTTTCTAACTCCATATATGACCTGTGAATGACTTTTCCTTTTACTGTCAAACCCCGTAAGGAAGTAGTGGCGTCAGTGCACCTCATGCGGTGCACTGTAAGCATTACTTAAGGTTCTCAGCGGCGTGCCTTCGGCCCCTAGCTGCAACCCCATTCGTTCCTTGTACTGTACCTCCTTTCATATATACTCTCTCTTCCATCTTACTTACCTCAACCCTCTCCTAACAGTTGATTCATAGTGCAACTGCGAGATTTTCCTCCTGTTTCACCTTTCAGCACTGAATGACCTCACTGACCCCACTGCTTGGCCAAAGTCTCCTCCCCTATAAATTCTTCATTCATGTCTTCCTGCCTCGATCAAAATCCTATATCATGCACCTTTCCTGGTATGCTAAATAATGATATGTACCCCTAAACAACGGAAAGTTTTTTTATTTTTGGTTCACAAAAATCTGTGAAGAATTTCCATAATCTTTTGCTTGCAAATAACCTTGTGGAGGGCTTGGAACATTTTTTTTTTTTTTTGTGAGGTTATTTTGATTGAAGCCTGACTGTAGGAATACTTGATCCTTTTATTTTGAAGTGTGCAGTCCCTCTTGCCTGGTCATGAATTTTGATGTACACATCTTCGTACAGTATTCGCTTCTCGTTTGGTGTTGGGTGAAAGGTTTTAATTCCTTGGTTTTTAGTTGTCTGTAAAAGAAAACTATTGATATATCTATTTGTCTCTCCGTCCGTCCTCAGATCTTGAAAACTACTGAGGCTAGAGGGCTGCAAATTGGCATGTTTGACAACACTTTTAGTTTTCTGTAAAAGAAAACTATTGAGATGGATATTTGTCTCTCCGTCCGCCCTCAGATCTTGAAAACTACTGAGGCTAGAGGGCTGCAAATTGGTATGTTTGACAAGAGTTTTAGTTTTCAGTAAAAGAAAACTTTTGAGATGGCTATCTGTCTCTCCGTCGCCCTCAGATCTTAAAAACTACTGAGGCTAGAGGGCTGCAAATTGGGATGTTGACAACACGTGCCACCACCGGGTCGTGGCTGAAAGTTTCATGGGCTGCGGCTGAGAGTTTCATGTGCCGTGGCTCAGAGTTTCATACAGCATTTTTTACTTGTTTATTGGTTGCCAGAACTTTTATGAAAATTTTCTTCTTCACTTATGAAGGCTAATTTTGTTAAAGCAAGGCCTTGGTAAATAATATATACTTTTTCGTGTGTGTACGTTTATTTAGCACTCGAAATACATCCACCATCGACGGGTATTTTGGTTCACAAACATGGTCTGAAGATTGCAACTATCTGGGTATCGTACGTAATTGCGGGTATTTGATCTCCTCACCCTATTTTTACGTGCGATTTCTTTTTCAGAAAAAAAAGGAGTTCTTCTTCTTTGTTTTTCTTCCGTTTTTTCGTTTTTACAGAAATCCCCGTTCAAGTGTGATAACACTCTAATGGAACTATCCCCCGTAGGGCAAGTAGCGCCGTCAGTGCACCTCATGCGGTGCACTGTAGGCATTACTTAAGGCTCATCGCAGCGTGCCTTCGGCCCCTAGCTGCAACCCCGTTTCGTTCCTTTTACTGTACCTCCGTTCGTATTCTCTTTCTTCCATCTTACTTTCCACCCTCTCTTTACAATCGTTTCAACATAAAAAGTATATCTTGGTTTAACCGACCACTGAGCTGGTTAGCAGCTCTCCTAGGGCTGACCCGAAGGATTAGATTTATTTTACGTGGCTAAGAACCAACTGGTTACTTAGCAACGGGACCTACAGCTTATTGTGGAACCTGAACCACATTATGACGAGAAATGAATTTCTATCACCAGAAATAAATTCCTCTAATTCTGCATGATTTTCAGCGCTGAATGACCTCATAGGTCCCAGTGATTGACCCAGTGGTCCAAATCTCATATTCAGTTCAGTCGCCAATTTCTAATACACAGTTGATAGATTTGCGCAACCCTGCCCCTTTATTTGAAAAATCCGCGCGACAGATATTGTTTCCACGTTAATTTTCCTTAGTCTTGCGTCTGGTCAAGATCTGAGAATGGCGACTTCTTCTTCCATTTCTTATATTTTGTCCTGTGTACGAGCTGGATTAAAAGATTTGTATGTTTCATCCCTCACCTATTTTTTTTTTTTTTCTGAGGAAAGCCGTGTGAACATCGCTTCTTCTCGTCAGATGAATTTGTGGCTGTTTTCGTCATGGAAGACCGAATTTCACATTTTCACATTTGTGTGTTAGTGTGAGAATTGTTTTTCACGCTTGCGTGTTAGTGTGAGAATAGTTTTTAGCGTGAAAATTGTTTTTCACATTTGCGTGTCAGTGTGAGAATTGTTTTTCGCATTTGCGTGTTAGTTTGAGAATTGCGTGTTAGTGTGAGAATTGTTTTTCACGTTTGCGTGCTAGTGTGAGAATTTTTTTTTGCATATGCGTGTTGGTTGAGAATTGTTTTTCACATATGCGTATTAGTTGAGAACTGTTTATCACGTTTGCGTGTTGGTGTGAGAATTGTTTTTCACTTTTTTTTTATTCGCGCGTCAGTGTGAACAGTTTGATCACCTTATATACAAAATAAACTAATTATTCCATCTATTCCTTTTTCTAGCAGTCTTATGCTTGAGTTTTTTCTTTTTTATTTTTTATTTTTATTCTTTTTTTCTTTTGAACTCTTGTAAGAGATTTTTTATTCATTCTCACTGTCTCTCACCTTTCGGGTGTCTGAATCCAAGTGAAAGATTTTTACCATAAACCCGATGTAGAATTACCTTTTCCCCTTAAACTGTCATGCAAGATGACGTGCTTTGAATAAAAATATATTCCTCTCTCTCTCTCTCTCTCTCTCTCTCTCTCTCTCTCTCTCTCTCTCTCTCTCTCTCTCTCATGTCTCTCTCAATGTTTTCTCTCTCTCTCTCTCTCTCTCTCTCTCTCTCTCTCTCTCTCTCTCTCTCTCTCTCTCTCTCTCTCTCTCAATCTTTTCGTTTAGTTAAATCGTATGGTTAGGCCGGAGTAAGATATACCGATATATCCATAATCTTCTTAGTGATACTTATAACGGATTATCAGCTTACATGAATAATGTCGGCAGTTTTTGTTGGGGTGACTTGTAAATCTCCTAAGTAGAGAGACAGATTACACAGTGCCTTCTTCAAGTTTCAAAAGATTAAAAGCAGTTCTTGGAAGGGAGAGGTTACAAAATGGACAAGGTGGATTACGCCACCGTGATCAATTTTCCCGCGGCGTTTGTCATTTTTGTTCGACATTGCGTGCTTCTGCTAAGACAGGCTTAGTGACGTCAGTGCACCTCATGCGGTGCACTGTATGCAAAGGTAGTTCTTCACTGGAGGGGTGGGTAGAGCTCTCGGCTATCACGCTGTTGGCCCAGCGTTCGACTCTCCGGCCGGCCAGTGAAGAATTAGAGGAATTTATTTCTGGTGATAGAAATTCATTTCTCGTCATAATGTGGTTCGGATTCCACAATCAGCTGTAGGTCCCGTTGCTAAGTAACCAGTTGGTTCTTAGCCACGTAAAATAAATCTAATCCTCTCTAGGAGAGCTGTTAATCAGCTCAGTGGTCCGATTGAACTAAGATATACTTAACTTTTATTACTAAAGGTGGTTTGCAGCGTAATCTCGGCTCCTAGCTGCACCCACATTTTATCATTTTACTGTACCTCCGTTCCCTATTCCTTTTTTTCCATCTTGCTGTCCAACCACTCCAACTCTTTATTTCACACTCTTAAGTGCTGAATGGCTGTGATAGTGTCATAACTTCATCCGTGACATTTATTAACTAAACGTGCAGACATTTCTAACCCCTGCCTGAAACCCACATTCACACCAAAAAATTAACAACCATTTGCATACTTGTAACGCGAATTTTTCTTCCATCGAAAGTTATTTTGAGTTCGTACCTTTGCATTCAGACCACCTAGCCAAATCACCTTTTCTTTTTCTAACCAAGCTAGGTAAAGTTACTATAAGTGCGTTTCTTTGCATTCAGATCGCCCAGCCAAATCACCATTTCTTCTGTTAACCAAGCTAGGCGCAAAATTAGGACACTTCAATAGATTTTCTTTAATTTTATTCTTTTTTTATTTTCTTCCCGATTACACAATATCTCACCTTTCGCATCTCCTTTAAATTATGAATAGTGACGACGATGATAATGATCAAATAACATTGTTCTTTGATTTATTTCATTTTCCTTTTGTAGGAATTAATGCATTTTGGAAATCTAGTGAGGTGTAACCTTCAATCCCGATATCATTAGAGAGTCAGACATGTTTGGTCATAAGTCACCCACCCTTTAACGAATACAGTTCTCCCCCTACAAGGCCATTCAAGATTCACTGCTTTTATATGCTGCTATTCTGCCAGTGATAAAAATGATTTAATGCTTAATCTGCTCTCTTGTCTTTTGTGAGGAAAAATACATGGAATATTAATAACAAGAAAAACAGTTTTTATGATAAAATACTGAATTTTTATAACAAAAAACTTAAATCTTTATATTAACAAAAAAAATTTTATAACAAAAAACTGAATTTTTATAACGAAAAACTTAAATTTTTATATAAAAAACAATGTTTATAATAATAATAATAATAATAATAATAATAATAATAATAATAATAATAATATCAACAAAATAATAATAAGGATTTTTTTTTTTAATATTAATAACAGCCAACTGTATTTTCATATAATATTAATAACAACAAACTGACTTTCATAATATTAATTACAACAAACTGAATTTTCCTAATATTAATAACAACAAACTGAATTATAATATTAATAACACCAAACAATTTTCATAATATTAATAACAGCCAACAGAATTTTTTCGTAATATTAACAACAACAAACTTAATTTCCATAATATTAACAACAAAAAACTGAATTTCCCTAATATTAATAAAAACAAACTGAATTTCCCAAATATTAATAAAAACAAACTGAATTTTCATAATGTTAATAACAACAAACTGAAATATCATAATACTAATAAAAGCAGATTTTTCATAATGTTAATAACAGCCAACTGAATTTTAATAACATTAATAACAACAAACTGAATTTCCATAATATTAATAACAACAAACAGAATATTCATTTGTTTCAGACCTGTCTAAGTAACAATATCCGCAGAAGGAACGCTACCTCTCTTGCTTACGTTTTTGTTTTTCATTTTGGGGAGTGGGCAGAGGTGCGGTAGGGAGGGGGGGTGGTGGCAGGGCGTCCCGTGAATGATGTCTGCCCCCCGTGACGGACTGTGAATGCCAGTCTGTGTCGCGTGTCTTGTTCCCTTGTCATGTCTGTAGAATGGAGGCAGAGACGTTATTTGGCAGAAAACGAGTGACTTCTATCTAATGTTTAGTCTTGATCCCGCAGGATGACGGTACGGCCGGATTCCACGGTAAGTCTCCGCCCTTTGATCTCGCTGGTTGCTGGTGGGGAATTAGGTTCTGGGGCTTAGGTTTCGGATATGCATTTAGATTACTGTGGGGTATGAGTGAACGGTCCGTGGTGGATTCTGCGTCAGATAAGGGCCACTGTGTTAAGAAGTTTAGCAGCCCGGGTGTTTATCTTTGTGGAACAGGACAATTACAGTCATATTTAGTCAGTACGCATATCACTGACTGTATAGTATGCTTGATTTTTCTTGTCAATGTACAAATCTCCAACGTTTGGATTAATGTTACTGTTTAGACTGATTCTTCAAAATTGTGGAAATAGCAATTAATATATTACTGCATGTTAAGAATTGGCATTTGATTGTTATTAATCCTAAGGTATTGTTTCAGTATTTCTCCTTGGTAGCAGAAATAGAACCTGCCGTTCTTTTCCTTCATAAAAGGTCGCTTCAGAGAAAAACCAACACATATGTATGGATGAACACTCACATTCTGAAACATAAAACACGTAGAACCATATTCTGAAATGTCTCTCTTTTTTATATATGATGGAATTCCGTCGCGTCAATTCAGCATTCACTGGGCTCAAAAATATATTATTTAGTTGAAAGATTGACTGAAAATCTCTCTGCGCAGTAGTTGCTGACGTTTTTCTAAAAATGTTTACTACTAAGCCAAACAAACTTTCTTGACGTTCTTTGAAGATAATATTCAGCTTTGGAATGTCATTATCTTTTCATTCATGAACTAAGTATATTTTCGGATAGTTAGGCTCCAAACCTGTATATGTTACAGGGCTAATTCCGTGGCGCCAAAAATAATAATTTCTTGATCCACGGAATCCCACACAGGCTTGTTTATGAAATTAGAGTTTTCAAACATGACTAGCTTCTGTGTATGTATGTTAAATTACAAGGTGAGGGTGTAATTTCCTGTCCCGTGAGTTAAAAAGGTAAATTACCGTATATTTACGAGAAGGTTTCTTTTCGTTTATCTTTAATTCATAAAATGCTTTTTTTTTTTGGTGAGGGGTTGGGGAACAGTCTTTGATATGAATCCCCTCCCTTTTGGTAAAGTAGTTTAATGTTGATTTAGGCGCTCTGGGCGGCGGCCTATTCCCTTTAAGGTAAGATTGGTGATTGATTAGATTAAGCCTCTGTAGATTCCACTTGCTCCGGCGCTGAAGACGAGGACGGGTGTTTCCAGACCTCCTCACTATACCAGTGTCGTCTTGATTACTATGGCGGATGATGTATCGAACTTATTTTCAATAAATAACATTTGATCTAGTTTTCATGTAGGCTAGTCCGTTTAAATATATTAAATGGGTTTCCCTTAAAAATAAGAGTATCAGTAAGATCGGTTGCCACAGTTATCATAATTCTGCCCTAAAATGGAAAACTGCAGTGTCTGCAAAATTATCGAAATAGAGATATGCCGCCTATTGGGCTCGTGAAACATTAATACACAAGTTACTGCAGTTTCAGAATGATTCGTCAATGCTTTCCACGTGTATCTAGGGGTCCCATTTGCAGTATCTGCAAAATCAGTAACAAGGCAAGGGAGAACTGCAATATCTACCAATTTTCACATTTTTGTATTTTTGCACATACTGCAGTCTTCCATTTTAGGGAAGAATTGTGTAACGACACCGTATTTCATACCCCGTTCAAGCACTTGGCAAAGGTATTTAGGAAGGTAAATAAACCCGGCGGTTTGTGTGTGAAAGTCTAACTCTTTAAAAATGCAGGCGCTCAATTACAAGATTTATATATGACGTTTAATTCGAAATCAACTACCCTACTTGCATAAAACCCTTCATATAACATTGGTAGTAATACTCCCTACCCTGGTATTATTAATCATTTATTTGTTTTGGAACGCTATGATCCTCAATAATTAGCCTTACCCCTAGGACCGTAGTCCCACCAACCTTACCACGGGTTTACACCCCCCCACCGACCCCTCCAATACTTCCCTCGAAAAAAAGGAAAATATTTAGCGCTTAAGGCTGTCATTAATAAATCTTCAAACTTAGCTTCATAAAACCTGTAGTTAATTAGAGAATGAGAAGCCTGTGATTGATGCATAGTGATAATTAACAGCGAAGTAATGCCACTTTTATTGCTGTTGGTCAAATTCACTGGCAGTCTGGGCTTATTTGCTGCGTGTAATTATGATGTTATAAAAATTAAAAAATTTTTTTTTTCCTTTTTTGTTTGCTTATACAATGATGATGAAGTCCTTTGACGCAGTTGGTACTTGATCTGTGAGGGATGATTGTCGATGGCAGTTTTCGTTAAGAGGTGAACGATAAGAAATATTTTCCGTGGTATACAATACTAGTGTGTTGTTTTCAGTTTCTTCGAGAGAAAGGCATTGCTTTGAATGAAATCTTGAGTGTTTTCGGAATATAAGATTGGCTGAGGCGTGTTTCACCAAAAGGAAGGTCAAAGGAGAGTCTGCAATAGTGTGATGTAATAAAATCAAACTTATTTTAAGAGTCAAATGCCTCTTTTGTTGATCTTGAAAGAGGTTGGCGTGCAGCACCGCCCTAGATGACAAGCGCCAGGCGTGGTTTCATGTGGAAAACAGGATGTTGCAGATGTTGCAGTGGCTATACTGCCCTAAAATGGAAAACTGCAGTATCTGCAAAATTTTCGAAATTGAGATATGCCACCTCCTGGGCTCGAGAAACCCTAATACACAAGTTACTGCAGCTTCAGAATGATTCTTCAGTGCTTTCCACGGGTATTTAGGGGGGTCCCATTTGCAGTATCTGCAAAATCATCAGTAAGGCAAGGGAAAACTGCAGTATCTACCATTTTTCTCAGATTTGTACTTTTGCAGATACTGCAGTCTTCAGTCTTCCATTTTAGGGCAGTACGGTGTCAGGCAGGGCAGCCGATCGGGACTACAAAGTCTACCCCCAAAGCTAAATCAAAAGTCCTTCAAAGGAAGGCATCACGGGGACCCCATATAAAAATGGGAACAAGCTGGGAAGAAGAAGAAGAAGATACGCTTTAAACCACTAGGCCTTCGTTTTTAGGAAGATAAAAATACAAGAGCAGAGAACTATTTTGAATGCGTATCAAGCTATAGCGCGAAAATTAAGTGCTGTATTGATGAAATTAAATATAGCCTCAATTCTGTTCGGGTACACGGTGTTAACAAGGACTTCAATGTAATAGACTTTAGGAAATGTAACGCGTTGCTTAATCCTGCCGATTATTCAGTATAATTCCTTCTCTTCTGCAGGTTGCATTCAAAGCTCATGGAGTGTTCGACCGGTAACGAGTAATATGCTTCTAATTTACAGGTATGTTATGTACTTACTAAAGCTTATTATATACGTTTTCATTATCATTTTTCCTATGTTTCTGTTGTGTTTTATGCCTGTCTCAGTCATTTATATATTTTTTGCAGTCTGTAATTTCCATGGGGTTCATTGTCATCACACACTGTATATATATATATATATATATATATATATATATATATATATATATATATATATATATATATATATATATATATATATATACATAAATGTAACAAGTGGCATCATTATTTTACTTCCCAATATTTTTTCCCAAATTATACAGAATATGAATATTATATTATGGATATCGTTCCGTCGATCTCAATAAACAGTATACATAGAAAACGGGAAACTATCAGGGCGCGCCCCTTGCCTATCACACGTCAAGTGAATCTAGAAAAATCACCGATAAAATTTGTTTCTGGAAATCCCCCGAAGTAATCCACGTGCCGGCAATTTCTTGCAACATCATCATCGTCGTCGTCAGATTGTCAATTGCACAAATTACTCGTCATTACGTCATTGGCGTCTCTCAGAAGTTAAAGCTTATATTCATCTTTATGTCGTTCTCCATGTAGTAGACATTTTTAGACTTCAGGGATTGATGTTGATATGCAAATGCGTGATGCATATATATGTATATATATATATATATATATATATATATATATATATATATATATATATATATATATATATATATATATATATATATATATATATATATTACAGTGTGGGTAATGACAGTTAAATCCATGGGATTCATTTGACTGCAGCATCATAAATAAACAAATCACAGCAAACCTGTAATTTATATAAATGCCTTTTCCAGTCATGCAGTGTTTATTACGCTCGTTGCTCTTCATCTGGAGGAGGTAAAGTATTTATCTTAAAATTTAGAACTGGCTCGTTTAATGAATGGGGATGTTTTGAATCTCCGGGAGACCTTATCAACTGGACGGTACAGAGACTTCAGGTTTTCCTTTTACATTATCCCAGAAATAACTCAAGTATGTGTGGTTTATCCTTATTCTGTTATTTCCAGCAATTATATATATATATATATATATATATATATATATATATATATATATATATATATATATATATATATATATATATATATATATATATATATATGTGTGTGTGTGTGTGTGTGTTCGTGTGTATATATATTTAAGTCTTGAGAACTGTTGAGGCATTGGTCACAGAATAGAATAGAAACGCAAATAATTGTAGTTTCTTGTCAGTCAAAAATGTTTAATAGTCTTATAAATTCTCTTATAAATTCTCATTTTTGTCTTTTTAACGCATGCATGGAATTTTTTTTTTTTTTTTTTTTTTTTTTTTTCTGACCCTAATGTTCCAGTACACCTCATTCGTCAAAATTTCTTTGCACCAATAAGCCTTTTCGCCAAATAGAGGCCTCAGTAAAAAAAAAAACTCAACAACATTCGCTACCGCACTCATACTTAAATGAGGAATCAAAGCTCATCAACATCACGTCGACCCCCCATATACGGATATTTTGGGAGATGAAGCTATCATCTCTTTTGTAAAAGTGTAAACAAATTTTTATTGATATTTAGTTTTTTCTTAAAATATGCATCACACCATACAGATTTTTAATGACAGAATTTTTCAGTATATCACATCATTTATTAAACTTCATATCTTTATTTTATTTATTAGTCACATCAATAAATTTTATTTATTAATCATATTCTTCCCTAATTCATTCATTCATGTACGTTAATATAATTTATTTACTCTTCATTACGGCGCTGAATGGCCTTCTTGGCCCTAAGTGCCTGGGCTTTTCCCCTAAATTTCACACATCCATCCTTCCTCCATATACGCACTCTCATGCGTTTCCAGGATTCGTGTGTCCTTCCGTTCCAACGCGCTTCTGGCCCGGGCCAACTCAACTCTCCTGTTCCTCCTGCCCCAAAAGTTTGTAATTGTGCACACCTCTGACTTGACATCATTACTCGCGTACTTTTTCTGCATTTGTAAGAGAAGTATTCAGTTTTGTTGCAGCCATTTTTATGTGGTTTTAGCTGGGATGAATATTGCAGTCATCTGACTGTGTGTGTGATGTACACTAATTGCCATCACTGATACCTTCCTATTGTAATAGAAAATTACGTAATGATGTAATGAAAAAAATAATGTCAAATTTTAATCACAATATATAGTTTTGGTCACTTTTTTTCTGATTTGTATTCTAAGTATAGATTTGATTGGGTTCTGTCTAAAAACGTCTGTGATGTTTATGAAGTCAGTTGCCTGGTAGCCACTGACATGCTGATAAGTCGGTGATTTTAAATGTTTTAACCTTATGAACCAGTTCCCGTAGGGGGTTAGTGCCGTCAGTGAACCTCACGCGTGGTGCACTGTAGGCATTACTTAAGGTTCTTTGCAGCGTGCCATCGGCCCCTAGCTGCAACCCCTTTCATTCCTTTTACTGCACCTCCTTTCATATTCTCTTTCTTCCATGTTAATTTCAATGCTCTCCTAACAATTGATTCATAGTGCATCTGCGAGGTTTTCCTCCTGTTAATCCTTTCAAACCTTTTACTGTCAATTTCCGTTTCAGCGCTGAATGACCTCATAGGTCCCAGTGCTTGGCCTTTGGCATAAATTCTGTATTCAGTTCAGTTCTTATGAACCAGTGGATTTCGATGGCTAGTATATGATGAACAGTCCATATATTGATTGTTCTGGTTGATTTACAGATTTCAGCGGTTCAGTAAATTACAAGTGCTTGTTCCCTCAATATGTAAATCTTACCTTTAGACGTTTATAACAGTCTCATTCTCCTGTTTGAAGATGTTCATAATTAGCCGAGTTTTCTGAAACGACTACCAGATTTAGGATATCGCATTTTAATAAACTGCACCGCTTGAAACTTAGCACTCAACATCATTTCTGGGTATAAAAAGACCATAAGCTTTTGTTGCAATTGTGATCAGATCCGTCATTGCAATTCCATGTCTTTGGATCGTTCGGATTTTATTTTCCTTATTGCAACACAGGCTTAGCGGTGTTCTTTCTCTTTCTTCATTATTCCCCGCCCTGGCTGGGTTTTAAAAGAAGCATCTTGCTTCCTTTTGCGCATATTTGGCCACCGGATTCCTACGCTTCATTAAGTGCTTCGAAGAATACAAATTTCTTTCATCACGTGGAATAACTCGAGTGTTAACATGGTCGGAGCAGCATGAGAAAAATGCCAGCTCAGAGATGCTCCCAGATATCAGTTTTAGTCTATATTATCTGTTCCTTTCGTATCCGAGAGAGAGAGAGAGAGAGAGAGAGAGAGAGAGAGAGAGAGAGAGAGAGAGAGAGAGAGAGAGAGAGAGAGAGAGAGAGGGAGAGGATTCAGGGAGAGAGAGAGAAGAGAGAAAGATTCTGGGAGAGAGAGAGAGAGAGAGAGAGAGAGAAGAGAGAGAGAAAGATCAGGGAGAGAAAGAGAGAGACCGAGAGAGAGGGGGAGAGAAAGATTCAGGGAGAGAAAGAGAGAGACCGAGAGAGATTCAGGGAGAGAAAGAGAGAGAGAGAGAGGGAGAGAGGAAGAGAAGATTCAGAGAGAGAGAGAGAGAGAGAGAGAGAGAGATGAGGGGAGGCGGGGAGGAGGAAGAAGGGGAAGCATCCTTGGCAATTGGATTTTTGCCACAAAGTTCCTCAGCCGTGGCCAATATTGGTGATTATGGAATGCGGCTGATCTTATACGTAGCAAAGAGATGTAGGAACATTTTGCAAAATTCCTCTTCCAAATATTGTCGCCCCGAAGTTGGTACTACTCGTTAGAAACTTTCACGAGCGTTACTGCGGCCATTCTGGTTTGTTCTCATATTGGACGCTGTCTTGGATTCATAATGGCATTCTCTCTCTCTCTCTCTCTCTCTCTCTCTCTTTGTGCTTGCGTGTGTCATTGGTGCGCGCGCGTACATGTTTTGTACGTTGGTACGCTTGTATTTGCATTTCGTATGTAAAAAGGTGACTGCGTATGTTGTGCTCTCTCTCTCTCTCTCTCTCTCTCTCTCTCTCTCTCTCTCTCTCTCTCTCTCTCTCTCTCTCTCTCTCTCTCTATATATATATATATATATATATATATATATATATATATATATATATATATATATATATATATATATATATATATATATATATATATATATATATATATGTTTGTGTGTGTGTAATTATATGCTCTCTTAACTTCTCAATTTCTTCTCGCTTTTTGGATACGCTTCTCACTACAAAGCCTTTAGATCCATTTGCAAGAAACATAAAGAAATTATGACGTCCGGCAGCGGGATAGGAACCCGCGTCCCATAATCGGAACGTGACCTCGTTCTGATTATGGGACGTGGGTTCGTTTCCCGCTGCCGGACATCATAATTCCTTCTTATTTCTTGCACTTGGATCCAAAGGCTATGGAGTGACAAGCGTATCCAAAAAGCGCGAAGAATTCGAGGAGTTAAGAGGGCATTGTGGCTATTACAATTACGTACGTATCTGGTAAAAAGTGACCAGTAGATTCTATACATACATACATACATACATACATACATACATACATACATACATACATACATACATACATACATACATACATACATATATATATATATATATATATATATATATATATATATATATATATATATATATATATATATATATATATATATATATATATATATATATATATATATATATATATATATATATATATATATATATATATATATATATATGATGTCCAGATTGTTATTTGTATGCTTATATGTAAGTGAATTTTAGAGGTGCTTTTGTCCAAGACTGCTGCTTCGGGTTTTGTGCTCTGGGCATTCTGATAAAATTTACCACTTATTAGATTGCTTGATGTCTGCCACCACAGGAAATCGATATATTACGAAAAGAAGGGAAGATATATAATTCTCCTATCTAATCGTAGCCAGTGAAATGTGCAGAATAGATATTAAGGCTAATGTATATCCGTCATTTGTTTTAGTATTTCTTTTAACGAAGAGTAAAACTGGCAGAGATTAAATACCATAGAAGAACAATTTACAAGATATAACTGCTTTCCTAGGTACTTATCCATTGACCTGAGATTGTGCTTAGTCATTTGGCTTTGGTGTAGTTTGTCATTTTTTGGAGGTGTCGTCTCATGCAAATATTTTTGCAATAATATTTTCATTGATGCATTCCATCATGTATTATCATTGGGAGGCATTCTGGGAGGCATCAGACATTCATGATCGAAAAAGAACCCAGTCCTTGGGTATAGAGGGACTTCATTTAGTCCTATGAACGATTTGTACTGCTCTATAGTTAGACCAGACACTCGCCTGATAACTTCTGTTGCATGCTTGAAAGAAAATCCAGTGATTGTCCAGCTACTGGTAATCTATTGAAAATCTAGGAACGATAGAAGCGAGCAATTCGACGTTTCAATTAGAGTGACGTAGCTTTTCTGAATAGTTAAGCAGATATGGATTTAATCAGTATTTGGGTGCATTTTATTTAGGCAGTGTAAAGTCAGTTCGGTTCTAAAATTAAAAGAGATGTTCTTCATAAACTCCAACCAGATTGTAACTTCGACAAACGGGAATTAAATGTGTAGAATCTTGCAAAGGTGTTCGTGGACATTTTTGTTTGTATGCTTTATTAAAACATCACAGTTTACTGAATTCTTTTCACAAAAAGCTTGGTAGAAATAGTCTTAAGATTAACTTTTTTTTCAAGGAAGTAATCTTTAGTGTTTTCATAAATTAGTGGGGCTTAGTTTGCCCACTACTTGGTTGTGACAAATTCATGGAAGAAGAATTTAAAGACCTCTTGGCATGAACTCGCTCACCTCCTCCTCCTCCTCCTCCTCCTCTTGTCCCCATTCCCAGCGCTCATTCAGTCTTCGTTTCTCCACTCCGGCCACTTCCTCCCGTTAAGTCTCTTTCTCTCTCTCTCTCTCTCTCTCTCTCTCTCTCTCTCTCTCTCTCTCTCTCTCTCTCCTCTTCTCCCTTTCCTCATCCCCCCTGTCCCGCATCCAGCAACCTCCCCGGCCCCTTCGTCACCGCTATCCATTCCCCCCCGCCCTTCGCTTTTTTTTCCTCTTCATTCCGTCGTAGCTCTTCACGTACCGTGAAGAATGCCATGATTTCTTTCCCCCCTTTTTTCCTCTCTTCCACCTTTTTCCCTCATCTTCCCCCTTTTTTGCCCTCTTCCCTCTTTTCTCCTGCTTACCCCTTTCCCCCACCCTCGTCCCCAATTTTCCCCCTTTTCCCTTCTTTCCTTTTTCTCCTTCTTTCCCCCCCTTCCCCCCTTTCCATTTCCCCTTTCCCCCTTTTTCTCCGTCTTCTCCCTTTTTTTCCTCTTCCGCTCTTTCCCTCTTCGCCCTCTCCCCTTTCCCCTTTCCCCCACCCCTCCCCCTCTCCTCCCTCCCTCTTCCCCTTTTCTCCTCTTCCCCCTTTTCCCAATCTTCCCCTTTTTTCCTCCTCTCATCTCTTTTCCCCTCTTTCCCCTTTTCTCTCTCTTCCCCCTTTGTCCCGCTCTTCCCCTTTTCTCCCTCTTCCACTTTTTCCCCGCTCTTTCCCCATTTTCGACCTCTTCGCCCTTTTCCCTTTTTTCCCCTTTTCCCCTCATCCTCCTTTGTTTCTATCTGTCCCCTTTTCCCCTCCTCCCCCTTTCCCCCTTTTCTCCTTCTCCCCCTTTTCCCTCTCCCCTGATTTCTCCTCTTTCCCCTCTTCCTCTTTCCTCCTCTTTCCCTTTTCCTCCTCTTCCCCTTTCCTTTCCCCTTCTTCCTTTCCCCTCTTCTCCCTTTCCCCCCTTTTCTCCTCTCTCTCTTTCCTCTTCCCTCTTTCTCTCCCCTCTTCCCCCCTTTCCCCCTCTTCCAGTCCAACGTGGAAGGAACATGTGTCTCCTGTGAATCCCCTCATTTTCCCTATGGTTCAGCTGCCTCCTCCTCCTCCTCCTCCTCCTCCTCCTCCTCCTCCTCCTCCTCCTCCTCCTCCTCCTCCTCCTCCTCCTCCTATGGCTTCAGTCTCGGCTGATACGAGAATGAATGGGCGATGTTTTGTATATGTTTAGGATAACTTTAAGGTGTCGTCCCCATGCTCTCTTTCATAAGCCCCCCTCCGTCCCTCCCTTCGTAGCACCTCTCTGTCTCTCTGTCTCTCTCTCTCTCTCTCTCTCTCTCTCTCTCTCTCTCTCTCTCTCTCTCATCATCACTTTTTATCATTTCAGTGTCCCTGCCATTCCTCTCTCTCTCTCTCTTCATCTCTCTCTGTTTCTTTTTTCATCCCTCACTTTTAATCATTTATCATTTCAGTCTCTCTCTCTCTCTCTCTCTCTCTCTCTCTCTCTCTCTCTCTCTTTTCCTTACTGTCTTCCCTTTCCATTTCTTGATTCTCTTTTTATCACTCTTTTTATCATCTCTCTCTCTCTCTCTCTCTATCTTCTCTCTCTCTCTCTCTGTCATTCCCTTTCCATTTCTTGTTTATTTTTTTATCCCTCACTTTTTATCATGTCAATATTCCTGCCTCTCTCTCTCTCTCTCTCTCTCTCTCTCTCTCTCTCTCTCTCTCTCTCTCTCTCTCTCTCTCTGTCTCTCTCTCGATAATTTCTTCCATGAACAACTCTCTTGATGGTCTACGTCGCATCTCCTTCAATTTCATTTTACTTACGTGTACAAACTCTTACCATTATTCTCCAGGAAGTCCACTTTTTACCTTAAACTCTTCCGGGGTAAGAAGCCGAGGGCATTTGATGAGATAGCGGAGGCCTCTCGATTGAACATTTATCTTTTAGCAATTGCTCATGCAGGTATTCCTCCCTATCTAGTAAGTTGTTCCCATAGGCCACAAATGGTTGTCTGGGTAGGGTTGTGTCGAGGTAATAGTTGATAATTCACAGCTAACTGTAGATTTTGTCAGGGCGAGATGGAAAGATACTTCCTTGCTTTGGGCCAGTAGTGATTTTGATCCATTCTCTCTCTCTCTCTCTCTCTCTCTCTCTCTCTCTCTCTCTCTCTCTCTCTCTCTCTCTCTCTCTCTCTCTCTCTCTCTGGTAAGATTTTAAAGTCACTCAGTCAGATGCGTAACTGAATTGCTGCTTCGGGGTGGCGTAAAAGTGGTTACGAGACGGCAGCAACATTTTTTCATATTCCTGGTCTTGTTTTGAAGACGGGTTGCGCACTCGCCAAATGACCTTGTTCCGGCTTCTGTTATTTGAGTCTTAGTAAAATTGCAAGTTGCAGATGGTCCCGAGACTCCGTCGTGCATCTTCCTTCCTGGGAGAATTCTCAGTTGTCGTTTCCACTGAAAGAAAAAGAGTAAAGCTGATTTACTCTCGAGCGGCGGATCCTCTGGTAAGTGGCTGCTATTTCTCTTACTGCTCCGCTTCATGCAAATTGTCTGGTCGAAGAAGCATTGGATCGTAGATACATAACGTGATTTAATGTGATTTACGGTTCTTGAATGATCGTCCATTAGGTGATTGGAAGATCTGGTCCTTAGTGAAGTTCCCTTCATAGACAAGTGAATACTTTGTGAAATATTTAATGGCATATATGAACAAGTCCTGTTAAGATTGTTACTGGGCTCTTTCCGAGATTGTGTTCCCCAGGGGTTTCAACCCGGTATGTATCCACCCTTGCGGCGTGTTTAGTACAAGCCCGTTGGGGATTACCGTAAAAAACATAAACAAAAGACTATATATAAATAACATGAAGATAATGACCCCCAAGAAATATTAGTCCTAGATAACGACCCCCTAAACACTTGGGGGTCACTATCTAGGAAAGATCCTATTATTGTTGTCAATTTAACGTGTTTTATTTACCTTGATAACTGATAATTTCATGACAATTGGGCAACTCTGTAGCCAATAAAATTTACAATTTCCAGCGAAGTTATCAGGCGTTTTTTGAAGCCTTTTTTTGAAGCCTCGTATTTTTCACCAAGCGATAGGTTCAGATTTGATAATGGCTTCTTGAATCGTGAGCATTGAAGATAGCGAGTGATCTTACTCTATATTAATCTAATATGGTCCCGTTGCTAAGTAACCAATTGGTTCTTAGCCACGTAAAATAAGTCTAATCCTTCGGGCCAGCCCTAGGAGAGCTGTTAATCAGCTTAGTGGTCTGGTAAAACTAAGGTATACTTAACATGTAGAATTACACTTGTTTACTGAGGTACGGATTTGATACAGGAGGAACAGAAGTGTGCCATCTAGTATGTCCTCCCATACCCATTACGACCCCCCATACCCAGTATGGCCTGCTATACCCTAAAGTAGTGAATATGCAGTGTACAATGCCAAGGGGAGAGAAGGGGTTGGGGGGGCAGGGATGCTTTGCAAATCAGGATCCGGCGTGCGTGGTTAGGTTTGGATGCATTTCTATTTTCACTAACATGAATTATGTAGCAATGCGCCATAGTCACATATATATTGTGTGTGTGTGTGTGTGTGTGTATATATATATCATATATATTTATATATATATATATTTATATACATACATACACATATATATGTATGTATGTATGTATATTATATATATATATATATATATATATATATATATATATATATATATATATATATACAGTATATGTATATATATATATATATATATATATATATATATATATATATATATATATATATATATATATATATATATATAAACATACCAACTCACCTTCGATCGGGCTACTAAAACGATTGCCAGCATTAGTGTGAGTTTGTTAGGTGTTCTCAGTTGCTGGCTGATTCTTTATTCAATTATTATTATTATTATTATTATTATTATTATTATTATTATTATTATTATTATCACACCATTTATATATTGGTAGCCGTTTTACCAATTCGAGAAAAAAAAGGATTTTTTGTATATGTTGTTGGCCGTCACAATCCACCATCCCGGTAGGGGGTAACGCCGTCAGTGCACCTCATGCGGTGCACTGTAGGCATTACTTAAGGTTCTTTGCAGAGTTCCATCGGCCCCTAGCTGCAACCCCTTTCATTTCTTTTACTGTACCTCCATTCATATTCTCTTTCTTCCGTCTTGTTTTCCACCCTCACCTAACAATTAATTCATGGTGCAACTGCGAGGTTTTCTTCCTGTTACACCTGTCAAACCTTTTACTCTCAGATTCCGTTTCTGCGGTGAAAGACCTCATATGCCCCAGTGCTTGGCCTTTGGCCTAAATTTTATATTCAGTTCAAACAATCCACCATAGATATGCTCACATTTAATGAATAGGACAGGCGGATAGACTGACAGGCTGTGGCTAAGGTGCTTTCACCCCTTAGAACATCTCAGCAATTTCCTCAGCACTAAATGCTTCCAGCTTATTGATATTTCAGCGACTTGCGCCGTAATACTAAACTCCCTTTCCATTGTCCCGTTATGCGCGGTGAAATGCCGATGTTAGATTTTGACGATGAGAATTTTTTCCCTTTATTGTGACGACTTACAAAAACCTTTATGTAATTGTTCTTGTACCGGGTCACAACGTATTTTCACCAGGCGGTGCGTAGGCAGCGTTGTATGGTCTGCATGAGGTGATTGTTGCTGTTTTCATCAGTGGAGCAGCAGCTTTAATGTGATTGTATCCAGACATGAATTACAGAGAGAGAGAGAGAGAGAGAGAGAGAGAGAGAGCTTATTTCAGTGTCGCTAATGCAGAATGGCTCTTGCTTAAGGCCTGTCCACACTGGGGAACATTGTTTGGGAACAAAGTTTGCAGACTGTTCGCAGACAGTTTGGAAACAAAGTTTACAAACAGGCCTTTGCAGTCGATGTTTAAAAGCAGCTACAGGATGAGTAACCTGCTTGTAATATAAATCAGACTCTGGTGTTTAGAGGTGCAGAGGTGCAAGTCAAGGTCTGTCGCAAGGCCAAACAACAAAGACGTTCGAATGTGATTTGTCAAATCTTACAGATAAATATAGTTTTTTTTTTGTTTTTTTTTCTGTAAAAGAAAACTCTTGTGCCGGCTTTGTCTGTCCGTCCTCAAGTTTTCTGTCCGCCCTCAGGTCTTAAAAACCACTGAGGCTAGAGGGCTGCAAATTGGTATGTTGATCATCCACCCTCCGATCATCAAACATGGCAAGTTGCAGCCCTCTCGCCTCAGTAGATTTTATTTAATTTAAGGCTAAATTTAGCCATAATCGTGTGTTTGGCAACAGTCTAGGACAGGCCACTTGTTTATTTATATCTGTTTCTGGGATTAAGCCCTCGCTGGAATTATTGAACAGTTTGTAAGCACTCGAATTAGTATGCCACTTTGTATATTAGTACCCAGTGTTTTTAAAGATCAGGTATTTGATGACATGTGTTAGCAACCAATGTTTTCAAAGACCAGATGTTTGATGACATATATTGGCACCCAATGTTTTTAAAGATCAGATGTATGATGACTAAATTAGCACCCAATTTTTTTCAAGATCAGATGTTGGATGACATATTAGCACCCAAAGTTTTTCGAAATCAGATGTTTGATGACTAAATTAGCACCCAGTGTCTTTAAAGACCAGATGTTTGATGACATATATCTGTAATACATATTTCACATTTTTCAAATGACTAAATTAGGCCCTCGACAGATGTTTGATGACATAAATGCAGAATGTGCCTCGCACATAAATGCAGAATGTATGCTAATAAACACCCGTCTTACATCCTTTACGCTAAATATAGCCATGGCAACTTCGGTCTAGCTTATTTTTCATGGATGATTATGAATAGGTTTGCTTATGGGCGAAGTTTTACCTTTGGTTCTCAAAGTATCACAAGTTTTTAAGAAAGTTAGAGAGTAATTTAAATATATTACAAGTCAAGAGACATCATTTTCCGCTCTCTCTCTCTCTCTCTCTCTCTCTCTCTCTCTCTCTCTCTCTCTCTCTCTCTCTCTCTCTCTCTCTCTCTCTTTTGGTACAGTTAAGAATGATTCGACAAACATTGTTTTAGTCTGTGGATATAGATTCTACCACGTTGGAGAACATACCCTTTAATAAAAGGGGAAGTGTGTTAAGTCACTTTTTCGCGGAGTAAACACTATATTTATGTATGTGTGTATGTTTGTGCTTGTGTGTGCCCATATATATATATATATATATATATATATATATATATATATATATATATATATATATATATATATATAGAGTGTGTGTGTTTGTGTGTGTGTCTTAAAAGTTAAAGTCATCCTGGGTCTCTGTAGGCTCATAGGGCAGGCGCTGATCTCCTGATTCTTAGGCCTAGAGCCAGTGGGGACAGGTCTATATACAGTATATATATATATATATATATATATATATATATATATATATATATATATATATATATATATATATATATATATAAAAAAACGCTGTGTACCTCGCATCTTGTGAATAATTTCACCAAAATCACAATGTAGATTATAACTTCGCCGTTTGTTTGTGCCCACGTGACGCAGAGGTCTTCTTTGAAGACCACTTCCCACTTTCAATTACGCATTAAAAAAAAAAAAAAAAAAAAAAAAAAGAGAAAAGTTTGATGTTGAAAGGCTGGTAATGATCCAAAGTCTTAATTGCTTCGCTGGAAATTTAATTCGAGTGAAAGAGTTTTTAAGACCGCCTGACTTCTACCACCAACCCTCCCCTCCCTCCACCCACCCCCCAACGAAAAAGCTTTTCTCTCTTATTGTCATTAAGTGAAATATCATCACACTCACTTTTGGAGTGGCCGGCGTGGTACTTTTCTTTCCCAAATGCTTTATTCATTTTATTTTATTTTCTCGTTGTTTTTTTTAGGAGGGAGGAGGTGGTTTAGAGTTATGCTGTTAATGTTATGCTGTTTGATGGTATGATAGGGGTTTTATCCGTCGTTTTAGAGCTCCGGATAAGTTATTTGTTCAGGATGTTCGGGGGAAACATCTTCCACGCTGGAGATGTTTAGAATGATAAAGAGTTTAGGACTAACAAATTATTTCGGGACCTCGTATTTTATGCATGACAGTTAATCTTTTAGATACGACCCTAAAAGACAGCTTGGCTATATAACAGAAAACATAATTAAATTTGTCTTGCCACCTACAGATCTATCAGTAAGCTGAGAACTGTCTTGGACTCAGTTGTACTTGCTAAGGAAAAAATTACACTCATATAAGATTGCTGTAGAGTTTTACTTTTCATTCCATATCTGACTCGAGTACAGAAAGGAATTGCCTTTAATAATTCAGTATTTTGGAGTTGGGATACATTTTTAGAAGTTTCTACACTTTATTGAGTATTACTTCCATTTTAGTTACTGAAAAACAGTAACTTCGAGCAGAATGCTTGTCGTATATCACTCATGTTATTATTTTGATATGGTAAGCGTCCAATTTTGTTTTATGAAAAATTTTAAACTTTGTTATGGCCTTTTCATGAGCTTAGGTGGTTATTGTGGCCATTTCATGAGCATAGGCGGTTGTTGTGGCCTTTTCATGAGCATAGGTGGTTGTTGTGACCTTTCATGAGCATAGGTGGTTGTTGTGACCTTTTCATTTTTTGACCTTTTCATGAGCATAGGTGGTTGTTGTGGCCATTTCATGGTGGTTGTTGTGGCCTTTTTTTGAGTATAGGTGGTTGTTATGGCCTTTTCATGAGCATAGGTGGTTGTTGTGACCTTTTCATGAGCATAGGTGGTTGTTGTGACCTTTTCATGAGCATAGGTGGTTGTTGTGGCCATTTCATGAGCATAGGCGGTTGTTGTGGCCTTTTTTGAGTATAGGTGGTTGTTATGGCCTTTTCATGAGCATAGGTGGTTGTTGTGACCTTTTCATGAGCATAGGTGGTTGTTGTGGCCTTTTTTTGAGTATAGGTGGTTGTTATGGCCTTTTCATGAGCATAGGTGGTTGTTGTGACCTTTTCATGAGCATAGGTGGTTGTTGTGACCTTTTCATGAGCTTAGGTGGTTGTTGTGGCCATTTCATGTTGCGGTTGTTGTGGCCATTTGTTGTGGCCATTTCATGAGCATAGGCGGTTGTTGTGGCCTTTTTTGAGTATAGGTGGTTGTTATGGCCTTTTCATGAGCATAGGTGGTTGTTGTGGCCTTTTCATGAGCAACGACATCCACCTAACACTGAAATTTAACTTTTTTCGATAAAAAAAAGCCATCGCCACTATTCCCATGTGGTCAGTCTGCGTTGGTACTGTTCAGAATGTTCACCTACTCAGACGCATCATTCCTTTGGCGCTTCACAGATATTCAGATCTAAAAAGTTAGATTTTTCGTCCCTGTCCAGGATCTGAAGAGAATGTTACTCCATCTCTCTTTGTGGATGAATATATAACTCCATCGAACATTAATGTTCATGGTGTTCGCTCAAGTTAGGCCTCGTAACAGCATCTCCCCCTTGCACTGCTTTCATCTATCACCACCAACACAACAGCGTTCTCTAATCCTCAGTTTCTGGTGAGAATTCGGCCCTCTCAATACAGTGGGATTTAACAGAATTCGCTACAAACCTGTCTAAATTTAAGCTTGGTTGTTATGCCTCCATTTAATACACCTGTTTCTAAGATGATTTATAGTTATGAATACCGCCGGTATGTATTCATTTGACTGAAGAATATGGATTTTCCACATTCATCTTCTCTTGAGCAATACCTTGGCTCTTTTCGACACATGAACCGTCAAACTTTTAAATTTTTCCCCCTTGTTGACTGGTCTGGCCAAACATCTCTGACTGAGGCAGAATAAACTGTTATACACTTGAAGCCTTGGGAAGAATTGTGTTTTTTATTTTTTTTATCTATGTAGAGGTCTTTGACGCTGCCTCAAGTTCTTTTGAAATGGAACCGTGAGATGGTTAGAAATATATGAGGCAACATTTGAGGTGCTTGCCTGCTGCCTGCCTGCCTCTCTCTCTCTCTCTCTCTCTCTTATTATTATTCTTATTTGTTATTATTATTATTATTATTATTATTATTATTATTATTATAAAAATGATTCTCTCTCTCTCTCTCTCTCTCTCTCTCTCTCTCTCTCTCTCTCTCTCTCTTTTCTATTATTATTATATTATTTATTTTTATTTTTTATTTTTATAATTATTAATATTACTATTATTATTATTTAAATCAAATGATTCTTAAGTCTCTCTCTCTCTCTCTCTCTCTCTCTCTCTCTCTCTCTCTCTCTCTCTCTCTCTCTCTCTCTCTCTCTCTCTCTCTCTCTCTCTCTCTCTCCGCCTCCCTTTACACATGGTCATGAATAATGGCCGAGGAGACCGCGGTGTCTCTTACTAGACTTCGGGCCAAATATCACTTCCTCCTTCATGCTCTGTCAGGAACCTTTTTACGGCCAATGGTGTGGCCTCCTCTAGCCTAAACAAATTGTGACGGTGGTGGAATACTGTTCTCCCCCCCGCCATTACTCGAAGGGACCCCATTCCTCAACTCTCCCTCGTTGTCTCCTCCTCGCGGAGATGTCCCATTCCCTAAGTAGTACCGGAGGCAATGTGCGCCCCCTTGTTACTGGATACTGTCATTCGACAGCTCGCCATATTTTCGTCCCGGGTCCTCTGCGTGAACTCCTTCAGCGTCTGAAACCAGAATCAAGTTTCTGTCGTGGTGTATATCATTATTTTCCCTGTAGGGGGCTAGTGCCGTCAGTGCGCCTCGTGCGGGGCAATGTAGGCATTACTTTAAGGTTCGTTGCAGCGTGCCTTCCATGGCCTCTAGTTGCAGCCCCTTTCGTTCCTTTTACTGTGCCTTCTTTCATATTCTCTTTCTTCCATCTTACTTTCCTCAACCCTCTCCTAACAGTTGATTCATAGTGCAACTGCTTTGAGGTTTTCCTCCTGTTACACCTTTCGAACCTTTTACTGGCAATTTCCGTTTCAGCGCTGAATGACCTCATAGGTCCCAGTGCTTGGCCTTTACAACTCGAGGTCATTATATTTTGGGAATTTTCTCTTAAAATTTACAAGCCAGAGGTCATTATATTTTGGGCATTTTCTCTTAAAATTTACAACCCAGAGATCATTATATTTTGGGCATTCTCTCTTAAAATTTACAACCCGGAGATCATTATATTTTGGTCATTTTCTCTTAAAATTTACAAGCCAGAGATCATTATATTTTGGACATTTTCTCTTAAAATTTACAAGCCAGAGATCATTATATTTTGGGCACTTTCTCTTAAAATTTCCACCCCAGAGATCATTATATTTTGGGCATTTTCTCTCAAAATGTACAACCCGGAGATCATTATATTTTGGACATTTTCTCTTAATATTTACAACCCAGAGATCATTATATTTTGGGCATTTTCTCTTAAAATTTACAACCTAGAGATCATTATGTTTGGGCATTTTCACCCAAAATTCACAACCTAGAGATCATCATGTTTTGGGCATTTTTTCTTAAAATTTACAACCCAGAGATCATTATATTTCGGGCATTTTCTCCTAAAAATTTACAACCTAGAGATCACTGTTTTGGGCATTTTATTTCAGATTATCACAAAGGGTCATTTTTCCGACCTGATCATTTCCCTCGTATGAATATAATGATATTTTGAAGAAGAGGAATTTCGTTTAGATTGTTAGTACCCATTTCGGAGGGGGGGAGTCTTTTAGAGAAAGTTCTGAATAATTGAGATATTTGAGGAAATAGGATCGTGACAAAATTTCAGATGTCCCCTTCAATCTTCCTATGCAGCTTGATTTTTCTTAGCGTTTTTTCTTGCATTTAAGAACACATTCTTCCGGGTCAGACTTATTGATATTGTTGTCTTATTAGTCTACTTTAATAATAATAATAATAATAATAATAATAATAATAATAATAATAATAATAATAATAATAATAATAATAATAATAATAATAATAATAATAATATTAAA
>NC_089753.1:32873912-32973912 GCF_040412425.1 Macrobrachium rosenbergii | reverse complement strand
AAATTTTTGCTTATTGAAATGATACAGACACCTATAAATTTAGGATGATTCAAAAGTTCCTATATTCTGATGCGCGCATTTAGCGAACTGATCCACCATTTGTAATCATGTTAGCAGGACAGACCAGAGGATGGGTTTTAACATATTACCGAAGATTTTCATTTAGAAAATCGATGCTTGAATATATTCTGATGAAGAAAGCATTATTATGCTTGCCCGTTTTGAAGATTAGCATGCTTGGAAACTGTTTTGGGGAATATTATAACCTTGAATATTATAACCTTGACTGAGCTCGTGACTTATTTTCTCCTGATTTTCTGTCTTGCAGAAATTTTTTTTTTTTTTGGATTTTCCCGGATTCGGTAAGCCATTTTTATTTGAAGATGGGAAGAGATTATATAATTATAGGTATGTATGTATATATATATATATATATATATATATATATATATATATATATATATATATATATATATATATATATATATATATATATATATATATATATATATATATCACACACACATACACACAAAACGAGCCAACACATGAACCTTTCCTGAGGCTACTTGACTCGCTGTAGTTATTACAACTTTTCGTTTGGACTCCTCCCCCAAAAAAGCGGAAGCAACTTGGAGCCTATCGCAGGCTTCTCGGGAGAATTCACGTGTGCAAAATCATTCCCAAGAAGTTTTCCTTGCTAGAGAAAAGAAGAAGAAAAGAAAAATGAAGGAGCAAAGGCGGGAGGAAGTGCGAGTTGCGTGATTTTTTGTAGTTGGGAAAGCCTTTGGACCTTTCAGGAATCATTGAAGAAAAGAACGCGTAAGTTGAGAAGGGATCATATTCCTGGTATGTGGAAAAATGGAGAAAGATTAAATTTTTCACTCTTGATTGACTTGGGAACTCTATCAGCCTGGATGTTCGTTGGCGGTTTTCTAAAACCAGATTGGTATAGGATCTGATTTTTAGTTTTCTGTGAAAGAGAATTGTTGTGCCGCCTTTGTCTGTCCGTCCGCCTTTTTTTTTTTTTTTTTGTCTCAGATCTCAAAAACTCTGAGGCTAGTGGGCTGCACTTTTCTTAATCATCCACCCTCCAATCATCAACCATTTCCAGCCCTCTGTCCGTAGTTTTTATTTTTCTTGTCCGTCCGCCAACGATTGTCTGGCCGTCCGCACTTTAAAGTTTCATGGGCCGCCTCAGATCGCAAAAAAGATAGATCTACTTTTGGTGGCCTTGATTATGCGCTGTACAGAAAACTCGATTGCGCCGAAGAAACTTCTGGATTCTTTACTTTTTCTGAAATCGTATACTGGTATAATTCTCTGATATTTTTTTATAGAATCTTAGAATGTCTTTCAACGGCATGAATGAGAATTCAGATCATTGCAAAAACGTAATTATCTCTCTATTCTTTGAATGACATGAAAGAGGATTCTTCATCTTAAAAATATTTAACTATTTAACTGTGATGACCAGATACCTTGCAGCAGTGGTTCTTAACCCCAGGGTCGCGACCCAAAGTTGGGTCACCAAACCATTTCAATGGGTCCCAAAGGGTTACAACTTTATGGGTTTTATTTCTCCAATATTCTTATTATAATAATTATTATTATTAGAGAAAATATTGTATTAAGAATACATAATTCATTAATATTTAAGCAGAACATTACAGAGACATATGAACATTTAACTGATGTGCTACTTGCATTAATAAAAATCTCTCTTTGTAAATTTTTGTTTCTGTAATTATAATAATTATATAAAAAGAAAATGTTTATGATGGCACGGGTCGCCATGGTTAATTTGGACAAGATTTTGGGTCACTGCCAAAAGAGGTTAAGGAACCTTAATGGATTCGCCCTCGATGTTATGGCATAAGGTATAAATTCAAGTAAGCATTATCAGTAAATTTTTTTTTTTCCCAGTCATAAGCAAAACACTTTGCATTTATGTTGTAATTACGAGTGAAGGTTTGGTGGGGCTTCATGATTTTTTCCCGTGATCTTGGCATAATTCTAACACATCATGAATGAATGAACTGCTTTTTGCCAGAACTGGTTTCTCGTAAACGCAGTCTTTTCAAAAGGACAAATTCTTTGTTTCCCCCCGGTGTGTAAAGTTCCCTAATTAAATAACGAATTCGAAAAGTTACCGAAGCAGGAAGTTAGAAATTACAAGTGGCGCGAATTAGCATAAGTCCATTCATTATTAGACCCTGATCTCGCCGTATATATATATATAATATATATATATATATATATATATATATATATATATATATATATATATATATATATATATATATATATATATATATATATATATATATATATATATATATATATATATATATATATATATATATATATATCAATAAAGTCAAGATGTCCACAGTGACCTCTTAACTTCTCAGTCTCTTCACGCCTGTGGACACTCTTGTTACTACGAAACCCGAATCCGAAGTGAAGGGAAAATGAGGGCGCCCCAACTTTCCAGTGCATTTGATCCTCATTACGGATTCAAGACTTTGTAGCGACAAGCGTATCCAAAAAAGAGTGTGAAGAAACAAAGAAGCGAACAGGCCATATCTCTCTCTCTCTCTCTCTCTCTCTCTCTCTCTCTCTCTCTCTCTCTATATATATATATATATATATATATATATATATATATATATATATATATATATGTGTGTGTGTATATATATATATATATATATATATATATATATATATATATATATATATATATATATATATATATATGTGTGTGTGTGTGTGTGTGTGTATATATATATATATATATATATATATATATATATATATATATATATATATATATATATATAATACATGTGTGTATGTATGTATGTATGTATGTATACAGTGCATGTGATATGGTATGCTGCGGTCATGCTTAAATAAATTAAATAAATAAAAAGGAAAAAAAATACCCTCTTCTCTCCAAGGATTTCATCTCTGCAATATTGTAAGAAACGTACCGAGTAGTATTCCAGTTCATTCTTCGAATGCCATTTTCTTCTTCAGGGAACGTACACAATTCACGTCGATTTTTGTCTTATTTTTAAAGGAATCTTCGACACTTGAGTAGATGGAGAAAAATGTAAGATGTCAGCCTGATCGAGCTTCCCCGAAATGTGTGTTTCCAAGTCTGGAAATAGATGGCGTTGACGGTTTAGGACCGCTGTTGGTAGGAGAGTGAATGTGTGATGTGACGATCGAAGGATTTATCGTTTTCAGAGTTTTATCCTTTAGGGCTTCTCTGGGAAGCGATCCCCGTAGAGGTATAGTGCCGTCAGTACTTGAGGATCTTTGCAGCGTGCCTTCGTGCTCCTTGCTACAATCCCTTTCGTTCCTTTTACTGTACCACCTTTCATATTCTCTTTCTTCCATCTTACTTTCCTCCACCCTCTCCTAACAATTGTTTCCATAGTGCAACTGCTTTGAGGTTTTCCTCCTGTTACACCTTTCAAAACCTTGTACTGTCAATTTCCATTTCAGCGCCGAATGACCTCATAGGTCCCAGTGCTTGGCTTTCGGCCTAAATTGTATATTCAATTCAATTCTAGGAAGCGATGGTACGTCTAGAATCTTGACGCTTCTCCTGGAGGATTGCTTAACCTGAGAATTAGAACAAGTTACTTCAGAGCAGAACTGTACTCTTTACGTTTGCGTTCTGAAACTGGCTCCTAAAGTTCTCAAATAATTTTATTATTGCAGAAGGGAATATGATATGGTTTAGTTCTGGATGCAGTAACGAGATTCCACAGATGGTTAATTGTGGAGCCCGAAAATAATGGTTGCCTCGGAGGAAACTCTAGAAAATTCGCTAAAAAATTTTACATTTCTAAGTGTAAATACACTAGAATGGGGCTGTAAATTATGAATAGGTATAATCTCAACCTTTTATATACATCTGATATATATATATATATATATATATATATATATATATATATATATATATATATATATATATATATATATATATATATACACACATATACAGTATATAAATTATATTATATATATATATATATATATATATATATATATAAAGATATATATATATATATATATATATATATATATATATATTTTTTTTTTACATGTATCCATAAATATATTATATATAAAATATATATATTTACAATATACCTTTTTCCTACTTAAGAGGAGGTGATGGTTGAAATCTCTAAATATTGGCTATATGGTTCATACGATTTACCTCTCCTTTAGTGCTGCTTTTCCTCTATTTGCTTCGATCCTACTTCCTGATTGTAAACCTGTCGTTACTTAATCTCTCAACTGAGATACAGGTGAAATTATTGCATGTTGCAATTTATGCTGGATTAAACTGAATTCAACAAAGCTCAGTATTGTCGTTAGTAGATCTAGGACCCTAGGGCAATGGCCACTGGCTATGTTTCTTTAAATCTACCTCTTTTAAACTACCAGGTGTCATATTTGATTGCAAATTTACTTTCGAGGAGCCAATCGAGTCCACATGCCCTTTATTCGTTCAAAAAATTATATTTTGTCTTTATTCGTTCAAAAAATTATATTTTGGACGTGTCACAATTTTACTAGGAGACTGCATGTCACAAGGAGATATTTTAATTCTCGCGTGCCTTAAATATTGTTCACCCGTTAGATTTTTAACAGCAGCTATTTAAAATGCTAGACAGTATCTCCAGTTCTATGGCCCCTTCTTCAACTGACCGAAAACTTATCACGCTGAAGAAACCCTTCACAAGATTTTGGAGACCTGTCTGTCATGAGGAATGTTTTTTTTCTCGTTCTTCTATTCTGACATGTTTTTGAATATTGTTCAGCTCCTTCATCCAGTCTTAAACTGCCAAGAACAAATTCCAGTTATATCAACTCTCTTATCCCAGATCTTAATAGTGTTCTTGAGCATCGTCATTCAGTTAGATCATAACGCAAGCTTTAAACAGTTTTTCGTTATTCGGCTCGTTCTTTTCAGTCAAGGACCACTAAACGGTACTGAATATACAAGTAAATTTAATATTTGTGATATTTTTTGAGGTCAGATGTCCGTGGTCTAGAACTTTCTCTTTTTTTCCGCTAGTTACCTGTTTATGGAATGGTATCAGCCGTGTAGTTGCATATGTATGTTAATGATATGTGTATGTATGTATGTCTGCATGTATGTATATGTGTGTTTGTATGTATTCTATATGTATATATGTGTTTATGTATGTATATATATAATTTGCCCACAGTATTTTCCGTCATTGCCAATTTTGGGAATTTTAAATACAACTAGTGGTGAATCATTTGGAACTGAGGGAATTCTTGCGAGAGAACTAGAAAATTTATTAATTCTTGTAATAATGTTACTGATAGCTTCCAAATTTTCTCTCTCTCTCTCTCTCTCTCTCTCTCTCTCTCTCTCTCTCTCTCTCTCTCTCTCTCTCTCTCTCTCTCTCTCTCCCGAATAGCGAATCTCGACGTGGAATATTTGGAATAAAGTTTTGAGAATTTGAAATATAACAAGTAGCGAATCATTTGGAACTGAGAGAATTCTTGCGAGAGAACTAGAAAACTGATAATTCTTGTAGTGATATTACTGATAGTTAGAAAAATCCTTGATCCCCCCTCTCTCTCTCTCTCTCTCTCTCTCTCTCTCTCTCTCTCTCTCTCTCTCTCTCTTTCTTAATATAACAAGCAGTGAGTCATTTGGAACTGAGGGAATTCTTGCGAGAGAACTAGAAAATTGATAATTCTTGCAGTGATATTACTGATAGTTAGAAAGATCCTTGACCCCTCTCTCTCTCTCTCTCTCTCTCTCTCTCTCTCTCTCTTAATATAACAAGTAGTGAATCATTTGGAACTGAGAGAATTCTTGCGAGGGAACTGGAAAATTGATAATTCTTGTAGTAATATTACTGATAGTTAGAAAAATCCTTGACCCCTCTCTCTCTCTCTCTCTCTCTCTCTCTCTCTCTCTCTCTCTCTCTCTCTCTCTCTCTCTCTCTCTCTCTCTCGAATAGCGAATCTCGACATGGAATATTTGGAATAAAGTCAGCCTCCCATTAAACCTTAAACCATGCTCTGGCTTATATACGTTGAGGATATCTTCGCGTTTTAGGATAATAGCTTTTGGGAGATTTTAGAATGTTTTCGTTTCTCATTGACCTAGTTACTATAAGCCTTTTATATTCGTTACTGGATAAGAAAAAACATTGAATTTCAGTTTCTGGATACTTTGAATATAAAAGAACAAATTATACTTTAAAAGGAATATTTCAAATATATTTTTTTACTCCCGTGTCTCAACATATCTTGATGTTTCGGTAAAGATCATGTTTGCTTGCTATCTTTTCCTAAAGGGCCAATGGGGGAGCTTTGCTTGAATTCAAACTGCCTTCTTGATTTCGTGGGGGCTGTGTGCTTGATCTCATTCTCATTTTTTTTTTTAATAAAAGGCTAAAGGTAGTTTTTGTTGAGTGCTGTGGGACCTCTCTCTATTTAATCTAGAAATAAAAGACCCATCCAATTCTTGTTTCAGTTATTCGCTGCGGAAATTGGGGAATGAAATTGCTGCTAGCCTTAACAGAGATTTGGAACAGATTAGTAAGTGGTGTAGACAGTGGGGTATGAGGCTGAAATTCCACTGGAGTTGAGACTTGATTGATTCTCGGTTTCGTATCATGCGTGATTCCCATGATTCATTTAAGACTTGATTGATTCTGGATTTTGTGTCATGCGTGATTATATGATTCATTTAAGAGTTTATTGATTCTCGCCTTCGTATCATTTAAGATTGATTCTCGATTTCGTATCATGCGTGAGTCCGTGATTCATTTAAGACTTAATTGATTCTCGATTTCGTATCGTGCGTGAGTCCATGATTCATATAAGACTTTGATTCTCGATTTCGTATCATGCTTGAGTCCATGATTCATTTAAGACTATTGATTCTCAATTTCGGATTATGCGTGAGTCCGTGATTCATTTTAAGACTTTATTTAAGACATTATTGATTCATTGATTCTCGATTTCGTATCATGCTTGGGTCCATGATTCATTTAATACTCTATTGATTCTCGCCTTCGTATCATTTAAGACTTTTTTTAAGACTTTATTTATTCTCGATTTCGTGTCATGCGTGAGTCCCATGATTCATTTAAGACTTTCATGATTCTCGATTTCGTTTCATGCGTGAGTCCCATGATTCATTTAAGACTTTATTGATTCTCGATTTCGTATCATGCGTGAGTCCCATGATTCATTTAAGACTTTATTGATTCTCGATTTCATGTGATCATTTAAGACGTGGTTGATTCCGATTTCGTATGATTCATTCATTTAAGACTTTATTGATTCTCGATTTTATCTTGTGTCATGACTTTATTGATTCCGATTTCGTCCCGTCCCATGATTCATTTAAGACTTTCATGATTCTCGATTTCGTTTCATGCGTGAGCCCATAATTCATTTAAGACTTTATTGATTCTCGATTTCGTATCATGCGTGAGTCCATGATTCATTTAAAACTTTATTGAGTCTCTATTTCATATCATGTGTGAGTCCATGATTCATTTAAGACTTGGTTGATTCTCGATTTCGTATCATGCGTGATTCCACGATTCATTTAAGACTTTATTGATTCTCGGTTTGTTATCTTGCGTGAATCCATGATTCATTTAAGACTTTATTGATTCCGATTTCGATTTCGATTCATTTAAGACTTTATTGATTCTCGATTTCGTATCATGCGTGCGTCCCATGATTCATTTAAGACTTTCATGATTCTCGATTTCGTATCATACGTGAGTCCATGATTCATTTAAGACTTTACTGATTCTCGATTTCGTATCATGCGTGAGTCCCATGATTCATTTAAGACTTGATTGATTCTCGCCTTCGTATCATTTAAGACGATTTCGACTATCGTGCTTGATTCATCTAAGACTTAATTGATTCTCGATTCATTTAATGATTTTTAAGACTTTCATGATTCTCGATTTCGTATCATACGTGAGTCCATGATTCATTGATTCTCGAAGACTATTGATTCTCGATTCATTTAAGAGTTTATTGATTCGTATCATTTAAGACGATTCGTTTCCATGCGTACGTCCATGATTCATTTAAGACTTGACTGATACTCGATTTCGTATCGTGCGTGATTCCCCTGATTCACTTGAAATAGCGGTATACTGTAATGAATGATTATAATTATCCGACTTGGGCGTTTCATGCCTCAGATTTGTAGCTCTGTGCTGGAATATCGTTCTCCTGTCTCGAATTGTAGCTTTCTGAAATCTATTTCTTTTGAAACAGTTTCTTTATCCAGTGGTAAATACTCTTGAGACTATTGCTGGATATTTGAATGACCATCTTCCATGTAAGTTTTTATTGCAAGGAGAAGAAAGGTCAGTTGCCGAGGTCATGTTAGTCCTGTTGCTTTTAACTTACGTGGAAAAGGGGCAGCAACCTCCTTCCAAAAATAGTTACCATCACTCGGAAGGATAGCACCTTCAGGGTGAAAAGACCTGTATGCTTTTGTGTATGTATGTATGTATGTATGTATGTATTTATGCATATATGTGTATATATGTGTATATATATATATATATATATATATATATATATATATATATATATAGTATATATATAATTTATATATATATGCATATATATATACAATTATCTATCTATCTATCTATCTATCTATCTATCTATATATATATATATATATATATATATATATATATATATATATATATATATATATATATATATATATATATATATATAGTTTGTCTGTACTGATTTCCAAGAGTTAATTCCAAGCCCACATTTTGTAGGGTTTGAACTCGACCAACCTCGGAGCAGAAATCCATTTCCCTCCTCAGCTCTGAAAAAAAAACAAAGACTGCTTAGTTCCTTTTCTCTACGTATTACTTGACGAAATGTAGGACAATAATCTCCTTGTTTGTGATCTTTTAGCAACTGTAGCCTGGAGGGAGGATTTACTCGGCTTTCTACTGTATGTTAAAGCTGATTAATGAAGATTCCCATCACATGCGTCGAGTGGAATTAGTTGAAGATTTTTTATCGCGAGTCCTCAACGACATTCTGTTCACATATCTGACTGTCACTGATCGCCTGTTCTTCACATTCTGCTGCCATGGATACATTTAGCGAGTCAAAAAAAAAAATAACCTGCTCTGAAATGAATTTTCAATAAACTTGTTTCATCGCAATGTAAAATCCAAAACTATTATCAGTATAAATGATGTAGCATTCAAGTGAATTAACCCAGTTGCATAAAAATTCGTAAAAATTCCGCTTTGTGGTAAAACGTCGCTACGAATCGCAATATCATCACTAAATGCGAGACACATATGAGGCCAAAACAAACTCCGTTTTATTGCTCTTTCCGTTAGACATCGTGTTTCCCAATACTGTATCTCTACATTTACATGTGAGCATGTCGTTCCGCAACTTTTCGACATAACGGAAGTGCTTTGGCGCTTAGGAATTGAGTTTTTTTTTTTTTTTTTTTTTTATCCCGCCTTCACTCTGCTCGTCCAGGTACTACTACTACTCCAGGGGTACGAGTTTTCACATTTTCGCTGAGCCAGTGTTATGCGTTTCATCAGTTTTCGTTTTAAAAAAAGAAAAATTCCTTGCCATCATTCTTTGCTTGCATTTCCTTTGCCGTTTAATTATTCCTTAAGATTTTGCTGTGCAGCGTTTGATCAGATACTCTCTCTCTCTCTCTCTCTCTCTCTCTCTCTCTCTCTCTCTCTCTCTCTCTCTCTCTCTCTCTCTCTCTCTCTGCTTTAATCTGGATGAGTTGTGTGACTGTCGTCTCGGGTTTGAATTTCCTCCTCCTCCGAGCAATATTTCTTTGATTATATTTTAATGAATTGAGAATTAATTAACCCTGTGCATTCTCTCTCTCTCTCTCTCTCCCCCTTTACCTGTAGATCAAAGCAATAAAAAAAAAAAATCTTCCGAGTCTGAATTATCTGACGTTCCTTTGCATAACGATCAATAGAATTGCGTGTTTTTCCCTCATAGATGGCAGCACCGTATGGACCGTGAAGTTTCCCGCCTGTTCCAGCGTTGAAAGAAAACGGGTACCTCCGTTAAAGAAGATGGACATGAATGCGTAACTTTAATAGTACTCTCTTTCTCTTTTCGTGGCTGGGGATATAGGTAATGTGGGGTTTAAATTTGATGTACTTACCAGTTATCCTTTTTCACATGCTGCTCTCTTCGAATTTTGTGAGCTGGTATATTTTATAGACGGCCTGTTTGTGTTTCCAACTTGCGTAGGCCTATTCTAGACTTAAAAGAGTATAAGTATCCTAGGTACGTCGTAATTAGTATTGGTTTGATGAGTTTCAGTCAATACTATCATAGTTTTTATTGTTGTTGTTACAATTAATCATCGTGATATCATTAGTGAAATGTATTCTTGAACTGTATCATTTCATAAACAAACCCTTCATATACCAACGTCGTTGTATGAGGAAGGGAAGATATATAAAGTAACTAAATGATTTTGAAAATTAATTTTAATCACAGGTTTCCCAGAAGACGTTATCAGGATGGAAAGTAGGATGAAAGTGATCTATTTTTTCCATTAAAATATTCCCTCTAAGCGCGTGCATTTTCTCTTGTTTAAAGTAGTTTCGAAATTATAACATGACTTGTGTGTGTGGTCATGTAACATTTACAAGCCATATATTTTAATCGTTTACTGATGATTTTCTTACATTTGTATATTTTTCTTGGCAGGGGATATATATATATATATATATATATATATATATATATATATATATATATATATATATATATATATATATAATGTAAAATAGAAATATTTGAGTTCTTTTTATTGATAAAAGTTAAATGCGTTTGATCACATATGCTCGAAATGGTGAACGATTTTAAAATCTCTCTCTCCTAGCTGAAGGATCAAATCCTTCCATGTCATGGTCAGCCTAGTACCAACTACAAGACTACCACATGTTCCACAGTAGTCTTTCTTGATTGGCCTAGTTAGCGTTTTGTCTCCGTTGAAAATATACTTACTTTTTTTCCTTAGGATGTTCAGTAATGTTTTTTTCTTAGCATTCTGGCTTCGTGTAAGGCAGTCCGAAGGGATCTTGGGGCCAAATCAGGCAACTTACCTTAGTTGTGTATATTGCAGACGGATGTTTGTTTCAGTTGTGGTCGATGAGCAGTAGGTTTGAGTTCACTTCAATTTTGAAGGATCGATTCATACCTCTAACTATGATTACCACCACCAAAGACGTTCTTGGCTTTTCAGGTTGAAAAACGTAGTTTAATTACATTACAACTGAATAAATCTTATTAACCGCGTAATTACATTAAGATCATTTACACCATCTGTCACCTAGACTTACACAAATAGATAATGTAAAAGTGTTGCAAGTTTGAACCTAATAGATAAACATGAGACTAAGTTGAGCATTTCCAGAAAATTTTATGCTGTGTATTCCATCCATAGATTCAGTCTTGGGTTGGTGCAGACTTTTTTTTCATTTCACAATCATAAATTTCAAATAAAATAAGTTTTACATGAAACCAAAATTTAATGTTACTCGAAACACACTTCAGATCTCGAGTGCATTAATAAGATACATAACAGGTTATCAATGCAGGGAATTATTTGCTAGCCATCCCTTTTAATTATATAATGTATTGTTAATGGTAGGATAGGTCATCATGGGCGCCAAATTCAGGTGTTTTGGCTAGTAATAACCATCCAATCATTGTTTCAAAACAATTGGCTGTGCCTTAGCCAAGGTATCTTGGCCTTAAAGATTCTCTGGAAAAATACATTTTTATATCTGTGCTACTTAATTTTTTTTCGTATTTCATTTTATTTATATTTAATTTTAATAATATTTCAGTTTTAATACTCGTTTTTTTCTAAATAATGGACATCATTGTTTTTACACGAGAAACCCACAAGAAAATTTTATCGTTATTAATGATGATGGTGATGATATTTGATCCGTAAATGTGATTATACAACATAGGACTGTATAGAAAATATTGACAATAGTAATGATGAGTGAGGAGACATGACGTACAATCTTATTATTATTATTATTATTATTATTATTATTATTATTATTATTATTATTATTATTATTATTATTATTATTATTATATACAGTAAATAATTATTATTATTATTATTATTATTATTATTATTATTATTATTATCATCAGAGTAACAGTAGTAACATTATCATCATTGTAATTGCCATTGTTCTGAACAATAGCAGCAGGAACAAGGCAAGAACATTATGATTGTCGCCACAATTACTGTGCTAAGAGATATTGCTATCAGTGGCGTTATCTTCTTTTTTTTTTTTTTGTCTATGGAATTTCACTTATTTTTTTCTTGTTGATTTTTTTCCCTGTTATTCCTAAACCGACGAAGGAAGTGTTACAGTGTAGAGCAAGTAATGATTAAAGGGTATTTCTATGTGAAAAAAAAAAAAAAAATATATATATATATATATATATATATATATATATATATATATATATATATATTGATATAAATATAAAATGACTTTTAAATTATAGAAACAAGTCAGTTCCTAAGTCGAATCAGATATTGAACCTACTGAGATGTTTCAGCCCGTAGCATACTTCCTCGCCTTGTACCCACAAGTTCCATGCATCTTCCAGTCTGATGGGCCATTAGTCTCTGGTTTATTCCTTCATTAACTCTCTCTCTCTCTCTCTCTCTCTCTCTCTCTCTCTCTCTCTCTCTCTCTCTCTCTCTCTCTCTCTCTCTCTCATTTTCTCCCTTACATTCGCCATAGTTTCTCTAAAAAAAAAATGTCCTACCCTCTTGTCTCTCTGACTCATGTTCACTTTCTTGTGCCTTTTCCATATCGTAAATGGAATGGAATGGAAGATAAAGTTTAGGCCAAACGCCTAAGCACTGGGACCTACGAGGTCATTCAGCGCTGGAAAGGAAATTGAGAGTAGGTAGGTTTGAAAGGTGTACAGTAACTGGAGGAAAACCTCGCAGTTGCACTATGAAATAACTGTTAGAGAGGGTGGATAGCCAGATGGAAGAAAGGTAATATGAATGGAAGTACAGTAAAAGGAAGTTTCCCGAACGTGAACCATTTCCTATTCATCTTCACCTTGTACGTGACGTTATTTAAAAACTCGTAGGCAGATTGATTGATTGGTTCTCACATCCATTAGTCTTGCGTTGCCTGTAAAATTACCTTCTAACTGTAGATTTACTTTAATTAACCTTAAGAGTTCAAGCAAGCCTTCGTTCACTCTTGATTCTTGAAATTGATGTCAATGTAAAAAGTAGTAAAGTAATTATGAGTTCTTAACCATTTCATCTTCCGTTTGTCTGTGATATAACAGGTGTAATTGGGATGCATGACTGTACTATGTATTTAATACAAAATAAATTAGCAGTTCGTTGTGATGGTCCAATTAGAATTTCCATGTTTCTGCTGTTTATCAAAGTGTGTTGGTTTAAGGCGACATTATTACCTGGAGTTCTTAGGAAACCACACGAATCTGTTTTTCTTAATATTTTCAGATATTACACCTATATATATTTGCTCGAGAGCTCTTTGTTTCTCTCTTACGCCTTTTGAAGGCGACGGAAATCTTTTGCTACTAATTCTGGTCCAAAATAAATTGTCAGTTTTGTCACTGAGCCGCATAAACGTTTTTATTTTCGTCTGTAATCCTAAGTTTCCTGTTCATACCTTCTCACCGACTTCCCCTCACCGTGCCATTTCATAATCCAAGGTTTCCATAAAGTTCTCTTCTCTCTCTCTCTCTCTCTCTCTCTCTCTCTCTCTCTCTCTCTCTCTCTCTCTCTCTCTCTCTCTTCATTATTCTTATTACTCTTTCGCTAATGCGGCCTTTCACCGTCACCCATTTTTGGTCTTCTCTGACCCACTCGAAACAAACGAAGTGCCCAAAGTTCGCTCACTAGAAGTAGCCGGAGTGGGGGATCATCCATTAGGACCGTTGAACGTTTATATAAATATTTTCGTTTTATGTGTGGAAATTTCATGAAGTTCTCTTAGTTGGGTCTTGGGGATCAAGGCAGTTTCTCTCACGCACATACACACGCGCGTGCGCACACACACACACACAAGCGGAGACAAATTTACATGCTTACACAAAGAAAGCATTTTATATCGTCACCAGAACATTATTGTGAAGGGTCTCTTCTCATTATGAGATTCCTGTTAAAAAGTTGGGTGTTGGAGTTCGAGGCGGTTTCACACACACACACACACACACACACACACACACACACACACACACACACACACACTCATGTACAGAGGAGAAGTAAAAGTATTATGCAAAAATAAAATCCGAAATCAAGACGTATCTGGCAAGTATGAGGAACCAAAGGCGCACACATTTAGTGTGATAAATATAAGGCAATGCTGTCTTCAACATGGTAATGGTGTAGAAATCAAAATAAAATAATTATTTTTCTTTTTGTAAATTTCGGTGTGCGAGATTAGCAGCAGAGATAAATGTCTAGGCAGTTGCTAGAGCGTGTCAGTTAATTTTTTCCATTTCAAGACGTGGTGCGCGCGAGCACTCAACCTGCACTGTGTTTGTATGTATGTATGTATGTATGTATGTATGTATGTATGTATGTATGTATGTATATATATATATATATATATATATATATATATATATATATATATATATATATATATATATATATATATATATATATATATATATATATATATATATAATGTATGTGCGTATGCAGATTGAATTAAATGTATGTGCTCTCGCTCTCTGAAATATCAGTTTTTTCTTGTTCAGATTCAAATTTTTCGAAGGACCTTTCTTACAAAAATTGTCCCTAGCATTCCCCGTAGATCATATTTGAATTCATTCCCTCTCTTACCAAACCTCTTATGGCGTTTCCGTCTCACTGGAATGAACTGAATGAAGTTTAGGAAGGGTATTTACAGTGGAACTGTGGGTATTTGAAAGGCAAGTAATTACTTCTGACCTTGTGTGGAGGTTTAAGGATGCAGGGTACGATGCCCAAATGAGACAGGAGGTAAAAGTGGGTAATGAATTTTTAATTTTTTTTAATTTTTTTATTTTTGGTCAAGTTTGGACCGTATTTATACGACAGTTGGAGTTTCATACGGCTTATTCATTCGTTGATACAAAATTATTAATGTTCAGAGGACCACTTCCTTAACGTGTAGCTCTTCATAAAACAATGCAGTGTTCAGCAACCTACTTTAGGAACAGCCGTGATAGCGACCTTTGTACTAACAACTGTAGGGTCGCACCTTGTAAATCCATTAATTGTTATTTTTTAGGGGATTGTACATGCAGGTCTGTGGATCGTGCTGCACTTATTGTACACATGACCTTCTATCAATATTCTTAACAACCACTTAATAATCCCCCCGTCGTCAGGAAGAAATAATTTCCCCGTCATCGGGAAGAAATAATATCCCCGTCGTCGGGAAGAAATTATCTTCCCGTCGTCGGGAAGAAATAATCTCCCCTTCGTCGGGAAGAATTAATTTCCCCGTCGTCGGGAAGAAATAATCTCCCCTTCGTCGGGAAGAATTAATTTCCCCGTCATTGGGAAGAAACAGTCTTCCCGTCGTCGGGAAGAATTAATCGGGAAGAAATAATCTGCCCGTCATCGGGAAGAAACAATCTCCCCGTCGTCGTGAAAGAAATAATCTCCCCGTCATTGGGAAGAAATAATCTCCCCATTATCGGGAAGAAATAATCTGCCCGTCATCGGGAAGAAATAATCTCCCCGTCGTCGTGAAAGAAATAATCTCCCCGTCATTGGAAAGAAATAATCTCCCCATTATCGGGAAGAAATAATCTGACAATATTATCCTCGGATTCATCTTTAATTCGCTCACCCCATTGAACTACGATTCTTTCACATATGCTTCTACGAGGCCATCTTAATCTAACAAATATAAAAGACCTTGACTGTACGTATTATTAAGAGCCCTGTTAGGTAATGAAACGTGCTTCGGACACTGGAGATTTAAGAACTTGCCTAAAAAAATTACCCTGACGAAGAAACGCGAACTGTAATTCCAAAACTATAAAAGTAACTGGTTTATATTTTTAGGATTTTTCCTAGATTTTGACCCGCCGAAGGTTTTCGGGCGGGTCGTTATCTAGGATTAATATTTCTTGGGGTTCATTATCTTTATGATATTTACAGTCTTTTGTTTATGTTTTGACGGTAATCCCAAAGGGCTTGTACTAAACACGCCCCCAAGGTGGATACATACCGGGTTAAAACGCTTCGGGTTCACTATCTATGAAAGATCCTATTTTTATACTGAAGCATCTTAAAAATAAAAATACGAATTGCTGAGGTCAATAAAAAAAAATTACCGCAAATACCCTTTCAGTATCATTTTGGGCTGTTAAGTTATTTCGGTATTATAAGTTGACAATACACGATGTGAAAATATAACGTACATTTTTAAAAGACCGCTCCATTCCCGTTATTTTGAACCCCATAAACATCATGAGCAAATGATAAATGAAAAATTAATCAAATTACAATTTATACTGGTAAGACAATACCGTTCCCTTCCTTCCATAATTAATAGGGTAAAAATCGTTACCAGTAAACCCCATAGGTTACGTTAAGTTGTTCATTTGCTAAGCCATTTTTGCATGAAAAACCCAAAATTGTTTTTTTATGCAAAAATGGCTGGCTGGAGTCTTATTAGCAACTTATAAAATTTAACTTTTATTCCCTTTACAGATTTCTATTTTTTTTTTTTTTTTATTTATTGGATGTAATGTTAACGCGCTCGTAAAACTGATAACATTTACCTACTCTTGAATAGATTTTGGAGTTTATTTCAGTCTTCTGGTCCAACCGCGATGCCCCGGCATCCTGGAATCGATGCGCAGTCGTTTTCTTTTACTGTGACTTTTATTTAAAGAAAATGATCGGACAGACTTCGTTACAGAGAGAAGCTGCTTCGTTTATTTTTTTTTTTTCTTCATTGGTGATGACTTCCGCGTTCATTTGTGGGGCTCATCTATGATAGTTGAATTTAATTGAACTGAATATGGAATTTAGGCCAAATGCCAAGCACTGGGACCCATGATATCATTCAGCGCTGAAACGGTAATTGACAGTTAAAGGTTTGAAAGGTGTAACAGGAGGTAAACCTCGCAGTTGCACTATGAATCAACTGTTAGGAGAGGGTGATAAGATGGAAGAGAATATGAAAGTAGGTACAGTAAAGAGAATGAAAGGGGTTGCAGCTAGTGGCCGAAGGCAATCTGCAAAGAACTGTAAGTAGTGCCTACAGTTGCACCGTGTAAGGTGCACTGACGACACTAGGCCTACCCTCCTACGGAGGCGCATCTATTATAATTTCGTTTATTATGTAACCTGGTGTGAATTGGAAAGTGATAGTTCATACATATTTAACCAAATTTGCATTAAGTTTAGTTTCGTATAATTCAACGGTTGATCGTTTTAATCTGTTCTTATTACAAGAACGGCAATAAATTTTGACAAATTTATGAAAGTTATCTCAGATTCATTAGGAAACATTGTAGGTAAAGCCACAGACCTTTATAGGACGTGGTAAAAAAAAAAAAAAAGTTGAACGAAATGGAAAAATCAAGAAATCTGAATGTCAGGTTTTGACTCACTGTTTTCATAAGTGTCATATATATATATATATATATATATATATATATATATATATATATATATATATATATATATATATATATATATATATATATAATTACATTACATATTGATATTTAAAGCCACAATCTTATCATCCATATTCAAATGATAAGGTAACCTGCTTCAGTAGCCGCCTTTTTTTTTTTTTTTTTTTTTTTGTATGTGTTTTCCCAAGGTCAAATAAGAGCTCAAAAGTGCCCAGTGCCAATTCGGCTGTGCTAAAATTAGTCTAGGAACAGCGGAAGTAATTAAGTACCAGAGTTTTACACTTCAGAAAAGTGCTAAAATTAGTCTAGGAGTTTTACACTTCAAAAAAATGGAAGATAAGTCGCTTACAATGTGAACTTTGACAACTGACCTATCGTGTGGATTTCTGATCTCAAGTTCTTCTTCGGTTATGTAATGCCGTGGTCTTCTCACTTGCAAGAGGTCCGTAGTAGTTCTTGTCCAGGGACGAAGACTGAGTGAGCAGGCGTCCATTTCTTGAATAGGGAAGAAGAAGACATTGTCTGTGGGCAGAGCTGAGTTGCAGGTTGGAGAGGAAAGAGAGAGAGAGAGAGAGAGAGAGAGAGAGAGAGAGAGAGAGAGAGAGAGAGAGAGAGGAGACAAAGTTTGAAGTACATGATTTTATTTTAATGATTTACCTTACCGTGATACCTGTCATTAAACACTTAAAAATAATTATAGCAGTGAATTGGGTTGGATTATCTTACATTTCATTGTATTACAGATTTTTTTTTATGTATATTTTCTTTGCTCGTTGATACAAAAATGTTCTACCTAGATATTTGCTTTAGAACAATTGTTGTTGAATAGAATTGTTTGATAGAGCATAAAGTTCTTTATCAGGAGCGCATCAACAAACAATAAACAATCCAGTTTGACGTTTTTATTATAGGGCTTTTTCTTGTCCTCTGCTAAACGGCAAGAAGGTTAGGTAAATACACTCATGTTGGATTAATATTGGATTTTCTTATGGAGGGCTAATCTTTTTTCCGGAAAGTGTTCAAGACGATTTAAAGGTGTTGTTGGGTACCTAATCTTGTTTTACTAATATCTTAAACACGATTTTTGTCATATTTAATTTTTGGTAGATGTTCCCTTGGTAATGCACAGCATTTTGGTGTTAATGTTTGGGAATGTGGCAAATTATGAACGAGAATTCCACCTGTTTTGCAGTGGAAAATAAAATGGTTGGACCTGATTGTAAACTTTTTCGCAATGAATCATTTTTCCCGACAGTAAAGGGGTAAACATTTTCTTTTTTAATCGTCCAAGGAACATACATAATGGACACTGGAATACAAATCCTTGTCAGTCTGCAGAAGAATAAACTTGACCCTGTTCAGAGGGATAATAATGTACCAAGCAGTTTTTCTTGGGGTCACTCTAAATATGGAGAAGTTCCTCCCATAGAACGGTTTAAAGTCTAATTAGTAATGTAGAAAGGTAACATAGACTCTCTTTGACTTATTGGTGATTTTACGAAGGATGCTGCTTGTTTGCATTTTGATTTTGTAAAACCGGAATTTCATCTCAACCAAATGAAAAACTTCGTGAAAAAACTGAAGAGTCGCCGTAGATCCCATTCTTTTTTTCATATTTTCTTAAAATGGAATATTTGTGATGTTCTCGGGAAAGAGAAAGAAAAACTGGGGTGTGAAAAAAAAATTCAGAAGTGGCTCAATAAGATTTACGAGACTGGATTCAGGAAGTTATTTTTTTCCCCCCTGGTACCATCTGTTAAACTGATTGATTTATTGATTTATTCCAGTGACAGCTGCGTCGCTTTTTAAGGGAGTATGGAGAGGGAGATAGTTATTTTTTCTCTTATGACAAATTAGTTATTTTTTTCTCTTATGACAAATTTGTGTTGTCAGTGTGAGGCATATAAGAACGACTGGACGCAGCTGATTTAGTGTGTACAAGTTAGCTCTGAATGCACCAAGTATTCTAAATAGGGCACTGGTTCACGATGCTTGCAGTGTGTGTATTTGCTTTATGTCATTTTATATGAGTGGTCACAAGCGAGAATAAGGCAAAATATGGCGGTGTCAGAGATCTAGTAACTCCTTCAGACAGCGGCCTAGATACTCTAGTCCAGTGGTTCTTAACCTGGGGGGACGCGTCACCCTAGAGGGGCGTTAGCAATTTCCAAGGGGGCGAGGGAGCCCTTGGGAAAAATAAAAAATTCTCTTATATTCGTTATTCTAAATTATATTCGTTATTCTCTTAACAAGAGTCGCTAAGAAGCAGTGTCAACTATCTCACTAATTAATTCCCAAGAGAGTAAAAACACCTCTCTTTTTTTTTCGTTTTCCTTTAAATCTGCGAGGGAACTTACTCATAGATGCAAGGGGGGCGTGGAGGGAAGGACCAACTCTTAGAGGGGGCGTGGTAATAAGAAGGTTAAGAACCACTGCTCTAATCAGTGACCAAACACGCAATTGAAAGGATAGGATTTTGAACCAGGAATATTTCATAGGCGATATTTTATTCTCTTTCGGAAGATTTTGTGCTTAATAGTAACACTTTTGCAAGAGGAGTCGTTATGTAAATTACACACTTGATAAAGCCGAGAACTCCTATCAGCGTTTTACTGAATTTCAGCTGCATTAATATCATTCAGCATTATTCAGTACACAGCGAGGAAGAGAAAGACTCACAGTGGGTGATATGGTGGTAAAATACTTGAAAATGAATGCGATTCGAATAGTTTTATATCGTCTGACGGGGGTTCGTTATTAGGGTATTTGTGTAGGATGCGAAGTTCTGATCTCTGACAAGGAATGCCTATATGTATCTTGGGTCATTGTAGTTTCACTACTGTCTACATTTTATATCTCTGCGGTGTTAGCACAACCTTGTCTAAAACTTCAGTTTTGGGGGGGGCGGGGGGGACTACAGCTCTGCATAGCTGGATTGGTTGTGGTATCACTACTGTCAGCATTTTATATCTCTGTGGTGTGAACACAACCTTGTCTAAAATTTCAGGGGTGGCCTACAGCTTTGCATTGCTGGAGTGGATGTAGTTTCACCACTGTATACATTTTATATCTCTGGTGTTACCACGACCTTGTCTAAAATTTCAGTTGTGTGGTGGTTGTTGGGGAGGGGGGGGGGGGCGACTACCGATTTGCATTGTCGTAGTGGTGGTTGTTTAGCTACTTCTGCTGTTGGATATGAAATAATCTTATTGACTTATTAAGCCAAAGAGGCCCCTGGTGCATTTTGTACAACTTTTTGGGATGCCTTAACCCTACTTCCTACAAAATGAGGAAGCAAGTCAGCAAGTTCCTTTGAGGGACAGTGAATAATGAAAAGTACCTCTCATCAATTGCAAGTTCATTCTTGGTGCTAGATTTCAGCGAGATAACCAGACTCTAGTGGGCTTACTTGAAAATAATTTCTGGAATGCAAGGAGAATTGAATTCTCCAAAACCTTTTTACACAAAGTAGGACTTAACACCAAGTTCCGCGGCACTAATTAAAAAAATGTTTAACCAGACCAGAGTCACGTTTCTTGACTCACAGAACTGGACCAGAGGGTTTGTTTTTAAAATGAGGAGAAACAGAGGAAGATAGAGAAGTTGGACAGTGAACTGGAAGAGACCAAAGAGAACGGATGAAAAGTAATAGACATAAAAGAAATGCAACTGGGGCCGAAGGGACGCTGCAAAGAACCTTTAGTACTGCCTTCAGTTTGCTGCACTGGGCAGACTGTAGGCAGTACCCCCCTACGGGGAACGCTTCCAGGTGTCAGGAATACACACCCCTGCGAGGAACCTTTGGGAAACTCCCCCGGGCACTTCCCCAGGGAATTTTCGGCAAAGATAAACTTACATTTGCTTTGTAATAAAGTTACTTATAATCCAGACTCTTTAATCAGATTATCAGAATGCGGTCATATTTCAGAGGACCAGTTGGTCTCAAACATTCCACAAACCAATTTATATATTTTAAAACAATGTTCAAGCAGTGTACTCTTGTATTTGGGCACCTACCTGTGGTTTATTCTTAAATATAATAAAGCTACTTATAGCACAAACTTTATTAAATCAGATAGTATCAAAATTGGGTCATATTTCGGCGGACCAATTTGTCTCAAATATTCCACAAACCAATTTATATATATTTTAAAACTGAATGGCGAACCAGTGTACTCATGTATATTGGGGCACCTATTCCCTGTGGTTTATTCTTAAAATACAGCTTCCCATGCTAGAGTTACCGGATCACATATACATTTTGGAAAGACGAAAAATTTACCAGAAAGAAGGGGGTGATGATGGGGGAGGGGAAAAGGGGGGATTAAAATGAAAGTGCCTTGTAAACAACAACATTTTATTCTTTTAAAGTTACCAGACAAAGAGTATATTACAAAAGACTTATTAATTACGGGTAGTCTTTACTTGGCTCGTCTAATTCCAAAAAAAAGCTCTTTTCCAAAGGCTATATATATATATATATAGTATTCATTTAATATTATTATTATTATTATTACATAATATCCTCTTATATAAATAGTTCATCTGACGCTGTCCCTTTTATTTTTTTTTTCACTTGACTTTCGTTAGAAGGAAACGAGGCGAGACTTTGGAGTGGGTAGCCCGGTTGTTGGGGTGGGGTGGGCGGCGGGGGTAGAGATCAATTAATGTCGTATGTTATTTCTTTGTCATTGTGTGTAGTAGTTATCAGATATGGCAGTGCCTCTCTCTCTCTCTCTCTCTCTCCCTTCCTATGAGGAAAGTCCGGCCGTTCCGTCGGATCTCCAGAACAGGAGATAAATCATCACCATCTCTTCTCACGAGTGACTCACACAAAGGACGAATGGTCAGGATATTTACAACTCACGGCGAGTAATGTGTGTATGTATGTGTATTTGTGTATATATATATATATATATATTATATATATATATATATATATATATATATATATATATATATATATAAATTATATTATATAAATATATATATACATATTTATATATATATATATATATAATATATATATATATATATATATATATATATATATATATATATATATATATATATATATATATATATATATATATATATATATATATATATATATATATATATATATATATATATATATATATATATATATATATATATATATATATATATATATATATATATATATATATATATATATATTTATATATATATATATAAAAAAAATATATATAGCCCACCATATATATATATACCTCTATATATATATATATACATATTTATATATATATATATAAATATATATATATATATATATATATATATATATATATATATATCCCTCCCCACTTTTGAAACACTGGTCTGCCAGGCGGTTCCGCCCACCAGGCCGACCACCTCTGTCGAATCGCCCGCTCCTCCCCACTTTTTGAAACACTGGTCTGCCAGGCGGTTTGATTGTCCTAAGTTGTCCTAAGTCTGATATCGTCTCGTCGCCTCTGCTAACAATCATATGAGCAGATATATATATATATATATATTATATATATATGTATATTTATAATTTCTAGGAAAAATGTTCTTCCTGGTGAAAAAGGAAAATCTAAAGTAAAACCAAACGAGAGAGAAAGATCGGTACAGGTTCACATTAGGATACGCACATGTAAATTCAAACCCTGTCTTCTGGTACAAAGGGAATAGGGCGAAGCTCATAACGTACTATGGCAGAGGGGACCGTACTGGAGAGAGAGATATATATATACATGTATATATGTATTCCTATTACCAAGGGGATAATATAATAGTGCAGCAATTTTTTCATCTTTTAATAAAATATCTTTTTTTATTTATTTATTTATTTATTTATTTATTTATTATTATTTTCCTCATGAAAAGCAAAACGTCACCACACCTAGTACCTGAGATGTCTCTACCTCTCGCTAGAAATGCTACGAGCTAGAATTGTCCTTAATATTCAGCATGAAAAATATGGTTGAAATTTTTATCTCTGATGGATCAACTGCAATTTATGAGTTTATGTGATATAGGGGGAGGGGGAGGGGAGGGGAAGGGGAGCTTCAGGTCGGGTAGGACGGGGGGAGGGGGCAAGGGACGCGATGGACGTGGGTAAGCGACAAGAAGGGAAAAATTAGTAATAGTCGTCAATAATAATAATAATAAATCTGCAGTATATATATGAGAGAGAGAGAGAGAGAGAGAGAGAGAGAGAGAGAGAGAGAGAGAATAATAAATCTGCAGTATATGAGAGAGAGAGAGAGAGAGAGAGAGAGAGAGAGAGAGAGAGAGAGAGAGAGAGAGAGAGAGAGAGAGAGAGAGAGAATTATCTGATGGTTGCGAAGGTTGGAAAATTAAGAGTCAGTGAGACTACAAAGATGGAGACATTGAAATTATGTATATTTAAATTTATATAAAATCATTTAGTGTATACTGTGTAATTGTATTCATAGCAAAACTATACAGTACTTTATGTACTGCAATTTAATTCGTTTATTACACTATGCTGGCATTCTTAACTGTAAGACGAGTGAGGAAACCAAGTCTGAGATGACGAAGCTCTTTTAAGATGATAAGATTGCAACACATCAGAGAGAGAGAGAGAGAGAGAGAGAGAGAGAGAGAGAGAGAGAGAGAGAGAGAGAGAGAGAGAGAGAGAGAGAGAGGTATAAAAATTCATAAACGAGATCACAAGTTTCAAAACTTACACTTGTAGAGCATGAATTCCAAAAAATGGTTCATAAATGGACTGATATAGAGATTTAAGCCTAAGGTAATGATTTTTTTTTTCCAGTGGATGTTTATAAATAGATGGTAACAATATGTATCACCTAAGGCTAGAACTACATAGAAAAGTTCTCTTGGGAGAGGTTTGACATGACAGTAGTAGTGTGAAAGGGAGGGAGAGTGAGAAAAAGTAAAAAGTGTAGTTTAAGAAAGTATCAAGTCGCTTCAGTGTTTTAAAAACTTGTCCAGTTGCCAGATCGTCAGATGATTGTTGACCTCAAAGGATTGAAAGGGGAAATATCCATGTGTGTTTCAAGAAGTAAATACAGTTTGTCTTTCCTTATGTCAGTAGAAGTTTAGTATACCTTAGTTTAACCAGACCACTGAGCTGATTAACAGCTCTCCTAGGGCTGGCCCGAAGGATTAGACTTATTTTACGTGGCTAAGAACCAATTGGTTACTCAGCAACGGGACCTACAGCTTATTGTGGAGGATAGGAAGAGAGAGAGAGAGAGAGAGAGAGAGAGAGAGAGAGAGAGAGAGAGAGAGAGAGAGAGAGAACCTTCCATGTGATTCTTGCCTAACTGAGCATTGAGGCTATTCTTCAAGACTGTACATAGCTGTCATACAGGGCCATCGTCATCTAGTGTTGGAAGCACGGAACGTCGTAAACGATTAACACTCTACTTCTCTAATCACTAATTTGTGCACTGTTGGGTCAAAGCTTCATTACTAGTTTTTATTAACACACTTAGCCTATAGTCAGAGTGACGAAAGAGAGGAGAAAGACCCAGTGGAGGACTCCGGAGGAGACGAGTGGTTCAATAGGATGTTGGGGACAGGAAAGTAGGAAAAGTGGATGGGGGGATTTTGTAACTCTTGGACCAAAAACATACCGTCGCAGGGAACTTCAAGACTCTTTTAAAGTTTTGTTTTCAGTTTTGATGCCAAATTTTATGATGCCACAAGTTAAGCAGAACTACTGTAGGTTATATTTGTTGGCTGACTTTGGTATGTTTAAATTTCAACACCATGTTGTACCTGAATATTAACACAAGGTCCAGGTCTGTTTTTCGGCCCAAAGTAGTTGACAAATAATATTCACTTATATTTTCTTTCACTTCGTCCCCCTATACAGATGGAGCGAGTGGTGAGCAAAATCTAATATAAATAAAGTAGCCAAACGGGGAACAGATGATGAATGGAAAAATAAAATTAGAAACCAATAAGCTAGTAATTCAAGAGTGACAATGGCAACGCAATGTGAAGTAATAACCTATACATCATAATGTAAAAAACAGCAATATTACAAAGGATAATCTCAGTCAGCTCTGATGATGCAGAACTCAAGGGATGGGAGCCAACGTTGACATGCAGTATATATTCATCCCCTTATTTATTCAAGCTCTATTTAATATATGAGAACAATTAACAAAGCTCTGTTCATGAATTTTAAGATTATATTTAGTTTCTCATCGATAGTTTTTTCTGCAGAGTAAAAGGCAAAACGTTCAAGATTTTCATATATTGACTCATTTTCTTTGAACGTCAGAGCCTGCCACTGGATAGAAAACCAAGCTACAGTAACCTGGAGCGGGGGGATGGGGTGGTTGGGGGAGCTGTGGGGGAAGGAGAGGGTAGTCCAGTAGCAAAAGAATGAAGGAGACTTGAGCTGCTGCCCCTCTGGGCCATTCTGTTGTTGGTGTTTTCTACAGAGCTGACTGTAACTACTCCGTTTTACTATGCACAAAGAAAGGTTACAAAATACTCATACCTGTATGCTAATGAAATGAAATACAGCACCTTGGGAATGTTATTACAACCCATTCATACTTTATGCACCCGCAGAGAATAATAACGGAAAACAATAGTCAAGAAATCTATTTTTTTTAATGTCACGTTGAAAAGCAGGAATTATATAAACAGTTGAGAAAATCTGCTCTCTCTCCCTTATTAAATTGTCTCTGATCGAGCAGTACATATTAATATTATATTTACATGGTAAACACAATGTATGATGGGGCTAACCTACTGACTCCTTGAATGCGTATGTCATCAACACCGACATACGAAAGCCCACACTTAAGACATACACGCACGCAGCCATGCATTCAAGGCCGTAACGCCTAATACAATTATGATACTTCACATCGAAGGTACATAATTCGGGTTGTATGAGTGTACCAGTATGTTTGAACATAATGCATGCGCACTTTGTCAATTATCACCGATTAAAAAATCAGTCCCAATACTTGTATATTCCATATAGAGCTTGTTGTCCTTGCACACGTACGTACACACACACACACACACGCACAATGAATATGCTAAAAACTTCATTGAATTCTACTCTATTGTCTCTATCTATTGGAATGGTCTTTTGAGCAATGCTGCCATACCGCTGGAACAAACACATATCAAAATAAAAATGAAAAAGAAAATAAAACGAAGAAGAAGCAGCAAAGAGTTGAAACGATCATTTATTCAATGAAGATCTAACTCTTGGTAAACAAAAGAATTTCATTCCTTGATTGTCACTTTAGACACATAACATCTCGCAAAATGCATTCTTCAATGAATAGGAAAAAATATATTTTAACAGGCCCGAAATGTCACTGAAATGGAGCTAGCTTTAATTAACTACTGGCGTATACATATAGGGCTTGTCTTATTTTCTGAAGGGGATTGGGAGCAAAATAATGGTTAGGACCCTAAATTCTTATATAACAGTACCTTTATTTATATTTACAAATTAGCTATTTACACGTCGCTGAAGATTATGCTATACAAAATTATTCTCATTTGCTGTTCACCTTGTTCACTCGTCTTAAATTATACCATGGTGTATTTTGTGTGAGCAGTAAGAAATATAAATTTAACTATCCAGTACCTCAAATATATATAGATTATATAGATATTACTTTCCCATACATTCAGAATACTTCATATTAACAACTGTCTTTATGCCGTGGTAACTTTCCTTTGCATTCTAGCTACCTTCAACTTACAAAAACAACAAACTTTTTTTTATTTAAGTTAACCCTTACGCTGTAATCTAACCAGCGTTGCATCGCCGTCTTAAGTTTTCAGCTATCGCGAACTGGGTACCAATGTAGACGACTTAAACAAAATAATGTTTTTGTTTTAATTTTATTTGAGATATTTGATGATATTGTCGAACGTTACTGCTGCGCTGTTCAAGTTCGAATGACAGTCTGGGAAACAGAGTACTCTGATTGTCAGTTGCAAATGTATCAATACATATTTTTTCATGAGCTTTTTTCCTTGCTTTGAAATTCAAACACCGGAATTCTCCACGGCAGATTGCACAAATCCATCAAGGGAACTGAAAACATTGGACTATTAGGTAACTAAATGCATTGGTTATTAGACTTTACTGGTGTTTCACGAGTAATAAATATGATAGGTTTTCTGATGAGTCAGATTATCACCAAATATGAATTACATTTATACAGATGATGCAATGATCATAATGTCTTCACAAAGCCATATGAGTGACTATTTATTATATGCTATTAATGTACGCAGTCGCGGTGGTTTTTATTGGTGTTTCATAATAAAAATGAATATGAAAGATTTGCTGACAAGCTAATGACCACCAAGTAAAATTAAGCTTTCTAAACATCTTGCATATTAAATGTCTTCACAATGACATACGAGATATTAATTATATTTGCAAATTACCAGTTTTAATATGGTAGTTTACTTTTTTTTTTTTTATTTAAGTTCGATGCATTCAGTTTTGTCTGTGTAAAGTACATTACGTACTTTCAAATTGAACCTGAAATTTGGGAAGAAATCAACTGTAGTTATCTTTCATTTAGTCTACTGATGTTCAGCTGTTGAGGTAACACTAACCTATTTTCGCACAAAGGTCACCAAACCATCAACGTAGTCATTTCATTTGTGTTTACAAGTAAATGCTACCAAGATTTAAGCACCAACTAGGTTATGAATGCAATACTTATGTATCTGTAGTATGGTTCTACCCATCGACTTTCTCATCATCACCTTTTGTCTCCATTCCAAAAATCATGATCAGTTTTGACTCGTGACAAGAGTTGGTACTGATATAACATCCAAGATCATCAAAATCTATATAATACGGGGCGAGAGATTCCCTGCACCTCGAACGTAGTACTAAATATATCTCTACACTTCTTGAACGAGGAGTATAGCCTACGGATCCAAGGATCAGAAAGACGAGTCAGTCCTGCTGATATTGGAGAAATCTCCTCTCTTTCGGATGAGGGTCGACACAACCACAGAAAAGCATCTTTTTAGAAAGACTGTAATACGTTGTCACTGACCCAAGGAACCTTTTGGGTTATTTTACAATCCATTTCGACTCAATCATACCCATTTAAACAGTGATAGCACCAATACCCGAACTAGAGTTAGAAGAGATCGTGTAACTATTTAAATTTCTTATTAAAGATTTTATCTGAAAGGCATAACTCATGATGTTGGTGGGATATCTCATGCTACTTGCAGAGAAAGGTTCAAGGTGAAGAAGGCCATTGATACAGCCTTCATTATCGACAAGGTCCATATATTTCAGTGTTTCACTATTCTTTAATTTCACGGTTACTACAGATGAAATTCAATGGAATTTTATGTACTGCCATTGAAAGATAATTTTTCTATGCCTTTAAACGATATGAAATGTACCAGTAAATACACTCTAGCCTTTCTATATATATATATATATTGTAATAAATAACCGTTTCTGCACTTGGGTTAGTTAAATGACTAAATTTTCAATTATCATTTCTTGGATGTATAAATAATATATACTTTGCCAATCTTATTATTTTAGCTTATTGGAAGGGGGCTCCATATGTTACAAATATTAATTGCTGTAAAAACTATTTTAATTATTTTCTCAGTTTACTGATATTACCTTTCGTTACTACGAATGTATAAAAAAGATAGTCTTCTAATATCAAACTGCAATTAGTCTGTAGCAATTCATCTTATCAGCCTTAATATTGTGACTAAACTCATAAATGATGTTTACAAAAGGTGAATTAACACACTCGTGTTTGTAATCAAATGTCAAAACTGTGATAGGCGAGTTTGTGACCACGTAGACCTTAGTTCTACCTACAATGTCATAAGCTATATATGTTTTCCTAATGCATTTCCAACAAATTACCCCTCTTAACTCTATGATATGAGGACATGTGGAGCTGACAGTATGACAACAACTGTGGCGACGACGGTGTAAAGAGTGAATGTGATGAGGCAAAACCTGTCTACAACCATGGCTGCAAATTTCCAGTCTATCACAATGTCCAGGATCTCCTCTTCGTTTCTCATCTGGCAAGTGATGTAGCGCAGCTCCCGCAGAATACTCTGAAGCTCTCTAGTGTTATTGAAGCAGAAGGAAGAGTGTGGCGTCATTATGGGACCCCCTTCCTCGTAGGACCTGCCCACGAGCCGAGGGTACCCTCCGTTGTGCGATGGTGTTCCAGTGCCCATGGCTTGGATCTGTCTGATGTCATCATCAATGTCCAGCACGTTGGCCAGAAGTGACTTGGACGATCTCTCCTTGAGTTCCAGCTCACGCATCTTGTTGTTCATCATGATTGTTTTTCTGGTTAATTTCTTCCCTGGACGACTCATTCTTAAAATCCATGGCAACCACTGCAGCAGGAGGCACCGAATCTGGAAAAGACGAAAGCCCCATTCTAAAGTATTTTCATGGTCAGTTTATATTCTTGCACCTTAACATTACTTCTTTATTGGGAAAAACATAGTACAGTACATAACTAATTAAAGTAATAAAGTAGTTTGGAAATGAACTGTAGGTTAGGTTGATTTTGTTTTTGAATGGTTAAAGTCCTGTCACTATGAATAAAAATTATCAAATTTTTAGCTAATGTTGATCCATAACTATTACAGGCATGGATTAAAGGTGAAACTATGGGTTACACTGGCAAACCATAAAGATGAAATTAGCTCAAACTACAGACAGTTTATTATGCAATGAAAATATTAGGTCATAAAGTATTATATTACCTAAGAGCAACCTCGATACAGCCATTATAATCCAGACAAAGAATTTTTGGATGTTTCAATAATAGGTTTTAAAAGATTGACCATAGACACTATAATGCCCAAATAATTAGTTTTTTTATGAAAAGAATTTGTATTCAGAAACACTTATGGGAGGAAAAAACTTTTACAAAGTGTACTGTGTGTCCCACAGGGATAGAAGACTCAGCATTTAGGATAAGGATACCCTACTAGGTAGAGATATGGCAGGCACTGTGTGACATTTAAGCTGTCCCACAATTTACTTCCAAGTGCCTAAGGTAATATTTTATCTATCACCTGTGGGTGTGCCTTGTTTTCATTGTTAAACATTTTTTAAATTGCCAATTACCTCCACAATTTGTCCTAGCAATTATTTTTTGGTAACTATCAAGGTAACAGATCATTCTTTCTCTTCCACCTTTGGGTGTGCCTTGTTTTAACTGTTGAAGCCATTTTTGTTTTGATTGTAATGAAATTCCCAATGTGTGTTAAACTATTTTTCTGTAGCCATCAAAACTACATTTTAACTGACCAACAATTTACTCTTAAGCACCCAGGGTCATTTGTACTAAACAATTATTTTTTGATAGGTATCAAAGTTGCATTTTAACTTTTAGTATCCCACCATTCTTGGTAAAGGAAGTCTCTCCTTTTCCACAGGGGAAAGATAATAATTATGGACTAGCTTAAAGAACCTTGTACCTCATTTTCTGAGGCCTTTTTCCACTTGCATCTTTTTCATTTCTGACTCAAATTTTTTGTCATAACTCCAGAATTGCTAAAGCATTTTCATGGCTCTGAAGCTGTCTGAGGTGATTCATTGTCTCTGTAGGTATGGATCATCCACACTGTAAGCAGTAATGTACCAAAATTTCCATCAAGAGTGGCAGGTTCCTCTTCAGGATTTTGGAGATTTTCTTTTCTTACTAGCTCATTTGTTCCCCTCAGTTCCCATGATTTTCAGAAACCTTCAGAAGCTAAGGAGCTCCTCTTCTCTTGAAGAGGGTTAGGCTTCATTTTTGCTCAAGTCACTCATCTTTTAGAGAAAAAAAATTTCTTGCTCTTTGCTTTCTGCCAAAAACTCTTGGGTGTATACATAACTGGAGTTTTACCAAGGGAATGCCTTTTAGAGGCCATGGCAAGGTTAAATTCAGATCATTCATCAAGCCACTCATTAATCAACAAACCTTAACGAAAGGGTTTCTTTTTCGCGGATACTTCTGTTTAGGCATTTTTGAGGTCAAAAGTTTTTTCTAAGGACTTAAAAAGAATGATAGGTTCCCTTACTGATGTCCTGAGTATTCCCATTAGGAAAGTATCAAATCATGATAGTGTTATATAAAAAGTGAATGGAAGAAGCTTTCTCCCCAGTGGTACCATAAGTATCCCTAAGATTGTATCATCAGAATTTGACAAGTGTTTACTAAACCTAGTAAATGGCTCTGCTGTCATTTAAGAACTGCAGTATGTTTTAATTGGAGATTTCACATAGGCAACAGCTAGTGAAATGTAGATATTAAACCCACACTTTTAACTAAACAAGGAAACCATATCTGCCGAGTTGCAGAACCAGTTGGCAGCGTTAAAATGATTCTCTATCTGGAGAGAGGGTGCCATACCTTACTAGCCTGAAGCTTTCATTCTTTAACTACAATGTATAATTTTCAGCAGAGGAAGAATGGCATTGGTGAATAAGCTAATGAGTTACATTGCAAATCTCAGCTACCATCATCCATTTCATTTGTTGCCTTGCAGATCAGTTTGTCAGGGAACAGTCATTCCACATACAGCATAAGAGGTAAAAAAGGACCAAATTTTTATTTCTACACTGATCACAAACCTGCATGAAAAGACATTGCAGGTAAATACAGAGGTCAATTGGGACGCAGTCTGACTTCTGTTTTCAACACTGCAGTTTGGTTTATAATAATAAAATATAATAATAATACTGTAATAATAATTATATGTGTTTCACAGACATATAACAGACACACAGTTAAAATTACATCCATGAAAAGATGGCATCAATAGATCTCGTAAAAATTGAGGGGGCTATGTCCCAGAATAAGACAAACCAAACATATTATGGTGGCTGGGGCATCAGTTACCTACCAGCCCAGGTGGGAGTGGTGAACAGGTACCACCTGTTAATCCTACTTGTCAGCAATCAGGAACAACCTCAAGACAAACAGCAAGAGGGAAATTGGACAAAGGGAACTCTGAATTCTTGATTATGTACTAACACACATCAGAGATATTAAAAAGAATGACATCCTTGTTGGCAACAGTGGGGAAACAAGACTACAGAACAAAGAATGTATATATCAAGAGAGAGAGAGAGAGCAACTACACCAGTAGAGAGGAACTATAAAGGAAAGTAGATGAGCCAGAGAAATGCAGGAAGAACACAGAGAACACCACGGATACTCTTCATACCCTGAACCAATGAATAACTAAATTATGAAAATAACACCAGGAACAAATAAATTTAAAAGAATAAAATCACCACCTACTGAAAGAGAGAACCAATCCAGGTGACTAAACACTAAGTTTAGATGAGATCAGCAACATAACTGAAACCAATATCAACATACACTGGAGGTAGACTGGTAGCTAAACTAACAAGAACCAAGTTGAAATTAACCAACCCAAGCATTAACAAGAAATAAAATATACAATTAGTGAAAATGAGAGTAATGCAGCAACTCCAAAAAGTCAGGAATCATCTGGCATGGCGTGACGAGGACATGAATGGAAAACTGAAAAACAAGGAAAACAAAGAAACCACAGAGGTACAGCCTGATACAAAAAAGGAATAAAACTGCTAAAGAAAAGTAAAGTCAACAACAGTACAAAGATTTGAAGAATACATAAACAGTACACAGAATTCACTCCTCAGCATAAACGACAACAAAGAATGGCAGAATAAAACCTAATTCAAGAGGCCAAACCTATTAAGAGGGGCTGCGAGAACATCTGGAGGAAGCCATTTTCCCATAAAAAAAGAATGCAATGTGGCTACAGGACCTGAAGGATGAAGAAAACAGCATGGAGCAACAGAGTTAGTCAATTTTTGGCATATCACATGCCTGCCCCATAAATTTCACTTCAGCCTTAATAAGACTGATGGGTTGTTATAAAAATTTTTATAATAATTTTTTTATATGGTCAACTGAAGATAATTTGTCTTTTTCATAGATATACAAACAGGAAGTCTGTTATGTGGATATGCCTTTAACAAATAGCTGGTTCATCTCTTTAGCTTGGTAGTGAGGTTGCTACCTATTGGCAGATAAGTGAGGTGTGGAGGTACTGTCCTCACCTAACTCAACCTTACTCTTCTCTAGGTCAACAAGGACAGATGTTGGAATTATGACAAAAGACTTAGGGTTTGTATATTTATGAAAATGCTTATTATTTTCAATTTGTTCTCACGAGGATACAAACCTTGATCTTTTACATAGAGAGAGGCACATCTTAGGTGGGTGGTTTTGTCCAAGACTGCCACCATGTTTCATATAGTCAAATGCAACTCAGAAATGTTAGCCTCCCAGTCAAGGTATGAGCACGGGAAAGACAACTCCTATAACCTCCTATACATACAGCCTGGCATTCAATGCAATAAGCTGATAAGACCCTTGTGCCATAGTTTGGCTTACCATCTCAGTTTTGTCTTTTCATTTACAGAAGGGGATATTAAGGTAGGCTGGTAGTAAAATCATTGTCCAGGTATGAACTATAGTGCTGTACAACCCCAACTTTTTGTTAAAAAGAGTGAGAACACATCATAAGACCCAAGCCTTTGGATTGGTGTTTGGTTGTGTAGCTCTTCTGCATCCAGCAAACCAGCAAGAACATGGGTTAGACTTGTCTATATTTAGCACTGAGCAAAGGAAAGGAAGAAACCCAGCATCTGAACCCTCTCTTCATCAATCAAAGGTCAACCATGAACATAGGCTGGATGCAAACTTGTCAATAACGAGCTGAGAAGGCTCATCAGCACCTGAGAAAGCTCATCTGCACCTTGAAACAACCAACAACATAAGACCAAGGAGCGAAGACCAATAGCCTGTAAACATGTTCCTCCACTCAAAACCAAAACTTTAGTTCTGCCTGAATGAGGTTAGATGTAACTATGAACCGTCTTAAAATAAGTGGAATTCAAGTTTCCTCCCTCACTAAAAATACCTGGGGAGCTTGCTTAAAGGACAAGGGGTCAGAAGGGGAGGTGCCAAGCTCGCCTTTCAGTTGGCCAGTACCTAAGCAAAGAAGCAGTACAGGCACTGTAATATACCAGACATATCAGGGTAACTGCATGAAATAAAGTTCTACTTATTCTATGCCCTATTTCTGATGAAGATGATGCCTCTAGGCCCCACTAATACCTCCCAAAGATGGATTGAGGGAGCAGTAGTTGTTGTCCAAAGGAAAGCTGAACTAAAGGAACAATGACAGATTGTCCCACTCTCAAACTGAGCTAACATAGCTAAATGGGTAATTATTAGAGGATATCTTCTGTGTATGATGATTCTTTCTCTCTTGTATGGAGTATGGTGCACTGACGCACTCTCTCTTCTTGCTAAGATGGAGTAAGGTAAACTGACATAAACTCCTCTACAATAATGCATGACTCTAAGAAGACAGTGCTGTTACTGAGAAGCCACTACCATGTTGGGTGACAAACAGATTGTTCTAGGTTGCTTGAGGAGGAAGGAGAAGCCAAGTTTTTCTTTCAAAGGAAGGAGAAGCCAAGTTTTTCTTTCAAATGAGGAGTTCTGTTACCCATAAAAAAACTGAAGACTACTCTACCGCACAAGCCACAAGATGGGAGATAATCTGTCTGTTAAAATGGTCACACATGAGAGTGTTAAAATGGTCACACATGAGAGAGTTTCCTTTGTATGGGTGATAGAAAGACAAGTCACAAGGAAGGTGACATATGGCAGGAAGTCATGGTGGTATTGCGCCTGTGCATTAGACTTCAAGATCTTAGGAAGATTACCCCAATCCCCCAGAAACAAGAGATTAGGCATCTGGTAATTAAGAGACCCAGGAGAGAATGCACCTTCCATGAATACTGTATAATGTAATTCTCCAATGGTTCTCTAGAGCCAATGAAAACTTGTCCTAGACCTGTTGTATAGAAAACTGGTAGGGTAAAGGAGAGAAGAAGTTATTGAGAGGGTATACTCTACTTTTAAACTATAGGATTGGAAAGCTGAACTATGGACATGTAACAAACTCCAAATCATAGAGGTGAAAAGGATCCTGAATCCTGAAGGTGTGCTGACCATACAGGCCTTGGTGGTCTAAGCATAGAGGTGAGGTGACCTGAAAATACACCTTACTCTCCAGAGAGAAAAAAAAAATTGTCTAGGACCGACCCAACCCAGAGGGACGAGGAACTTGTGAAAACTGTAGAAACGCATAGAATAAGGAGAGCCTCTCACTGCTAAGGTCTTCCCAAGGAAGTCTTGTCTTCTGAGAAGATTAGACTATCAACTTCTCGACCAGAGGAACCTGTAAAGAATAAAACAGGAGAGAAAACCTGTCTGAAGCTGGGAAACAATACCCTGGGTTTACCCCACAGGTGTTTCAAGGCCTGTCAGGTTCTCTATGATTAACACTACAGTAATCCTGAAGACCTGTAAAGGTAAGTCATACGCAAGATGCCAAGTGCATTGATTTACTGTCGAGATTTGATCTGCTTTTGATACAGTTTGTGAACAGGAATGCAGTCTCAGACCATGTGTTTCAAGTGATACTGGTGATGCACTAGCATGTGGTTGAGAGGGTTCTCTGCCTTGCCAACCTTAATGCCTAAATCCAGCATGGCAGCAGAGCATGGCCCTCAACAGGGCTCCCCCTCCAAAAAGAAATTAGACCAAAGAAAATGCAATAGATGTGAAGAATGGCTCGTGCTCCTGAGACACATGGACAATGCTACAATTATATATATGTTTGGATTTGTAATGTACAAACTGGAAATTAAAAATATGGCAATAATAAATATACTGTATAGGTATGTAACTGATCCACACTGTAATTTAATGGATATGGCTATAAATTGTCTTAAAATTAAAAAAATAAACTGTTGTTGTTTTGACAAAACATGCGACAGTTCCACACTGTTTCTAAGCTGTGTGTTCTCAGTGCTGATATGGTACTAGGTCACAAGAAATGGTGGCAAAAACAAGCTGTGTATGACATAAAGGAAAAATGCAAAAAAAAAAGATGGTTTACACACAGTAAAAATGATGCATGTATAAACATTGGTATACAAAAACTGGTAAAAAACAAAGACACATACAGTACATACTGAAAATGAAATATTGGTGAAAAATTTTTAACTTAAAAAGAGAGAGAGAGTTAGAAATTGCATCAAGACAACTTTACAGAATACTAACATAAAGGAATAATGAAAGGATGTACAGTATATAGTGATAAAAAATTGTGTTCACATAAACAATGTTTTATCAATAGCAGAAAATGTTGACAAACAAAAATATACACACAATGCAATGTGTATTAAATTGTTTTGTTCAGAAATTTAAATAATTTTCACTGAATGTCAATTGGTTAATATTATGTGTACTAACCTTATCTGGACACAACCAAACCCAAGGGACCAAAATTATATATATTATATGTATTTATAAACTTGATAAAAATTGAAAAACCGGACTCTGATGGTTGGCAACTGTGCACAGGTTTAAGGAAGGAGTGTTGGTGACACTGCTTACACTCATAAACAGGTGGAGAAAGGGGGAGTGGTTTGGAGTTGGAGGGCATGTTATAAAATAATCATGCTCTCTCTAGAGAGAGAGAGAGAGAGAGAGAGAGAGAGAGAGAGAGAGAGAGAGAGAGAGAGAGAGAGAGAGAGAGAGAGAGAACCAATACTGTATTAAGAAACACCTCTACACAAGTACAGATATAACAGACACCTACCTTCCCTTTCTTTCCTACCATTTATCATATTTTTTCATTTCTTGGTGTACTGTCATACAGTAATTTACACTGCATAAAAAGATGAAAAATTGGCTTAACATCGTCACTGAACCCGTAAACATACATCACTTTATTGCTTTTAATTGGCTGATATAGATAAGTCACCATTTCTATAGCGTATGATAGAAGGTGCGTGGGCAAAGTTTTTTTTTTTTTTTTAAGCTTCCCCACACTTAGCAGAAATGCATACATCATTAAAATTCATTGTGATTTTTTCCTTTTAATGACTCATAGACATAGCAAGATAAACATCTCTTTCTTACTGGTTAAATCCATAAAGTACAGTATCAATGCACTCGTTAACAGAGCAGTTTTCTTTATACAGTCGTTCATTATCAGTCACTGTTTTGCATTGCTTTGAGTGTTCACTGTACATAATTCTTTACTCTAAACATGTGACTTTTGCTGCAGTGCCTGCAGCATTGCAGGTCCTGCTATGCTTGTGTTTTGTGCTGTTTGCTGTGCATGGCCCCACCTCGTCCTAAGAGGGCAAGGAAACTTGAAATTGTTGGGAGAGTCAAAGCAGGATGGTCTATGGCACGTTCCATGGATGAGTATGTTATTGCATGGTCAACTTTGCTTGACCTTAAGACTTTCTAGGACAAATGCTGAATGAACTCTGGGAAATAGATTTCCAGGAGTCAGGTCCACAAGGTCATGGCAAATGGCCATCTTGGATATTGAATGGTCTACCTTGACCTGGTTTCATCAGCAAAGGGCTGCTGGCATGAACAGAGTTGAGGACTTTAAGGGTTAGCTGTTTCAATTCAAGATTTGAACATGGGATTTCTAACAAGAAGATTCATAGTGAAGCTTAGGATGCTTCCGAGTTGGGAACAGAGGAATTTTGCCAGATGTTGCAAGACTTTATGAGAAAAGAAGGCCTTATGTTAGAGCAAAATATGTAACTCTGAAAAACTAGTCTGTTGTACTGCTCCTTACTCACTAAAACCTTGGCTGATGAGAAAGAGGATAAAAACTATTTTGTTACCTAGTGCACTGATACTTTGCAGATTTAGCCAATTAGAGAAAGAAGTGCTTATGTTGTTATGTCTACCAGTAATTACAAAGCAAAAAAATCACAGTGAACTGCAAATAATGTATGCATTTCCACTAGAGTGGGAAAGCTTACAAAAAACACAAGCACTTGTCCAACCATGCACCTTCTATCATACGCCACTGAACTGATGACATATCCACATCAGCTCAGTTAAAAGCAATGAACACAATGACGTGTCAAGACTTAGATGTTATGCCTTTGAGCAAATAGCAATGGTGACAGCTTGCTCTCTGTCTCTCTCTCCCTCTTTTGCTTTGTCATTTTTATTGATTTTTCATGATTTTATGCAGTTAAAATTACTGTGTGACAAAACACCAAGAAATAAAAAATGAGAAATGATAGGGGAAACAAGAAAGGTAGGTGTGTGTGTGTGTGTGTGTATTATAGGCTGTATGTATGTAAGGGTGTTTCTTAGCACAGTATTGGTTGTTCTCTCTCTCTCTCTCTCTCTCTCTCTCTCTCTCTCTCTCTCTCTCTCTCTCTCTCTCTCTCGTATTGTGCATGATTATCTTATTACAAGAGGCAGATGGGCATTGTCCGTCTCTGAAAATGGCATTTGCTGGATTGGACAACATACACTGGCTCACTGGCTGGGCTGGACATTGATAGGCTCTGGGACAAGTTTTAATCATCACTGGAAACAGGCAGCACCTGGTACAAGTTGAGACAGGCATATCCCACTCCTAGGAAGGATGCAGTTGCACATACAGCACCTGAATCAGGACAGGAACATGTTGTGCCCAGCAAGGACTGTTACACTGTGCTCAGTCTCCACTGGGCATTAGTGGTGTGAGGTTTAAAGTGAGAGAGATGTATGTAAGGACAGTCTCAACTATGAACTCTAACCTCAACAAAGTCCTCCCATGACCCAGAAGAGACTGAGCAGCAAGCCAGTCCAGATTGAGCTCAGTGAAGCAATGCACAGGAATGAGCAGTGTATTAACATGGACATTGTGTATTCATACAAAATGCATGGATTTCAAATGCGCTGTGCTGGATGCAAGAGATGTTCATGTCACTGAACAAAACAAGTATATACCCCATGTATTCCCAAATTGACAATAGATTTAAGGAGCAAGGCCCAGCTGGAAATGATGAATCTTAAGCACCTTTCATGATCTTTGAAGATTTTGATGCTTTTTACAGCCTCTTCTCTCCAGATAGATGGTAAAGACTAGGAACATCCTTTGACCACATTCCTTTGAGGGGTTTGTATATTTTATGTTGTGAAAACTTCATTTGTTTCAGAGCAAAACAATCACTCATAATCAGCCTGGATAGGAGTTATATTTAGTGAGCAGGGTTCTGAATAGGTATTTAGTGAGGGACTTGAAAAACCACAAGTCCTTACTTTCATGAAGTCATAATGGGTCTAGCAAAGCACTTGGGGGACACAATAGGTTAGGAACCAGTTATCCAGGGTAATATCATGAAAGTATTATGAGTACTAAAGTACTGAAAGTGAGATAATTATACTTTGTGGTGCTTCAGGAAAGTATGTAGACTAATCATTCAGATGAACAAATCCATCTTAAGTTTCTAATGTCTTACAGATAAATTAGAATCTCCACAAACTTGCATTCAGGACTGTCTGGAACTCAAGATTCCCCTTGAAAGCACAAAAATTTTAGAGCCTGATCTCATGAACTTTCATCCTAATCAGGCCTATAATGTCTGCAGGCACCTTTGTGCATGCCTGTAAAACAACTCATCTCTCCCACAAGGGCACTATTTTCTTAGAGGCTGATTCTTCTCTTGAATGCATATGCTGACAGTTTCTTCTAAAGACACAAAAAGCCTAAATCAAATCTGCTGTCACAGGAAAGGAGGCTTTGGGTAAACAACCTGAACTTGGAAGAACAACTCTTCCTGGAGACCTACATATCAATCCTGCTCAGACTACAGTGGTGATTATAATGATCTTGATGTGGTATAAGGCTGTAAAGTTTGAGCCCACCCGAACTGCAAAACATGGTGCCTAGCTTCCAGGCTGTTGAAGCATATTACAATGATGTATCCTTTTTCAGGTACAGTACAAGCTTGGGACAACCTCAACCCTGTTGACCCTTGCTCAAGCACAGATCTCCTCACTAGCTGACAAACAAATTTTGTTTACTGCTTTCTGCAAAAAATTCAATGAATTTGGCTTGCTGGAGGGCACAAATGTTTGGTGAACCAAGAAAAAAGTATCATTAATTCCTGCAAGTTTATTCTGCTTTCTGTCCACTTCAAAATGTCCTTGTTGCCTACTGACCACAGGGGAAGCTCCTTCAATATGTGCTGTTGCAGTCAAAGTGTGTTAGTCCTGACTGGGTCTGCAGCCACTGAAGACTGAATGGTAATGTTTTAGACAATGGTACAGCAAGCATCCTGGAGAACCACAGTCAACCACACCTCAGAAATTGCAACTAAAGGTACTAGCAAGTTTCACAGACAGACCTAGTCTTGTATGAAGTGTTACCTCTCTTTTGGCTGTAACTAACCAGTCTTCTAGATATCTCAGCCTTATGCATTCAAGCTGGTACTGGGGCCAAAGTCTAGTTGAAAACCTGAAAACCAGTCATCACACCAAACACAGCACACCATACAGTGAGAATACCTCCCCAACATTTAAATTGTAGCCCTCTTGATTTACTGCCTCACATACCCAACTGCTTCTGGAATGATTGTTGCAGGAACATGTTCAGCCAGCTGAGGTCAATAATTTTGGCAAAATAAATTCCTCCTCGAGCAGCAGGCTAGGTCAAGGACTTCATTGAAAGGATGACTTCTGTCTCCAATTAGCAATACCCATGCCTATTCTTGCCCGATAACAATGGCCAGGAAATCTCCCTTATACCATTTTGGTAGGTAACAGAGTAGCCAACAACTGAATTTAAGTCCTTCTGGCAATTTATACCCTATTCTAAAAGAACCTGTGGTGTCCAAGATCCAGCAGCTTGAAGGATGGGGCAGACATGCCCAAGTAGGGCCTCTAGATGTTCTTCAGCTGTCTATCCAGAGCTTGCCATTGGCAAGGATGGCTTCACTTGTCATGGTGAGGGAGCTCCCAAAAGTCCTGTTGGCAGTGTAAACAGTACCTTCTGGTATTTCTGCTAAAGTATATGTTTCTCATTTCAAGTGAAGTCTAAGGAAAGATGAACACCTAGAATACCAAGTCCATTATTCAAAGGAAGCTCCATCCGAGCTGCTTCCTTATTGTCTTTGGTGGAGAACATTAAATGAATAAAACAGAATCCAATATCCAACTTCAACTGATTTTAAGATCTACAACTACGACAACAAATAGAAGAGCTGGGAAAATCTCTCCTGACTGGAGGTAGAGTACATGCAGACAATTACTACCGACTGGAAGTGGACCCTCTGTGGAAAATTGCTGTCAGCTCAAATGGAGAACCTAAGTGTGTATGGATCAGAGTCCCTATGGCAGTCACAATCCCCAGACAGCAGATTTTTGACAAGGTTGTCTCAAAGGACTGGAGCACTTTTGCCTGCACTTAGACAAAGTGGAAGCTCTGTAGAATGACCAGAGAGATGCAGAAAAGATGAGTTCCAACTCAGTGTATGCAGCAGCAAAAGCTGTCAGAACAGCAACTGGAAGAGGTGGTGTGGCCAAAGGTTTAACCACAGTAAGTGCAGTAGCACTGGGAGGTGACCTCACATGAAGCAGTAGCAGAGACAAAGCAAGTTCCAGAGCAAACAGCAACAAATGTTAGTGGCCTGGAAAACACAAAAGACATCAATTAAAATGGATTTTTGAGGTATCTCAGGCACAACGGGAGCCAAAAAACAAATAATGAAAACAGTAAATTCTGCAGGTTTAGTAGGCTGCACAGAGTTTCATCACAGGAACAGGCTTGGCAGATACCATGCTGGTATAGAGCCAAGTGTATAGAAACAGGCATAACAGCTGTCTCCAGAACAGTAGGCATTGCGAGTATCATAGGCAGCGCAAGAATGTATGTGCAGCAACAGGTGAAACAGCAGCCACCAGAACAGCAGGCACATCATCTTATCAAAAAGCTGCACAATCTGGAGCAGTATTAGCTGAAGTAAAAGTCTGATTGGAACAGCAGTAGCAGCAAAGCTGGACAAGTGGGCAGGAGAAGCAATAGTATCAATCACTGAAGGTACAGCTGAAACTGTAAGGTTGGTCATTGGTGCAGCAAGAGCAACACTTTATGAGTTTCATATTTCAAATATATTGTAAATAGTATACATAAACAAGTTTATGACTTTGTACAAACACAAAGAAAAGGTGGAAATTCTATGGTACCGTACAAATTACTAAAGCAAAATGCTTACAGAAGTACAGTTAAAGACAACCTGTTAGTAAGTGCTGAGTAATCAATCAGGAAGTTAGAAAACAACAAGCACTACTATATCAGTTTCTATACACATGTAGCAAAATTGCACATATATTTAGGTAAAATAGATATCATTGATCATTATTTTTCCTTTCAGGTGAAAAGAATGAAATGTATAAAAATGGTAACAGGAAAAATAAGGCCATAAATATGAACGATTAATTACATAAAATCCACATTTTGAAACAAACCAGGGAGAATTCTCTCTGTGTGCAGATAATAGCAAAACTGGCAAAAGAATTGGAAGCAGCTACTCCCTACTGATGGACTGGAGGTGCCTATGTGCACGCTTGCTTAGTTCCTTTTAGCTAAGCTTCTTTATCATTCATCTGAGAAGATATGTCAAGTAATTCAACACTGCATCTTAGCTATTTGGGATTTTGATGGGTTTGACATGAAATAAATGTGGGAAATATAACAGGGGCTGATGATGCAAAACTGTTCAGGGGAATTGAACGGTTGCCTCACCTGATGCAAACCTTAATGAATATTATCCTAATACTCTAGAATCTAACATTTGGATCAAGAGTGCACCAAAGAGGATTGTGTGTCGTAGTTAGAAGGTATAACTACTTGAATACTGCATGTGTTTTATTTTTATTATTTTTTCTTATTTCATTCAAGCTCAGTCATTCTGTAGAGCTAAGAAATGGTTGGGGACATTCCCCTAGAGACCTGTTGACAGCAATGAAGACAGTGACATTGACATTAATGTCAGTGATGATAACTGTGACTGGGATTACCAAGACACTGCAAGTGATGATTTCATTCTCATGAAATACTGATTATTGCTGTTATTTGCCATTTTTATTATGAATGATGCATGCATGTTCTCTGTCTCAATTTGGCCTCTGCCTAATTTTTTTTCTTTCCAGCTGATGCAGCAAAGAACTGATATGTCATGCAGGAGGACTGGGAGGCGGGAGAGGACGAAGATGAGTGTTAAGATGATGCTACACAGAATGAATCACCTTTATTCAGTGCCAGGAACTAGGAAAAGGGGACATGAGCAATTCACCTCTTCCAGCTGTTATTAACTTTGTGCATGCAGGTGTTTTGTTTATAAAAGCTCCTTTAAGTACTTTCTGAGTTGTTTGACACTGACCTCATCAAATAGTGTGTGCATACAGGTATTTTGTTTATAAAAGCTCCTTTAAGTACTTTCTGAGTTGTTTGACACTGACCTCATCAAATAGTGTGTGCATTCAGGTGTTTTGTTTATAAAAGGTCCTTTATGTACTTTCTGAGTTGTTTGATGCTGACCTCATCAAATGAGTCTTGCAGGAAAATTTTTTTTGCAAAACAGAGCAACCTCAGTACCTTTTGCAATACTGACACATCAAAAATGTTTTTCTTCCTAGGCATCCTTATCTGCATAGGAGGTTATTGAGCAAAAGAAATCAGATTCCCTAGGTTGCAGACTCCATGTCACTGAAGTTGTTTTAAACAAAAGCCTACATCCACTTCAGTGACAACCAGCAGATCACTGGCAAACAAAACTGTTCTTTAAGATTTGGCCTGTCATGAATGTCATAACCAAAACCTTCTTGATGATTCCTGTTATACCTCAAGAGGAGTACTGATAAAGCCAAGGTAACCAACAAAGGCACTATAGACCTGGTAACCTGAGACAGTACATCCATAAACAGCCTGATATATGGGGCTACAAGTTCTTTTGCAAGGACAGTTCTGGTAGCATCATTCATGACAACTTCAAGTTTCAGGGAAAGACAACTTTCATTGCCCATTTGACACAACTTTTACCCAAGGAAACAAAAATGAATATGAGCTCTAAAGTTGTTATCAACCTGGTACTGTAAAGACAATGAGCTCTAAAGCTGTTATCAACCTAGTACTGTAAAGACAATGACCCCTAGGAAAGTGTGCAGTGTCTGCAGACAACTCTTTCGCCAGCATTGGCATTGTGAAGCCTCTAAGGGAGAAGTACAATTGCTGGTATGATGTCGCTGCAAGGGAAGTGAAGATGGGGAATCCTGATTAGATATCAACTGCCAAAATGAACAGGGAGATGACAGCAAGAGGCACTCTGAACTACCAAAGTACTGGTAAAATGCTGGCATTCAAGTTGGAAGGATAATAAAGCTGTGCATTTGCTGTCAATGGAAGTGGGAGGCACAGGAGAAGGTTTTAGTTCCTTGTTCACAAGTCATCAAGAAATATAATGGCAAGATGAGAGGCACTGACTAGTGACATGACACACCTTTGTAAAATTTCTCTTCAAGGTTAATAGGTTATTTGACAGAAATATGTAAGCTACTCAAAGGTACAAAAACAGGAGGCCATAGACATCTATTTACCTAGCAAAGTAACCAAACTAGATCCATAGTTAGGAAGATGGAACTGAAAGAAAAATCGACACCACACATTGTGGGAGCTTCTTCACAAATGAGACAGCCTCACTTTGAGGTTGTGAATAGTACAGCTGTACCACTACTGGCCAGTTCAAAAATGAATTAGACAAAGTAACTGACACACTCCTGTGACTTTTTTTGGCGGGGGGGACATCACCTTGAATGGACATCAAATTTTAGAGGCAATACTACTCATTTATCTCTCTCTGTCTCTCTCTCTCTCAAAAAATATATATCTCACTGCACCAATCCTTATTCTTTGTTATTCATGGAATGAAAATTGCTGATGATGATGATGAAATACAGAAACTGAAAAAGCAATGGCTATGCAATAAAATGAAGTGGAACTTGGACAACATGCTTGACAATATTAGGCTATAGATTTCTTTATAATATAACAGGATGATCACATGCATCCTTTCCATTGCATATCTTGCTGCTGAAAAGATTCTCTTTGTTTCTACATCAAACCCCACAAAGCTTTTCACATAATTCACAACTCCATCTACTGAGGCTTTCAAAATTCATTTACTGTTTCTGGTTCTGCCTCATCCATTGCAGCTTTATCAGAGTTATTTCATTGGCAATGGAAAATGATTTCCAGTAGTATTGCCTAATACAGTATTGAAATTTTGGTCAGCATCAATGTCTTGAATGCTTGGTGTAAGAGGCTTTGACCATGCTATCATACCCTGGTCAAGAGGCTACAAAGTCCAGAGGTTCACCACGCCTCTCCAACCCTGTAACACTGTAACTGTAGCTACCTACAGACAAAGGCCTAGGCTGCTTAATCTAGAACTAACCCACCATGCAAACCACAAGTGGTCTAGCAAGAATCAACATTGAATTTGCCTCAAATAAAGCTCTTAATATGGACTATCCACGTCAGAACATCCATTCATATACTGGGCTGACTGTAGATTGTGAAAAAAATAAAACAATAAATAACAAAAACCAAGTAAGTACTGAGACACTGAAAAAAGTGAATATGCAATGTACCAGAAGAAAGGAATCATGGTCCTAATGTTAATGACAGAAAAGTACTGTTCACAAAACACTGAAATTTTATAGAATGAACTGCTGAATGTAAACAGGCTTTTTTTTTTTTTAACTACCAAAGCCTGTGAATGAAAGCCCTTATAAAACAGGAAAAACTGGCCATGAACTTAATCTGGCTGTGAACCTAAAAGATGCATCCAGGGTGAAGGAGATGGAAGAGGGAAGGAAGCCTGATGTTAGAAGCCAATTTCCTTGTACAGTACCCGTATGGTGTAGAGGAATAAAACAAACAAATTCACCTAGCAATAAACTGAGAAAAAAACAATAGATTAACACAAGCATGTAAACTTCCTCAACTTTGGAATTGGTGGAATCGAGATGAAATACCTTGCCACAGGTGAAGGTCTAAAACAAGAGCTCCTTTGTCATCATTTTACATTGTTCAAGTCAACTTTTCCCTTAGGGGTCTTAAGATCTGAAATGAGCCCTCTTAACTCACTGGTCTCCTATGATCTTTTTTTACTAAACTCCTATCAGGTCTAGGGTCTTCATTATCCTAAGAAGGTGATGGCAAAGATGTACAATTTTATTGCACAACACTGAAATACTATCAAATGAAATGCTGTGAGTTCAAGCTTTTTTTTTTTTATTACCAAAGCCTGTGAGTGAAAGTCCTCATAAAAAAAGGGAAACTGACTGAACTGTAAGGTACACCAGGGGCAAAGGGGGTAGAAGAGAAAGCCTGATACAAAATGCCAAGCCCCTTTTACCCATTTGGTGTCAATCAAGAGCTTAAATACCACTCCTTAATAGTGGAGTAGAGGCATAAAACAAACAAGCTCACCTAATAATTAAAAAGAATAAATTATCATGTGTGTGCAAAACTTTAACACTGGAATTGATGGAATATAGATAAAAAGACCTTGCCACAGGTGAAGATCCAAGAAAAAAATTATCACTGTCAAAAAAGTTTTTCTTATTTCAACTTTCCCTTTTTGGGATTGTGTGTAAAATGGGCTCTCACCACTCTCTTGTCTTGTGCTCTTGTTGCCTGAACTCCTATCAGGTCTACCTTTTCATCTATATCCCTTTTACCAAGATTTTCTGGCCTTCCTACTGCTTCCTTATCCACTGTTTTTCTGACCAATTGTCCCTCATCATCTTGTCATCTGTACAAGCTAACTCAATCTGAGATCTTTCTTATTTTTTTCCCAATTTCCTAATAACCCACCTCTTACCAATTTTTCATTCATAATATGACCTTCCCACCTTACTCTTTATATTCTATGTTCATGTCTTTTCAAAATCTCCATTTTCCTTGTGAGAGCCCATGTTTCTGCTGCATACAGTATATATTTTTTTTACATTGCTGAAAACAGTCCTATAACCATTGTTTTCTGTAATGGATACAATTTGAGAAAAAAATACTGTCTAGGAATGGTAAATATTTTTAAGAATCATGCAGATCTTTATACAATGTCCAGAATTATGAATTTTGTAAGAAATGTAAACCTTTGAAAAACTTCCATTCCTGAATAGAAGCTATTTTTACAGGTAGATTTTAAGGTTTTACATGCCACCCAAGCAATTTTAATGGATTTTTAATTATGTTAGTAATCATAAAAGATATAATTTACATTTAATAAATTAAATTATTCCTACATTACATTTTAAGTAAACAAATTTTATGGGAGCCTCCACATTTTTCAATGGTAAATAAGATTTGGCAAACTAATTTTTTATAACCCAACGTTCTTTGAGGATCATTAAAAATTGTTGTCAAGTTAATCAAAACATTCGACTATAAATAATTCAAATGTTTTGATGAAACTGCAAATTCCCAAGGGCTCTAAATGTTTCCTCAAAAGCTGGTGACTTGATAGTTCTAACTTTCTTATCTATATTTAGTCTACACTTGAAGTTAAAAGCAATTGATCATATGATGCTCTCCTCACTGGGCATCCCTCAGGGGAAAAAAAGGTATGGCTCACCAGTGAGAGAGGAGGAAGGCAACGGTGACAATACTTCTGATGATGGCTAGGTTTATGAACACCATCTTGTTGACAGGACACTGAACACTCCACTGACACAGGAAGACAGTGGGGAAATGTATAAAGAATAAAGAATGAAGTGGAGACAAAATGAACAAATGAGGGATCAACAATGGAACCAAATACGAATGTTACGACAGCAATATAAGACAATCAGTCCAGGATACAAAATAAAAGCTCAGTTGATTTATGGTAAGGACACCAAAACTGAAATGGAACAAACGATCAATGGCAGAGTCTTAAGACTGAATGAATGGTCAAATGAAAGTAATTACGTGCTAGAAAGAAGTCCCTTCTGTAGAGTGAAAACCTCTCCTTTGCATACTGATTTATCAGTCAAGTATACAGTATTATGCTGTGCTCTCTATCCAACATGACCATTTAGGCAATACAGTATCAGCCAGTGCACTTCAGAAAAATCATGCAACCCCTAGAACCAAGCCTAGTGTGCCCTTTTTCTTATTTTCGTTATCTGTCTTGCCCTATTATCAACATTTTAAGCAATCAACATTTTAAGCAAACAAAGTTAAAACTATGTTCAGCCATCAATGAATTTTTTTATGATTGATGGAAATTTCAATATAAGAAAATAAACACACTTTTGGGATCCACTGATAGTAAACAGGGACTCTGTGATCCTTCAAGTCTCTTGTAATTTTCTTGTGTGAACAAATCCCATGAAGTATGGGTGAAGTGCTCCAGAAGAGTTGGCTTTCATTTCCTACCTTTTTGGTAATTTATATAATATCATTCATAAGCCTAGGCTTCAATAATTAATATGATGCTCTCCTGCTGATGATATTTGGTTAATGAATTTGGCTTTTTGGCAATGTACATCCTCTGATTTAACAAGCTACTAATGAAAACAGACTGTAGATAAGACTATTCAGAAATTGCCAAGTACTGATGAATACTTCCTCAAAACAATTAACTGGTTATAGAATCTACTAATTATGAATCAGTTCATAATTGTAACAGCTTTTATCTTAATCAGGCTTTGCAAAAAATTTCCTTACACACAACTGAATTCGATTATGACAACTGCTATACACTAATTGTTTTTACTGACTCAGATAACTGTTATAGGCTAATTATTTTTACCTTTAAGATGTTCTTGAACTAGTTGTATTTAACTGACTTCAAGTAACTGTGGCATAAGAGAAGAGACCAATGAAGTCCCAAATTTTCACATTTGGTCATCTCATTATAAAATTTCCAAATATTTTGAATTGAAACATTTCGGATGCTATCTATCTGATTTCAATGTAATGGCTTGTAGGGTGGTACTGTATGTCAATATTATTTTGAACTTTAAAGCTACATATTTGCGAAAGTATGTCTCTGTTTGCAGAAACCTAGGAAAAGTAGGCCTTAAAAAGCTGAAACAACTATCACGAGCTTGTGCTAAACAAGAGATCACAATGTAATGGACCTATCAACCAGAAGTAAGGAAAGTCCAGACAGTATGTGCATCCTTACTGTATTTTCAAATTTGAAAGGAGGGCTTCATGACTAAACACTATTCCTTCAGCGAGAGGCCATTCTGATCCAGTTGGGTACCTTATGGACAGAAAAAATAAACCTACCAAACACCCAGAAGTCTATGACTCAACTGTCAGTCTGTGGTCCCATTAGGGAACCAGCTAAGACTTTTAAACTACACAACACTCCATCTTTGTAAATGCTGCTATCCACAAAGCATCCCAAAAAAGTGTCACTCCTGTGCAAAAAATGCAAAGGTTACATGGACCTACAGCAAAGAAGAACATGAAACACCTGCTGCCTTACAGTCAATCCTGTGAAATGTGTAAACCATAAATCAGAAACAAGTTGCATAAAAGGTGACCATAAATCAAGTGCATTTCCTTACGACTACTGATGGTGCAGCTGTAGTAAATATATAAGCCATCTGACTAATGCCTGATGGTGAAGAAAACTACTAGTGACTGCAGCCCAAACACCAGTACATTTTTTTGTTTCCTTGAACGACATTTAAGTGATTTTAAGATGCTTAGTTAATGTGGTCCTCAGAAGCTTTTTCCCATAATTTTGATATAACTGTAGGGTTATGAAAATACCCAAGACAGGGTTAAGGGTAACAAAACGTGTCTTGAAAGGCCCCTAAATCAGGTCTGTACTCATAACATGGTCATTATGTCTTTAGAATGGCATCTTCTGTTGTAAAATTCTTATATCAGTGGCTTTGTTTTCAAAGTATGGTTGCAACAAGGTGTAATATTAGTTATTATTCTGATATGAAATATGACGAGTAGGTTCACTATTGGATACATACAGTAAATGTGTCTATATGTGTATTTGCAATTATTCTGCCCATTCAATAGGCCTAATTTTACTAAAAATGTGTCAGTCTGAAATTGTTAATTATTCCAAATAAGCACAGTAGCAATTGTAATTTTGTTTACCCAACTCCCTAGAATATGCTTGCATACTAACTGGTTTGACATAATTTTTCATGTACATACACTATAATTGCATACAATCAGTTACGAACAATTCATACTATAGACATGTAGCTAAATAAAAAGAAACAGAAATGGCATATTTTAAAAATTTTCAACTCTATTCTTCACATTTTGCATATTCCTGTTAAAAGATTGAATACTAGGTTAAGCAAATTGCATCAATTGTATATATTTACTGTTCACTTAGCTGCTGACAAGTAATATATAGTACTGGTTTGTCAATAAATGTAGTCTGCCACTGTCTAATTCACAAGCAGACAAGTTATCAGATTGAGATTCATCTGAATCATCATCTTTTGCTCCTAAAAGGTCCTTGAGAATGGGTGGTAACAGAGGCCAATCTGGCCAAACTGGCTTAAATCAGTTTTTTTTCTGTGGAAGGTTGGATATTTGGGAATGGGATGTTTGACTGTTTCCACTGGGCTACCCAGCAGTTCTCCCACTGAAAGTGCAGCTTAGGAATTTTTTTGCAAAGGAAGCTTTAAGTTCATTTTAGATAACCACTGAATATTTTCATTTTCACTGATCATGTTCCTCAGCAACCCAGCACAAATTTAGTCCAACCCCTGATTATTAGGATATGGTCACTTGAAACCTGTAAACTTCTCAAAATCATCTACCAGACCACTGGGTAATCTCCAGCTGCCACCTAACAAACCAAATCTGTCTTGAAACTGGTTTCTCATTAAGCTTTTCTACTAGTTTCAATAACCTCCGCCTTTTAAATGCTCAATTGCAGTCTTCCCTGATGTAACAATACAGAACAAGAGCAACTTTGCAATGCAGTTTACTTCTGACCTAAATCAATGTCCCATATCTGTGGCATTCAATAGTCAACAATATTCCCAAGTTCTATTGTCCAACCAGACAATTAAATGGGTTTTAGTTTGTGTGGATAATATAGGAGATTGAAGAACATATTACTGTTTTTAGACTAAGGATGACTTTACTGTATAGATGTAGTGGTTCTGTTTGCACAGAAGCAACAAAACACATTCTGTTCTGTTGCTCCCAGTGTACATGTGAGTGAAATGATTTCCATCTGTTGTAGGGGCAGTACATCTTAGGTTACAAGGAACGCTTTACCTTCAATAACTACCTACACTGTCCTTTAAGCCTCTCAGCTAGAATTTCAACTGTGAATTGTTTTCAGCACTTTGAAAAACATTTCAAAAGTCTGCTCATGGTGTTAAAGAGCTTAAAGAAATACTTTCTCTCTGCAAGGCATTAATATTCTTCACTTTTTATAACCCTTCAACATACAATCTGATGAGAAGACAAAAATAATGAGAACCATTTGAAAAAGCTTAAGAAAAAAGCCAAGTTCTCAGAGAGATTTGGCTGGTTAGGTAACTGCTGGCAACTTACCAATGGTCAGGCAGATGAATCTGATTAAATTGTGTTTATCATGACTGTTTTCCATGATTTAAGTGGGTTGGCCAACTTCAAGTTATGGCAATGTGGAACGTCATGGGTGAAAATTAAGAATTACAGAGGTTATTTAATGTAGGTATATCAAAAGCTAGCCCCCTCAACTGAATCTTTAATGCCACACACTCAAGTGAATACCAGGAGCCCACTGAAAGAATCACCCCACCCTCTGAACATGGCTGGATTAATTAAACCAACGTTAGAGCCTATTTGTTCCGATGGGTCACTGTTACCTACCACTCCTTCTTGATATTTTAGCAAATAGAGAAGATGACTCATAAACTGGATCTGATCATCCATCTACACGGACCTGACCAGTACTCAATATATTTACAGGCAGCAATATTATAAAATGCTGAACAGTATGCTGCATACACTGTATTATGAATTTAGGCTATGAAGCCAATCACCTGGCCATTCACTGCTTTAAAATGTTTAGGAATATCTTTACAAGATAGAATTCAATCTATGCTGAAATTCAAGCAATATATAAAAATTTATGGTGGAAAATTCTATACACTGAAATGGTATACTGATTATGGGGAATATAAACAATATACAGAATTGATGTCATTTTTAGTGTTAAAATAACTTTCTGAAAAATGAAGAGAGAGCAGAAAAACATAGTTACACATACATTACCTAGTGATGATTTATAGGTGGAAAGGTTATGTCTGAACATAAATTTGAAGAATTACTGGAAATTTGAACTGACATGTAAGTTGCAATGCCCATTATAATCACATTTCAAATTTGAGCAAAAGTACTAAACTTACTCATTTTAGCAACCGCAATTTTAAATCAAAAACCACTGAAAGAATTTTACAATCACGGAAGTCGTGTTATAGACAAAATACTCATTTTATAAGTATAAACCAAATATAGAAAACCCAAGATACTAATCTGCTTCCCCTGCCATTTTTGTTATTTTCCTAAATTCAGTTGTTTCAAAATTTTGTGAAAAATGTCTTTAGGACCATTTTTTCCTTCATATTTTAAGTCCCCCAGAATGGGGCTGGGGAAGTAAAATATGACGTATGTTAAGTTAGGAGTTGAAGGGGACCAACACTGTCTCCCCGACTAACATTGGTTGTTAGTTGCTCTCAAATGTACACACTTGACCTTGAAACAATAATTTTGGCTTAATTATTTTCAATAGGTTTACATTTGTGAAGATCAGATAGTAAAGATTTTGGGCCTTGCCGAAGTCACCTGCTTTTATTTGTATCAGTAAAAACGTATTCGACAGGTCATGTCGAATGCATCACTGATCAATGCCTACTATCCATGAAGGGCATAACCACATTAGTACAGGTCAAAGTACCATAGGTAATACTAAATAACATACAGTTGGGCCATACGACCAATATGGCCACCTGTATGTTGTTTAATACCTATGGTATTTTGACCTGTACTAATGTGATGACTTCCTTCAGGGATAGTAAGTCTTGACTAATGATGCATTCAACAGGATCTGTGCAAGTCATAAATTTATGTCACTGAAAGTTAAAAAAGTTAAAGTCCTCCTGGGCCTCTGTAGGCTCATAGGGCAGGCACTGATCTCCTGTTTCTTAGGCTGACAGCCAGTGGGGGACAGGTCCCAATGCCTATGACATGTGGCCAGTGTGTCGCTAGGCCCACCTTATAACTCCCCAGCCTGAAGGTTGGTACCTATTCTCCTACTGAACCTCCTGGTTTTTTTTTGGACCATTAGGTTGACGGGCTACCAGATTTATGCAGTGGTGCAATCCGAGCCATCAGCGAGCGGGGGGGATTTGAACCCAACCCTGGCCCTCTCGACTGGTAGCCGAGAATCATACCACTGCGCCACCACGGCGGCATATGTCACTGAGCTTTTCTAATTTTAAGAAATCGGATGTTTTTGTGAACAAAGGCTTCAGCAGTTGGATGGTTTTGAACCCTTCTGCACCTGCCACCAAACCTTAACGTATTACAACGACTTGACTACAATTTTAGTTATCAGATTTTGAGCATGAAATTTATCAAAAACTAATATCTATCAACACTACGCTGTATATACCTTACTTTTATTATGGAAAAATAAGAGTTCCTTGGTAAAGGGAAGACAAGATCTTTCAAGTTCAGGCCTTAGCTAGAATTCCGAAGGAATAAAGGGATCTTTTTAGGGCAATATTAATGTACTTGGTCATACGGAGTGGGAAGCCAAGGTTCGGAAATGCATTCTTAAGGAGAATTACTGAGCTACTACTTTTCTCAACTAAATCATTTTCCCTAGCCCCACCTTATGGTGGGAAAGGGTTGTACTTCTCTTCTGACTATAAGGGCGAGAAAGGAAAAGATACTATAACTGGGTGGGGTAGTACAGTAAACCAATTACAAAGTTACAAATAATAATAATAATAATAATAATAATAATAATAATAATAATAATAATAATAATAATACTTTGGAAGACTGAGAGATAAATTGACTTGATAATGGCACGATGATCACCCCGTGAAAAATGAAAACAAAACAGAGCCAAGAAGAAGAGTTCGGGGGCGTTGATGACGACACGTCAAAATGAGGCAACAGAAACGAAGTCCAGAACAGAAACAACTATTTTGGTAAAAAAACGTAAGTATAGGACTGGTAAGAAAGGCCAAACATCTCTACTCAGTCTGTGTGATTTTGTCAAGTAGTACACTACACGGTACAGGGATCGGATCGAAGACTTTTTTTTGACGGGGGTTGTGGGGTTGGGTTGGGATAGGATATCAGTGTTGAAGAATACACAACAGAGAGAGAGGTGCGTTGGGAAGCTGCATTGGATTGCATCTCAAGGCTTACCCAGCGGGGCATCTTCTCTGCTTCGTATTGAGAAGAGTCCTGTATGCCTTGTCCTAGAGGATGTCCACTTACCCAGTTCGGCATGGCATGGGTTGTCGGCGTTCGATGATGATAGTTGAGCACAACCACCGTCAGGACCACAGAAGAGGCCACCATGAACATGATACAGTTGAAATACGTCGCTGCAATGTCGATAATTGCACACAGTCACAAAGGAGGATTTGGGAAGTCTACACAAAAAAATTGTCTATTCAGATAAATACTTTTTTTTATGGGCAATGTACATTTGTCAATTATGTGCACGTGGATTTTGCTCTAAATGGCGAAAAGGGAAATTTATATTGACTTTATTCTCATCAAAGGAGCTGGGATCTCCGGACCAGATACTTCGTTATTTTATTTTTATCATAATATGAAAACAGGGGAAAAAGATGGTGAATAAAGTTGACTAGGAATTATTCACGGAAACAATTTTCTGAGCTACAAAAATCTTCTGTGCATATCTTGATAATCATCATTGATATCATGAAAATCTCATGCAAGGGGAGTACGACTCCATTTCGTGAAACTCTTATATACTACAGGAGAATGTCAAGTGTTTTTCTGAAGCAGAATCGTCGAATAAAAAAAAAAACTCGTTTTAGCGAATCTTTTAAAGACGGCAACACAACCAACTACCTCAACACGAGCAATTCGCGATGTCTAATCATAACTGATTAACAATAAACAATAGATATTCGATTCTGACGTCATAAGAATTTCACGAAATGAAAGCGTATGCTATTTTGTCATGGGCTGATTATGATCGACGTGAATGCTATTGTGTTTTCTAAAGTTAAAAGAAGTATTATTCTGAAGGGAAGTTCCTTATGCCTTTTACAGTGAAGTCAACACACTGTGCATAAATTTACTGTAAGTTTGGAAAAATTTAAAAGGGATACATTATGAGTGTATGTGTGTGTATTTACTTACAGAGGGTAAACGTGAGAACGCGCGTACATAATTTTACGTTTGCAATATGAAATTGCGCATAGAAACATTCCAACATTAATGATACTCTGTGGAAAAATATCAAGTGAAAATATTCATCTGTGAAATGACTTTTAATCTGTGAAATGACTTTTAATCTATCTTGTTTCCAATTGCAATAAACACTCCAAATGGCGAAACTTGACAACCCCGCTTGTGCGTGTTTGTTTTCGCCAGATTGCAAGTGCTTGTTACACACGTGTAGGTAATTCAAGGAAGTGAAACTCATCACAGGCAAATCTGAATACAATGCAAAAATTTTGAAATGTCCTTAGTAAATGAACGACTCTGCAATCACTAGATTCAGTTACTTGAAAAATAAAAAAATTTGTTCGTCATAGTGAAAATGACATCCTCGTTTTCATCCATAAATGATAGGTTTTATTAGTGCAAGACATTTTGAAATAGTAAATATGTAAGTGGATAAAAGGTGCGCCTCGACTTCCTTGCCGTTCAATCGTACATACTGTGAAAACAATGAACTGTTAATACAAATATTAATAAATATATTAATGGATTATACTTGTAAAGGGTGAAAAAAGCAGGCAACACTCATTCTTTTTACCTTCCAAAGTGCTAACATTTATGAGGTTACCTTATTCAGTTTCTGGAAAGAGACTTGGTGGGATTAGCAGAAGGAATCACGGGAAAAAATGAAAAGTGTGTTCCCTCGTAGTCCTAGCGATGTCAACCACTAGTTCAAAAGTACAGCATTTAAAAATGAAGTTGCTGTCAAAAATTATGATCTAGTACAGTATAATCTCACCTATAAAGTAATTTATTTATTCTTACTGGCCTTAGCATTCATGCATAGAAAAAAAGCACTTTTACTATATAAGGAATTTAGCTCATTTTAATGTAAGTAAACTTCAGCAATTATGCGGGGATGGGGGTGGGGGGTTTCAAGGTATTCCGCTGACTGTTTATTCAGTATAGAAATAAAATTTGTAAACGTTAAAAGCGGAAGTGGTATTCTCCAGATGTTAAAAAAAACAACGACTACAATACTGTTAAATAAAAGTGTAAGGGGTCTATTAATGATTTACAAACCTTTACTCCTTGGTGGTACAAAAAAATAAGTTTAAGGAATTTAGTAAGAGATTTACAAACTTTTACTCCTTTCTGGTATAAAAAAGAGGAACGAAGTGACGAAAAAAATGCCTTTCGGCTTATTTTGTACCGTTGGTTAGCACATAGCTGGCAGACATACACTGTAGTTGTCTTCTTAGAGGGTACACACAGGTAATTTAGCTGTTTAGTTTGATCAAAAGATCATGTCTTTATCATTATACATGCATACAATGATCTGCCTTGTACTGGGACAACAAGAACGAAGATCAAGTTAAGTTTTTCCCCATCGGCAATCATATACTTCTCTTTCCATGGCAATGTCATCACCGCTCTTTCCTTCTGGATACTCCCATTCTGTCTATCCATTTATTCAGGGAGGTCTGTCCATTTATTTACCTCCCTAACTATCTACTCTGGCCCTTCTTAGCTACTAGTTAACCACAAGTTTCAGGTTCATGGGCAAATCCCCTAGCAGACGAGGCGTTAGTGTCTGCTGAAATGAAGGTCAGGAGTCCTTGTTATTTTCTTTTCCAATGTAAATCTTCCCACAACAGCTTGCAATGCTGTCATCAAAGGCAGTGTTAAGCACAGCAAACTTATGAAGATGAACAGCACCAGGTGCTGTTAACAATTAGATGCCTTGCAAACCAGAAGGGATTACATCAACAATAAAAAAAACTACACTGAATGCTAGATTATAAATGAATTAGTACATAGCTCACGTCTCGCCCTCTGTTCATGGACTGGCAAAAGCATACAAGCCTAAAATAGTTCAGATCTATGGGGCAAGGTACGCTTATATGCATAGGCATTTTGGAGTTGTAAAGCATCTTAACACAACTAGGGAATCTCACCTCAACGCGATATGAACTAGTCTGGACACCTGAGGAAGTGTTTTTGGGAAGATAACGAGTGCAGGGAGGAATGGAGGTATTAGGCATATGATTGATGTACTGAATTATAAGGGGGGAGGGGATCGCCAGAGCTACTATCAGAAGGCAAGGTTATTTATGTAGCTTTGTGAATATAGGATGAACGGAGAAAAAAGGACTGTTTAAATACCATGGCATATTCACAAAACTCCTGACCTACTTAATACTTCACTGAATTCTTTATGAATGGTTATATATGCATATGATATATATATATATATATATATATATATATATATATATATATATATATATATATATATATGATATATATATATATGATATATATATATATATGATATATATATATATGATATATATATATATGATATATATATATGATATATATATATATATGATATATATATATATGATATATATATATATATGATATATATATATATATATATATATATATATATATATATATATATATATATATATATATATATATATATATATATATATATATATATATATATATATATATATATATATATATATATATATATATAATATTGCACGTATATTTATTATGCATGGACATCTGGAAGGTAAAATGCAATGAAAAGACTGAAAAGCTTTTCCACAACAAAACCACCAATCAGTTTCAAGCTCACTTCAGTAATTATTACGGGAAAGGCAAGGAAGCGTTGACGACCTGAAATTCAAGATGCTATAATACCGGGAGAGAGAGTCTGATCTACCGAGAATAGTAGATAAAACATGAGTGGTTTCACACACAGGGAAGAATTACAAATACGAATTCTCTCCTTCTATAGATGACTATATGAACTGCTCAGTTGTATTATATCATATCATATAATATCATATCATAACCTCAGAATAAACACGTACCAATTGGCTCTCACTACTGCCAAGATCGTTCAGTGCCCGTCCAGTGGCACTCTCACGCACCAACAAATCAAACTATTTGGCACTGGGTCATCTTGGCACTGTTAAGATAAACTGGGACGAGGAGACTCTGAGATCATAATATAATGGCATAAATGTAATCTCATCTTATTGCAATATGACAACTAGTTATCTGCTGATCCGCATTCTTGCTGAAACCATGCAAACCTCAGCTCTGAGCAGTCAGACAGATGACTAGAGAAATACTCTAGAAAAGTAAGCTACCCTTAACCTTACAACCTTAATTAGTTAACCATTATATATATATATGTATATACAGTAATCTACCGTACATTTGCAAAAAAAAAAACTTCTAGAATGCAACACCTCACAGTAAAGCAGCGTGCAGATGCAACGTCCACCATGCGCATGCGCATGCGCAGCGCAAAGAAAAACTGGAAAACAACAAGTGTAAACCGTCGTAACAGCAATATAATAACAATAATGATAAATAACAATGACAACAATATATATATACAAGCATGCAAGAAAATATGACCTTACGGTTTAAGCTGTCTCAAGCATGCTTTACGCAGCTATATGGTTTATCTGGCGGTTTATATAGATACGTTTTAGTACGACCAGGATGAGTGTCATTCAGACGACATTGAAAATGATACTTGGAGAATTTACTAGTAAATACGGCAATGAAAAATATGCATAAATACGTACAAATGTAGAGTTATTGATCAACTATCTATGTTAGAATGCACATTTCTTTTTTTATATATATATATATAAAAAGGGGAAGAGAAAAATAATATATATACTGAGAAACATTATTAACCTTTATTATATTTTCTTTAACTTTATGAAAATGTTTTCCTCGCTTTCTGAAAATTTTATTTTCAACCAATTATATTTAGACAAATTTTTATTAACAGTTCATATATAATCGCATATGACTAACAAAGTACAGGCGTCACGACTTTCAGAGTTAGAATTCTGTATTTAAGAGAATCAAATCAACTGATGGTTCCCAAATAAAACTAAAGTATAAAATAATATTTCTAAATGAAATATATATATATATATATATATATATATATATATATATATATATATATATATATATATATATATATATATATATATATATATATATATATATATATATATATATATATACAGCCAACCCCTCATCTTCGCCCAGGTTTCATCATCATTTACTATCGGACATATACGTTACGAAAACAAAAAGATGAATGGTATAATCTTTGTAGTACTAATAATAGATGTTTATGATAACTCTCTCACTCTACATAATAATTTGAGAAAATAAAGAAGTATCATATGGAAAAACATACACTGAACAATATTTTGTCCGACCTCCTGATCACGGTTGGGTTTCGTGAACATACGATGCATAACTATATATTAATTAGTATAACATACCTATGAGAGATTTTGTTACGAGGTCTGAACAAATTCTGAACCAAAGCAACTTCGCGCATCTTCAGTAAAGAAAACCTTTTAATATATGAAATTATCTTAACGGAATATTATGTAAGTAAACAGTTACGACAATGCTAATGAAGATGGCAAGAATATGCCTGAAAGAAATGAGAGTGCAGTACGGTATACAGATTTTGTCCACGTTACAGAATGTACTGTTACAGGACATTAATGCTTCACGTAACGTAAATGGAACCGATCACTAATGAGGCCATAGAAAATGAAACAATTGTGCCAATTTTCAATTACTAATCCATTGACAAAATTTCACTGATGTATTTATAGTAAAAGGAACGTTTGTATTATGGTTGAAAGAACATCAACACTACTGTTACAGACAGGTTCAATGTAAAATGTGAATAAATACATATACTGATTTAAAAATCGCAAAATATGGCTCAAATTTTATAACGAGTGACTAAAATAAATGAATTGGAGATTAGACGAAAGAGGAACCGTACAGCAACGGGAAGAGACTTTATCATGATGATATTCAAAATATGACAAAATCGACATTCGGAATTTTGTTTAAAAGTATAAAAAAAAATCAGTTACTGTAATTTTTTTTCAATGTGGTAGGATGATAAAAAAAGCTAAAAATTATTAACTAACAATAATAAAATTCCAAAATAAAAACAACTAGCCTATTAGTTAAAAAAAGCAAATAATTCACCATTGCTTCTTAAGTTGGTCCGTGCGAATTAAATCCATATAATTTCGCTAAAAAACAAGTAGATTTTCGACAAGCACTTTGAACCATGATGAAATCTAATTTTTTTTTTTTTTTTGGGGGGGGCAAACATCACATCCTTCTACTGAGACTGTGGTCCATGAATCTTGATATAGTGTTTTAGATTTCTGTTCCTGTATATAGTATGACCAGAGACTTCAGTCACTGAAACTGGCAGTCATTTTATGAACGTCGTGTGGTTTTAGAAGTGTCTGAACAGTGATTCTGAGACTGTGATATAAAACAATACTATTTAATAAATCTATAATTATATTTTTTTACTCGCAGTTATGAAACTGTAATATTGGTCGCAAGGGGACTACTGGATTCCCTCATGAACGACATAAAACTCTTATAAACTAAAAGCGTAAAAAAAAAAAAAAATACTTTTCCAGCGTCAATGAGTACTGTCGTCGCAGCGCGACGTAACTTGAACGAAACTACCCATCAATCAATTGCACTAATTGCAAGGAGCATGTAATTATCAAGTTTGAACAATCTCCACCTTTTCAGTAGTTTGTGCATAAATCGGACAAACGAAAGCTAAGTTACTAGTGCGCCTTCAAAACTTTCTTTCATATATTCTTTCAAGTTACCAGATACTACTAGAGCAGTGGTTCTCAAGCAGAGGGGAATTGTGACCACAAATTGGCAGGCTCAAACTGGCTCTAGGACCACACAAGACCACAAATTGGCAGGCTCAAACTGACTCTAGGACCACACAAAACGCAATGTGCATCGGTCTGCACTACTGAGAAGTCACGTTGGGCTTTCTCTCCGCTAGTTAGTGTGTTTGTGTTAGTATTTTGTTGCATATTATTTGGAATTCACCTTTTGAGGCAGACAATTTTGGAGGGGGGGCTGGGGATGGGGGAATGACGTTCTGACATTTGGTGAAAGGGTGCATGGGTCAAAAAAAGTTTGAGAACCACTGTACTTGAGTATCGCCATTTGACAGTTCAACTCGTTTTACTTGAGTGAAAGCTCTACCGTGATTCAAAAAGAAAATGACACTGATTTACTAAATTTACTCCAGGATCACTCGTATCAGTTTGCGACTGCCTTCAAAGATTTTTTTATAATCTGCTTACGACAGAAAAAAAAATTTTCCCCAACTGTGCGTTGTCTAAAATCTTAAAACTGTTGTAGTAATCAGATTTTTCTTCAGCCTCGGATGGAAAAATCTAAGATGGTGAAAAAAGAAATCTTTTATATTTCTGTGCACGACGACAATTATATATGAAAGTAAACCAACATCTTGATTTCATTTTAATCAGTCATTTTACTTAAAACAATGTTACCCCCTGTTACTGTGTCTTATGTGAAACTTGCAAAAAAAAGAAAAAATAGTGAAAATATTTTTTTTTTTTTTAGTTTCGCACTGAAGTTGGAAGGTTTTTCTGTTGCAAAACTCGAATACAATGACGTTGGAAAATGAGCTAACAGCACTATATATTTTCTACATAAGATATTGACTAGATATCATTAACCACCTCGTCCATGATTCACAATGAAGAAATAAATTTAACCAACCTATTATCGGTAAAAGGCTCCTGCGAATATATACTATACATAGTTTGAAGACTTGCTCACGGGCAAAAGCGTGTCCACTCTAAAACACGTTTCTTTCTCCGAAACTTTCCAATGAAACCGGAACTGTAAATGGGGGAATGTAATTACGTTCTACTTTTTATTCTAAAGCAGGAAACTCTCGTAAATTACATTAAGTAATACGTTTGAAAATAATCTCATGAACCAGTAAAAAGTAAAATTTAATACCTGTGAACTTACTCAGGTACTCGACATGACGAAGGAAATTCTCACTGCAAAACGTACTATTAAAAAAAAAAAAATGTACAATATCAAGTGCTCCCCGCTTTTCTCTCTTTCTCCTCAGCTATTTTTTTTTTTTATTTATTCTTGCTTATCCGTTTATCAAGTGCAAGCTCCATATCTTGTACTAACTGTATGAAATCTCGATATCTGTAAATTAATCCCGAGTCATCAATCAGTGTCTCTGTAACAAAGAGAACCTTACAATATATCTAAAATGTCTGGTTTACATTGCTCAAGTGAAAAGTGCGAGCCACTTAAAATGGAAAATAGTGCAATATGGCCGAAGGGTTAATTCAGTTACCGCAGCGGGAACCACTAAAAGAGAATGAACGCACTTGCTAATTTTTCTCGGCAATTTACTCAATGTTGGGTTAAATGTATACACGCAAAAATAGTTATCAATCGTTCAGTTTTTCATAACCTACCTATGAATGTATATATATATATATATATATATATATATATATATATATATATATATATATATATATGTATATATATATATATATATGTATATATATATAAAATATATATATAAAATATATATATATATATATATATATATATATATATATATATATATATATGTATATATATATATATAATAAAATATATATATAAAATATATATATATATATATATATATATATATATATATATATATATTACATATATATATATATATATATATATATATATATATATATATTATAAATATCTATATATGTATATATATTATATATATATTAAATACATATATATATATACATATATATATACACATACATATATATATATATATATATATATATATATATATATATATATATATATATATATATATATATATATATATATATATATATATATATATATATATATATATATATATATATATATATATATATATATATATATATATATATATATATATATATATATATATATATATATATATATATATATATATATATATATATATATATATATATATACACTAATACATTCGAATGATAAACTAAAACATATTTCGAGCATTTTATCAGTAACAGGTTTCAATAATGCATAACCAATAATAATGCTTATCCTACAAATTCAAAAACGGCAATGGCACATTACTTATATTTCAAAATAATTTTTTTGGTATTAACTTAATAATCACTTCAACAAAAAATGAAAAACAACAATAAAAGACTTTAACGGACAAATATCACCCCCAAAAAAAAAAAGAAAATAAAAGCAGTACCATATCAATAAATTTTACTGAACAAAAAAAAAAAAAAAAGGAATAAGTTTAAAAATCCTACTGTATTGCTAAGCCTCAAATACATCAGAATATGATGCTATACCAGTTACCATCTAACCATTATCATGAAAGTAACATACTGCTTCACAATTGAGACAAACTCAGTTTATTTGATTCCAAGAACTTTTGACATCTCAAACAGTCTTTTTTCACCGTTGCATTACTGGCAAAACATATGATAAAATTCTGAACAGATCTTACTTTAATGCAACGAATCCAAGGCTTAAACCCAACTTCCCTTTTCAAGAAAGGCCTGACCATTACTTATTCATACCTCTAATACCTCCAAGCTGACACTTTGTTAGTCACATCCGTATATATTTTGATAAACATTGCGCAGACATCGTTGCGAACATAGGAAACAGATAAGAAAAGATGAACTTAAATGTATCATATATGTGAATATATAATGTGTAAAAGAAGGGATAAAGAACTCAGCATAAAGAAATGTTCTCATTGAGGATTGTCAGCAGATTCAGAGAGAGAGAGAGAGAGAGAGAGAGAGAGAGAGAGAGAGAGAGAGAGAGAGAGAGAGAGAGAGACTATACAGGTGGAGGGTAATCAGAGAGACTGATAACAGATTAAAACAGAGTAAGACTGAGTGGGAGCAAGACGCTTCAGTTTAACTTGACTTTCGTTTCTCCGACTTAACTTCTCTTGCAGAGGACAGAACCAGACTGCAGTGGATGAAATATTTTTTGACAGGTCCTGCAGCCGGACATTTCTCAACTTGAATGATACATATGCTAGTATAAATATATATTATTTATATTAATTTTAACAATGAGGGTTTCAGTTGGAGAAGGCGAACTGGCGATCAAAGGGTAAGGTGGGAAGACTATATACATATCTGCCTTTCGAGACAGGGAAGGAAATAAAAATTTAAAAAAAAGGGGCCTGACAAAGACTCCACCTCACTTACTTTGGCTGCCTGAACGCCTTCCGAGGTAAAAGGATCTCTGGCATGTAAAGGTGGCCTTTTGGGACCAAAGGGGAAACTGAAGTTGCTGGGGCATCATGGGGCTACCCACCAAGGTAGTTAAGGTTGGTCGTGGTGAACTCTTATGGAAAGATTTCCAACCTTAACGAACTCGGCGGGTGGCGCCACCATGGCCCAGCCCGTTCAGCCTGTCTCTCTCATATTTTCAAGGGTCTTTGCTGGAACGAGAAACCGCGAAGACTCTACATAGTTGTGGCCTGATTATAATGGAGGTGACCTTCCGTCACCACTGTCAAAATCTGTTTAGGAATTACAAACAGGCCACTACTAAGTAGAGCTCGGAAGAGCGTTTCCCTTCGGGCAAAGCGTCGGCCGCACTTTGATCACCTTGTTTCAATGAACCACCTCCTATGTATTACACAGTCATAATAGGGAGAGCAACTGCAGCAACTGTTGCTGCTGGAGCGACAGTTGCATTTGTTGCTGCTGCTATCAAATGAGATCATGTCGAGATTAGGACCGGCTAGCCTCCCTTCATCACCTTCCAGTAAAGCTCATTTTCCCCATCTGCTGATCTGGACTGAGAGCCTTACTGGAACTTAATTTCCGAGGCTACCTAAAGGCGTAATCCCGGCACCATCGTCAAAATTATCAAACTTGCTGGGAAGCCACTTATATATGTATTCTATATATATATATATGGAAGATGAGACGAAGACTGGAATAAGGGTACTAAGACTGAAAGGAGAGGCATATCTTCTCAGAGAGAGAGAGAGAGAGAGAGAGAGAGAGAGAGAGAGAGAGAAAATGGGGGGACGAAGGGGGAAGGGGGGAGGGGGGGGGGAATATAAGCGGCATCATGGCCTCGGACAAACACAGAAACGTTCATGCCTGTACGCCATTCCAGCATATACCATTATGATACCATTTGGCTTATGTATGTATATAATATATATAAATATATATCTATATGTATATTCATTGTCACCGTCAATATCTGACGAAAGGTCGAAACGCTTGGCCTTGCGGTGAGGGGAAGAGAAAGTCTTTTTTGAAGGTGTGTGCTCTGTGAAGGTGTATGTATGTATGTATGTATATAAAAAAAAAATAATTACTGAATCTCATAAAATTGTCTAAATTGAAAAAAAAAAAAAAAACTTTGGGTTTGTGAATCTGGGGAGTGTGTGTGAGGGTATATATATATATATATATATATATATATATATATATATATATATATATATATATATATATATATATATATATATATAAATATAAAATATATATAATATATATATATATATATATATATATATATATATATATATATATATATTGTGTACAAAGAGAAAGGAAGGGTGTATGGGTGTTAATACACATGACAGCATAATTCCCTTGAATCATCTAAACTTCATCTTTCTCTGTTTTTGCAACAGCAGTAATCCCAGTTAATTTTTTTAGGGGGGCATAAATTTCCCAATAAAACGTACCTGTATCTATAATGATATTTAAAATGAACAACAATGAACCAATTACTTCAACGTTCGTCTATATGCAGATGCTATTCACTTTTACGTCATGCTGTCATGTCAAAGGCATCTGGTGGTCGTGACGTAACATTATAATGATACTTACAATTTTGTTAATTAAATGCGTGTGTGCAAGTGTATGTTGTTTTTATTGTTGTCATGTACTTATTGATTGATCTACGTTCTACTAAAACGTCAGAAGGAAATCGGCGTCATTGAACGTTTTATGTCAGACTTTCCATTCACTGGATTTTAAACGTGAGAGAAATTAACTGATCTCTTGTCTCCTTCCGCCAGAATTCCCATTTGGTCCTGTATCAAAGACCTTCTCATATAATCACTTGAGTCCTTCCGACAGGTCTTTGTCCTACAGTATGTACTACATACAGTGTTCCAGTACCTACTTTCTCTTTCTGACTCTCAGCTTCAAAAATAAAAAAAGTTTAATCTCAATACAACTAATCTCTCTAGACCTTAAAGCTAAAGACCAGATTTGACACTCACTCATCACTAAGTCTCTTCTTTCTGGAAATAATTTTGAAAGTAACTTGACTCAAGAAACCAGGTTAAAAGATATTAAAAACTTGTTCCCTTTTTAGGACGATGGTAGTTTTCCTATCATCCCTCATCCTTAAGTATACACTAGTAAATTCCGTAAACTTTGGGATACGTCAGTTCTCATCAATTACTTTCTAGTGTCGCGACAGTAATTGCCATCTGCTCAACCTCAGAGCCCAAACTAATAATCAGTGAAAGCTTTTCCCCTTGGTCCTAAAAAAAAAAAAAACACACACACACACAAAAAAACCCTTGTTTCACCCTAATGATGGACTTGGTGAACGTAGCTTGTTACCAAAATGGCCTGATCTATCCTTTTTCTTTTCGTTTTATGCATGTATGCCCCCCCCCCCTGTAAGTTCGTTTATCCGCCATGTATGCTTAGACCCCATCCCTTTATCTCCTGGACTGGTGTATGGAATTAGGTCTTTGTTTGAATGACGTAGGTGTCAATAAAAAAAAAAAAAGTGGTCCTTATCCTTTAGGTCACAAATACTTCTTCTAACAATTCCAATCACAAAAATATCAGAGCTATTCATCTTGCCTTTGCATAACAGCTATTCTTAACCTTCTATGCACTAAAGCTGTAAATGAACTGTTAACTACTTCGGAATGCTACAGACTTTAAACTTGATCAGAACCAAGTCCCTTCTTGTTCTGTCACAGGTTTCTAGCGTTTGTGCATGTGTTTCTCAGGGCCCAAGAGTACCATTTCAGGCACAACTCAAAAATGTACTTTTCACTTCAACTTCCTCAAAAACCTTGATATGTGAGACTTGTGAATACAGGAGTGATCTTCCAAGTAGATTGCGTGATTTTACCAGCCATTTACAATAATTTACGTGGTAGTCTTGATGCAAAGTTTGTTAGCAATTACGCCACCACTGAGTCCCTTCTTCATATCAGGATGGTAATCCTAGTCATCTCCCTGCTAGGCTCTTCATCGTCATAATACCTGGTTTTATCAATTAAGGTTTTATCGGTAATCAAGCACTGGCAAACCTACTGCACCAAGATTATCAAAGTTAGTTTTCTACACTGAAATTTCCCTAGTGACTGAAGAAGAGTGTAATCCAGTTTCATGTTCAAAAGTTACTGATTAAAAAATAAGGCATTTTTAAAAATAGAACGGATTCAAACTATACGTAAAGGTATGGATTAAACAGTATCTCTTATGTACAATATGTCCTAACTACACCAGAACCCTGCTATACTTGAGACAATGAATTAATCGTGTACATTTAAATGCATGTGTATATGAATATATATATACATATATATATACATGTGTGTGTGTATTATATATAGATATATATATATACATTTATATATATATATATATATATATATATATATATATATATATATATATATATATATATATATATATATATATAAATATATATATATATATATATATATATATATACATGTGTATATATATATATATATACATATATATATGTGTATATATGTATATATATGTATATATATATATATATGTATATATATATATATATATATATATATATGTATATATATATACATATATACATATTCTATAACAGTATATGAACGAGTGTGTGAGTGTGGGTGTGAGGAATATATGTAAATATGTAACGATACGCACGAATGAATAAAAATGTATAAACTTGAATAAAAATGTATAAACTTGTAACAAAGACACGAGACAGGTCGAAGAAGGCCAAAAGTTCTACACACCTCACGACACAGACTTGACGGCGCAAGAAATATACACAATAACGAGAGAGCAAAGTGTAACTCTTGATACTCTGATGATGGGAAGCACTGAATACTCTACCTAACAAGGGTATCGCATCGGATACTTGAGGTAATTTTTCAGCTACGACGGTCATGAAAACCGTCAATGAAAGCAGGATAGTGATTTCTGAAAGAAAAGCGAAAAAAAGGATACTCCTTGATTTTTAAGTTGAGGAAAAAAATGTTTATTTAGTTAGTTAGGGGGGAAAAAAATCATGTCTAATAAAGGGGTTACTTACAACATTTAATGCATGGTTTTTTTTTTTTTTTTTTTAGAACTACCGCTGTAGACAGCAGTAATCCCAGTACGTATATTAAGTGGTAACCATATATTGGATGAGTTTTTAAAAAACAAAAAAAAAGAGGAGACAGTACTGTGCTTAAAAATAAGGTACCTAAGTTATAAAAAAAATTGTTAATATATTATTAATGCTGAATAAGACTTACAAATATCAGAAACAATACTTAAAGGTCTAAAGTGCACTGTGATTTATAATGATATTCTCCAAGTATCACACACTCCCAAAGTTGCGGAGTTCGTTCAATAATTATATATATATATATATAGATATCGTTCTCTTCACACAAAAAAAGTACATCCATGTCCCATGTCGGGATCTTTCCAAACTGTTTAAGTCGTGTGGCACTTTCCAGTATGGAGGTTTTTTTTTTTGAAACACTGAAAAAAATAAAAAAATTGGAAGAGTGCATTTGTCTGTCGTTTTTGGGACCAGGTAGACAAAATTAAAAAAAAAAAATCAGCCTCGTTGAGATCTGGTGACTTGAAGCGTTATTCAAGATTGTCAAGAAATGATACAGCATTTAAAAGACCATCGTACCATGAATAGGTCGTGTGAATACTCAGTATTAATTAGTTGCACTATGACTTCCATGATCATAATTAACCTTGAGCGATGCAGAATAACCATCCTCTCAAAACAACAGCAAGGCAACAATATAAGATTATACAATCCCCAGTGGGGATTCGAGGCATATTCCCTCCCTCTCTCTTGAATGAATTCACTTACGTTCTCGTACTCGAACCAGACACGTATTCTGCACCCAAGTTACCACACACAACTTGGATTCACAGCGTCTGACCTTCGCCATTTTACCCAGAGTTCTTAAGCAACACCTTATCCTGCCTTAGCAATTACTTTAAAGTAAGACCGAAGTCATCATGATGGCTAATCCTTAGCAAAACATCTCTGACTCAAAATGAGCGGATACAGAAACAGACATTTTGAACTCAAAACGTTCTCTCAGTGAACACTTCTGCAGGAGAATGACTTCATTTTTTGTATGCATTTCTCTTGTTGATCAATTGACGTAGCTCGTTTAAGCCACATGACATTCAAGCCAATCTGGACTACTCTAGCTCGTTTTGGCTTCAGCTTGACCAAGAAGAGAAGAAGATGACTGTGCAAACTCTTTGGGCAAAACAGGAAAATGGGTGTCAAGAAATCGGACATAAAGTGCAGTGGTTACCCTCATCACTCCAACCTAATTAAGATTACAGAAGTTATAGCACCTGCGTTTCTTTATCCTGAATCGTAACCGTGGTGCTTTTCGCACTGCAAGAAAAGGGACAATCATTTGGTAAGAATCGGGTAGAGTGACAATGATAGGCGTTGGAGGTCATGACTATTCGAGTTAAAAACACACAAAATTGGATTGCATCGCCTGAATTTGATGTTTAAAAGAGAAACAGAATTTTTGGAAAAATACTCCTTCATATATTAATTTCAAGCAATATGCAACTTTTACGGAGAAAAAAAAAAAAAATCTCATCTCTGTTGAATACAAACACTTTTTTACGCTCTTTACCGAAAGATCAAGACATTCCAACACTTGCACAAATGCGCAGCATTTAATATACTAATAAACATTTATGGAAAATATGAAATTTATTTTGAAAATAAAAAAATCAATTTTTAAGTCAAGAATCAATTTCAAAAATCGCCAAAAAAATTGGAAAATGAATGTAACAAATATAAAGTTTAAAAAAAATATTTCAATTTGATTACACTATTTTTGGGAGTTTTGCCCTCTTTTTATATGAATGACTTTAGTTTAACGTTTACGGATGTATTTTTTATGAATTACTCCTTATTTAGCATTATTATGCACATACAAACCTCTACTAATGAGCCAAATTCTAACACCTCCCTTATCTAATGTTCCAGACTACCTTTTGATTTTCATATATACTCTCCACACAAGCTGATTTCACTTTATGAGCAATGCATACTAAACAAGAAAGCAGCGACTATTATCATAATAACTTCAAACTGCGCAGAAGCCTCGCCTACATAAAGCTAAAATAATACTTTCAAACTACGTAGCAGCCTCGCCTACATGAAGCTAAACCTCTTTAGATATGCACCATCTACGTCGACATATCACGAACGTGCGCACTTCCTGGATTTGGGATTTACCACCCTTCCCTGTAACCTTTCGGATAATTAATTAATCATTTTCATACTTGTTCTGTTCTCTCTCCTTCCTAAAACATCAGAATTATACACACTTTCACGCTGAGCTTTCTCTCTCTATCTGTCTCTCTATAGCAAACTACCAGTTCTGTGCAATTCTGGTAACACGTTATTACTTTTAAATCTCACCCCTCCGGTTCCCTGTAAATAAAATGACAAGCAGTTAAAAGCTGTTAATTTCAGAACTTCAGTTCGATTCCCCTTTATGTACATTGCAGAAGTACATTCCATAATGCAGCCTGTCAGTTACTCTCAACTATATTCCGGTTTCCTGAAACAATTCCCTGTTTCTCATTTTGTGATTCACTGCCTCGTCTTATAACCGTGCTCAACATTTACTCCCATCTACCTATTTAGATTTACAATGCTTCAGTCGCCGCTGTCTGTAAATACCCAAAATGCTTTCAGTTTCAAATCATTCGGGCAACTAATTCTTCTCAATTTTATTCCCGGCATTTTCTCACATCCTCCTCCTCCTAGGAACCCTTTTTTCAAATTTTCAAACATTCCATCTCTTACCAACACTTTATATCGTCCAAATTCATCCAACGCTTTATATCATCCAAATTCATGCACCACTTTATTATATCGTCCAAATTCATCCATCACTTTATATCATCCACATTCATCCATCACTTTATATCATCCACATTCATCCATCACTTTATATCATCCACATTCATCCATCACTTTGTCAACCATATTCATCCATCACTTTGTCAACCATATTCATCCATCACTTTATGTCAACCACATTCATCCATCAGTTTATATCATCCAAACTCATCCAACACTTTACATCAACCACATTCATCCATCATTTTATATCATCCAAATTCATCCAACACTTTATATCACCCAAATTCATCCATCACTTTATAGCATCCAAATTCATCCATCACTTTATATCAACCACATTCATCCATCACTTTATATCATCCAAATTCATCCATCACTTTATATCATCCAAATTAATTCAGCACTTTATATCACCCAGATTCATCCAACACTTTTTATCATCCAAATTCACCCATCACTTTATAGCATCCAAATTCATCCAACACTTTATATCATCCAAATTCATCCATCACTTTATAGCATCCAACTTTATATCGTCCAAATTCATCCATCACTTGATATCATCCAAATTCATCAATTCATCCACTTTAAATCACATTCTCTCATCCAGACAGAACCAAGCACCCGATATCATACTGTGGTTACATTTCGTCACGCTTCCAACGCTAAGCATTTTATAAAATTCACGAATAATATTTTCATTTAATAATGGTCGACTTCAAAGAATGCTGGACATGTTTATTAGAAATGAACAGACGATATATGCAAGTTACTCAATCGCAGTGCAAAATAATTTTGAAGAGAAGCCTCTTTGGAGGTCTTATGTGCCAATCATACAAAACAGCAACATGGTTACCTTTCAGGGCAGAGATCTCCAACAGGAAAAAATAAAGTCACCATTGAAACGACTTAGAGGGTGTCTTTTCAATAAGAGCACACGAGGATGTGGATAAATTAAAAAAAAGAAGATTAAAGTGGTGGCCGCTAAGTCGTCTATGAGGCTAATCGTGGTCAGGGACTTGTGATGATAAAAAAACACTAATGGTAAGAGAAAATAAAGGACTAAAAATTCATAACTCTAGATTCCAACTGTGATTTTGACTCTAGAAGACGTAGTGGCAGTATCGTGTTAGTAGCTTCTAATGACAAAAATAACTCATTGCGTATTGCTACAGTGACGAAACGGAATAAATAAGTAAATAAATAAAAAAAAATAACAACTGGATAAGTAGACAAGTGAAGTGTGTGAGTGCAACTGTGGTTTTCAGATTGGAAAAAAAAATCAAAAAGAGAAATCAGCTGACTCGTAAGTTACAACGTCGAAATCTCTTGGACATAATAAAGCTACTGGCTACTCAAGATATATATAATATATATATCTCTAGATTTCTTTCTCTTTTTTTGAGCTACATACATATGAGGGGCACAGCATCGGATGTCTCTGGTATATTTTCTGTCACAATGTTTAGGAAAACTGTAAGCGAGAGGAGGATTGTGACACCTGAAAAGTAAAAATTGGGTCATGTCAATTGCTTGTAGGTCAAAGGTCACCACACCACTCACTTGACTAGTTAATATGTTTTTTTTATCTATCTCTGGGGCCTGTAACAGTTAGGTGACAAACATTCCAGAGCTCGGTGTTAGGATGGCTGTTTCATGATCGAAGACTCTTTACAAGGGTCATTACAGCTTATTATCATATAACCATCCTTGACAACAAGCGATTAAATAAACCACAAGTCACTATTCCGGAGGTTCCTTCAACTCCGAGTGATGAGAGTGGATTGACTACTTAAAAAAAAAAAATAAATAAATAAAAGGCAAGTTTGTGCTCTTTCATCTAAGGGACATGGACGCGGTTGGAAATCCAGAACTATAATTGAGTAACTGTATTAAATAATATGTACTCAGCCAGACTTTTCTTGAGCGTCTGAAGCTTTTATGTACTACAAGGACATTGAAGAGTAGCCTTCTATAGCATCCAGATCTCACAGAAAAATCCTACTTGATCCTTATATTCTACTAGACCACGTTATGTATGAAAATTTGGGGAGGAGGAGGAGGAGGAGGAGGGGAAGGGGAAGTGGAATGGGAGGGGGAAGGGGAGGAGGGGAGGAAGGGGAGGAGGAGACGAAGAAAGGGGGGGAGGGGAGAGGGAAGGAGAGAGGGAAGAGAAAGGAGGAAGAAGAGGGGGAGAAAGAGAAGAGGGGGAAGGGAGAGGGGGAAGAGAGGGAAGGAGGACGGGGAGGAAGAGGGGAAGAAGGAGGAGGAAGAGAGGGAAGGAGGAGGGGAGGAAGAGAGGGAAGAAGGAGGGGAGGAAGAGAGGGAAGGAGGAGGGGAGGTCAGGGGAGGGGGAAGAGAGGGGAGGAGAGGGGGGAAGGGGAGGGGGAGGAAGAGAGGAAGGAGAGGGGTCAGGGGAGGAAGAGAGGGGAAGGAGAGGGCAGGGGGAGGGGAGGGGGAAGAGAGGGCAAGGAGGGGGGGAGGGGAAGAGAGGGAAGGAGAGGGGAGGGAGAGAGGGAGGAAGGGGGGAGGAAGGGGAGGGGAGAGGGGAAGGGGGGAGGAGGAGGAGGAGAGAGGGAAGGGGAGGGGAGGAAGAGAGGGAGGGGGGGGGGAAGAGGGGAGAGGGGAGGGGGAAAGGAGGGGAGGTCAAGGGGAGGAGGAGGAAGAGGGGGGAGGGAGGGAAGGATGAGGGAAGGTCAGGAAGTGGGTGGAGGTGGAATGGGGAGGGAAGGGATGGTGGAAAGGTAGGGGATGGTTGAAGGGGAGGGGAAAGGCAGGGGGTAGGGGAGGGGAAAGGCAGGGGTAGGGGAGGGGAAAGGAAGGGAGGTGGTGGAAGGAGAGGGGGAGAAAGGAACGGGAGGGGGAAGAGGGGAAGGGGGGAGGAAGAGGGGAAGGAGAGGGAGGAAGGGGAAGGAAGAGAGGGAAGGGAGGGGAGGAAGAGAGGGAAGGTCAAGGGAGGGAGGAGGAAGAGGGGGAAGGGGAGGGGAGGAAGAGAGGGAAGGAGGAGGAGGTGGAATGGGGAAGGGGATGGGATGGGAAGGAAAGGTCAGGGGAGGATGAGGAAGAGGAAGGGGGGAAAGGGGGAGGGGTAGGGAGAGGGAAAAGGAAGGAGGAGGTGATAGGGGAGGGGAGGAGGAAGAGGGGGGAGGGGGGGGGGAAGAAGGTGGAAGGGGAGGGGAGGGATGAGGAAAGGTAGGGGGTGGTTGAAGGGGGAGGGAGGAGGGGAAGGGAGGAGGGGAGGCCAGGGGAGAGGGAAAGGAAAGGTAGGGGATGGTTGAAGGGAAGGGGAGGGAAAAAGAAGGGGAGAGGGGAGGTCAGGGAAAGGAAAGGGAAGTGGAAGGGGAGGAGGGGGAAGAAATGGGGGAATGAGAGGGGAGGAAGAGGAGGAAGACGAAGTCAACGGGCTGCACCAGCCCCGTTTAACTTCCGGTGTGCAAACAAACAAACGTTTCAGTTTTGGCATTATAAAAAGATACAATATCTGACACACTGGTCTTAAATCACCCATTAATTCATTTGTTATTAACAGATCATTTTAACGTACGACGCATACACAGATGGTTAACCTTCCTAAAATCAAGAAAAAGGGAAAAGGAAAAAAGAAGATAAAGGGAAAGATTAAAACCCTTACTATTATAACCATACTCAGTACCCTTATATATATATTTACACATATGTATGTATACAATAAAAAAAAAGGAAATTAAACCTAATATATTCTGTAATATTAAAAGATAACTCTTTAACATAACCTACCATTTCCTTCGCTTACTTGTAAAAAGATTTTAAAATACATATAGATCAAAATACATATATACCAAAGTTTGTCAAAACTCGAGTGATTCACCAGTTCTCGTCATCACCGAAGAAGAAGAGTGATTGAAACGAGGGTTGGCAATTATAATAAAGAATTAAAACGCATCGTTGAAAATTTTCAAAAAAAAATGACACTTCAATAAAGGCAAAAAAAAAAAAAAAAAAAAAAAAAAATATACAAACAAAAAGGGCACAAGTATACATGCTAGAGGTGACCCCTTTCGGTTCCTCTTGAAACCCCCTTACGGTTCACCTAAAATTTCTTTCCTACTTAAAATATGATTCGGTTAATTTGGGCGTTCTTTAAAATGACCCTCAGGTGAGGGTCATACTACTACATCCTTCAAAAGAATTGATTTTATTTTGGTTATTTACACTGAATTATTTCTGCGCTTATCTGAACATGGAATTATGACAAAATTAACTTTATTCTCCTTTCTGTGCCTATCTAGATATTTTCTTATCTAAAACAGCTATATATATGGGCAACGTAGTTCATTCAGTTATTCAAAAGGGAACTACTTTGTAAAAACTTTAAAAACATTTGAGCAAACAATATGGGATTCGTTTATGAGCAGGTAAACAAATAAAAAAAAAAATCCTGAATGCAGTGCGCAACAAAAACCAAATTAAATCTTCCAAAGCTCCGTTAAATATATGAAATGATAAATCTTGGGAGAATATAGGAAAGGTAAAATCAACCAAACATGGCGAGAATTAAATCATGAACGAAATAACGAGAAAAAAATACTACAACGAAATAACGGGAAAAAAAATACTACAACGAAAATAACGGGAAAAAATACTACAACCGGGGAAAGTCGATATAAGAACAACTTTAAAAACTAATTCAAATTAGGATAGAATCGCAAATATAAAAAAGCATTAAAATGAACGAGAGAAAAAAACGTGATACTGAAACATGATGAGAGGTGAAACGCTCACACCAAAAATAACTGAAAACATTTCCGTAACTGTTGAAATAAACGAGACGGACTAAAAAAAATAAAAAAAAATACTTTCCACGCAGCTTGACAAAGTATTTTCAAATGGTTTTAAATTCTAGGGATTTATCCCCCCCCCCAACAACTTTCGAGAGTCTTCCGCGACCAAAAAGCCACTGCTGGTACGACAAATGGGTCTATTTTTCTAGATAATTACTTTCGAACGGAGACAAAGTACTGGGGTTATTTTTGTAAAAGAGCCTGGGGTTTTTAGATGTGAAATTGGATGGTTTCATTTCTCTAATAGTAAAAATACAATGACTAAATTACAGGGACCACACGCCAATTCCTCTACACACACATTTACAAAGATGAAGAATAAAGCTTTTCACTTTCCATTAAAATATTGTTGAATGTTATTTACATTTTAACTAGATGTTGAATTCATGTTCCATTTCAAGTTTCTAAAACTGCAACTGGAAACCTCTGAGAATGTTAATGTTAATTGTTCTTCCAGATCGATTAATTTCATGTTCAAAGTAAGCTGAAATTAGTATCAAAACTGCTACTATTTTAAGGAAGAATTTAAGACTTGTTTTTATAGAAGGAACGAGAAAAGCAGCGGGTAGGAGAAGAATACGTTCCCAAGTAAGCACACCTGTTGAAACAAAGTTAGAAGAAAGTTGATACTAGCAACGATTAGTGAAGTGTCTTCAAAGCGAAAAAAAAAATAATAATGATAATTTCGTTACCTTACGGAGAGAAAGTTTAAAGAGAAATAAAAACTATGAATCCATTAAACCCCAAAGTTTTTCAGAAATAAGATAATTTTGTTCCAACACTGTATCTGTCAGTTTGAAGTAATGATCAGAAAGGAACAAAACACTGGAACTCAAATTCTGATCATATACCCTTCTGTACATTCTTTGAAAACAAAAGTCAGCTATCTCTCGAAGGCATCAAAATATAGTAAAAAAAAGGAGAAAGACTAAACTTAAAACCTTCCCAAACCGAAAAAAGTAAACTTCAGACTTCATATTTAAGGAGCCTGGTGAGTCTCCAATGATAAATATTCTCAATGACAAGTTTAAGTAAGACCTGTTTACGATTTCATCTTAACCACTTACCAAGAGCAGTTCGTTATTATTTTGCAGCGGCGAGTTTAAAGAAATCTTCAGAGCAATAAAAGGGCTTAATTACAGGGAGGATATTGTTATTTACCTCTATTGAAATTAGGACCTTAAAGTTACACAACTCTTCCATATTAAGAGAGACAAGAGAAGCTATAATAATTAGACATCGTTTATTAATCATCACTGATAATTTTAAAGAGTGAAAAGTTCCGAGTGAAATTAACAGAGTTCCATTACATTTATTGATTCTAGCAACTTTTATGAATCTACTTGTGGCTTAATGACCTCATTATAAGAAGTGATGAAGAAATAAAAAAAAGACGTAATTAGAACATCATAAATGTAATACAAATATAACCATAACATTCTGAAGGAGGCATTAAATGTGACACCTCTAAAAATGAGGGGGACAATTAAGATGGAAAGAAAATATTACAGGTGGTGGAGGTGGAGGAGGAGGAGGAGGAGGAGGAGGAGGAGGAGGAGGATGTGGGGTAGGAGGAGGAGGAGGAGGTGGGGGTAGTGGACATGGGTTCGGATCGGGTGTAAAAAAAAAAAAAAAAAAGTCATAAACATACGTCGGAAACTTATCTCGCACACATCACAAATAGGTTGAAAACAGGTCAACGACCCCAGGTGGAGAACGAATCCTTGGCAAATGATGGAGAATCGTTTGAAGCACTGGTTAGGACCATGAATAATTCGTCGACTTGTTTTTAACCTGTTCGTGACTTGTGTGGGAAAAATAGCCGACGTGTGTTTATGGCTTTGGGTATGGGTGTGCCCTTAAGGGGCACCAGCAGGTGAGAATGAGTTGGCAACATGCCAATCACACAAAGTCACGAGACATGGTCAGGTCAGGAGACTAAGGAGATGAGGGATAAGGATAAAGGAGACTTGAGAGAGAGAGAGAGAGAGAGAGAGAGAGAGAGAGAGAGAGAGAGAGAGAGAGAGTACAAAAACAGGAGGATACACTACAGTGAAAGGAAAAGAAGAAAAACTAAGAAACGAGATTGAAAAACTTGAAAAATTACATTTCAAGAGAGAGAGAGAGAGAGAGAGAGAGAGAGAGAGAGAGAGAGAGAGAGAGAGAGAGAGAGAGAGTACAAACACTACAGTGAAAGGAAAAGAAGAAAAACTAAGAAACCAGTTTGAAAAACATGAAAAATTACATTTCAAGAGAGAGAGAGAGAGAGAGAGAGAGAGAGAGAGAGAGAGAGAGAGAGAGAGAGAGAGAGAGTACAAAAACAGGAGAGGATAAACTGAAAATTATTACAGTGAAAGGAAAAGAAGAAAAAGAAACGAGATTGAAAAACTTGAAAAATTACATTTCAAGAGAGAGAGAGAGAAAGAGAGAGAGAGAGAGAGAGAGAGAGAGAGAGAGAGAGAGAGAGAGAGAGAGAGAGAAAGGAGGATATACTAGAATGAAAGGAAAAGAAGAAAAACTAAGAAACGAGTTTGAAAAACATGAAAAATTACATTTCAAGAGAGAGAGAGAGAGAGAGAGAGAGAGAGAGAGAGAGAGAGAGAGAGAGAGAGGATATACTAAAATGAAAGGAAAAGAAGAAAAACTAAGAAACGAGTCTGAGTGAAAAACATGAAAAAATACATTTCAATAGATGGAGCCACCAGGACCTCTCTCATTTTCTCCACAGGAAAAAAAAAAAAACTTTCAGGATAAGGTGTCAGGGTCATAATTCAGGACGAGGACGGGCGGTGGTGGTGGTGGTGAGGTGCCGAATCTCAAAGAAGGTAAAAAAAAAAAAATGTGGAGACACATTAACTGAGGTGACCTTACCTAAAGTGAGCTTCTCTCCCGAATCAGGGGGGAGGGTAAAACCGAGCAGAGCCATGGAGGAGATCAGGACACAAGGCATGATCAGGTTGCTGAAGTAGTACAGAGTCCTTCGGCGGATGTGGATCTGAAAGGTAACGTCGACGTAGATCTCCGGACAGCAGCTGTAGGACAGCGTGTTGCGCTTCGCCGGAACAGCTGCAAAGGGAGGAGGAGTTGACTCCGGGACGCGGCTTTTTAATTGGGCTGTTCAGATCGACAGCGATGATCCTTGATCTTTTATTCATTCCTTGGAGGACCAAGATATCAAATCACGAAAAGCAAACGAAAGATTATAAATACTCTCCCTGGATAAGAAAAATACTTCTTCAAGCCTTGCAATAATTGGTTTCGTTAAGATACTAATTGACCAGGCGTCGAAAAAATAAAAAAATATAAATTAAAATTGCAAAATAAATGAAGTCTCTTTCTCAAATTTACTCCAGTGGCTAAAAGTAAACTATAAAATATAGCCGACGCAGGACTGATACTTGATCATTAACCCTGCTAAAAAGTACCAGAGTAATGTAAAATACTTTGCAAACTCTACAACAAGCTACAAAACTAGAAATTCTGTACACAAAGCCTTCAAAAACTTAATAAAAACAAAATATCGGTCGATAATCGACGTACTATAAATACAAAGCCGAATTTTAGAAGCCGGACACAAACGGAAATAGTCGATCTAGGAAACTTATAATTACACAAAAATATATTAAATTAAACTGCCAAACTAAATTTTCATTCGTTAAAGGGCAGTAACCTCATTAACTTCTATATTCTGGGTCATATATCATAGTTATAAATAATAAAATGAGAATATGCACTATGACTCAACGATGATCAAACAGGAATGTGAAATCAATAAATGACCACAAAAATCAATCACAGATTTAAAAAAATGTTATATGCATACAAACACGATAAACCCATTCTTAGAATATTCTGCACAGTTGACCATAAAGCAAGTACCATGGATACAGTTCTGTCTGGTTCCACATTACATGCAAGAAACCCCGTGTCTCCTAGAAGCATCTTATTGCTATGCAAATTGTGCACATCACTCATAAGGAACGCCCATAATGTCGCCTTTTCGCTAAGATCCATAAAATTGAATGGCTATTTGCCATAAAAGCAAGACATGGAGTAGATAAACCTCATTTTAATAAATAGTTCAAGAGAGAATCCCAATAATTTTCTGATGTCAAGTCATACTCATAAGTATTGACATGAAACTGAAGGCTGCTATTTAAATATATAAATTACATTTTTTTACATATAAAAAGAATATCCCAAGGCAAAATACATGTAGTTTAAGGAATTATCAATATAGTTTGCATCATTATATAAGTTAGCTGAAAAAACTTCCAATCTTGTCTTATGATCAAGCCGCATATAACAAAATGCAAGGGCAACCTTAGATGAAGAAGTTAGGCCTTGAATGCTTCATAATATGCAGCAACGGAATCACTATAGCATGGTTGTCAACAACGAGAGTATACAAAACTACATCTACACAAAAGAGCATATTTCTTCCAAACCAGGCAACTTCCTCTTTGTTAAGTCCAATCTTGACTTTCGACTTTCAGGCCAACTCCTGTGCTGTGAAAAGTGTTCGTAACTGATGTAGTTCCCTGGTTCCAGTTATGGTTATTTTTCGGAAGACTCAGCCACCTCCCACCTTATCAATTATATTTTTCTTGGGTAAAACACATCAAAACAAAAAATTTCTTCTCAATACATAACCTGCGCAAATGCTTCAAACCAGAGAAACAAATTAATCAAATTACGACTTATAAGGTAAGACAATACGGCCCCCACCCCGCGCCATAGCTAATACGGCAAAATTGTAACCAGTAAACACCCCTAGGTTAGGTTAGGTTAGGTTAGGTTGGTATTTTTAGGTTCTTTTAGTGCCTTATCATTTCCTAACCATTTTTCCACGAAAAATCCAAAATGGTTTTCCATGCAAAAACGGCTGGCTGGAGCCTTCCGAAAAATTACCCCAATGGTTCTGAGTATTAATGGGAGACTGACAAAACTGTGAAGATTATGTAGACTTAGTTACTGAGGAATTAGTTGTTACTGAGGAATTAGTTAAGATTTTTGTATATTTAAAAAAATACAACAAATATTCAACCGGCATGAGACATTTAGACAACTGAAAATCTTTATCAATTATGACATACAAGACTGTTTCACTGACACAACATTTCATCACGGCCGATTTCTGTCATGAGTGGCTTAATCAGTGGATTTATGAGTCAAGTTTCACGAAGATCTTTCACCATTTGTTGACATATCACTTATACAAAACCACACACACACACACAAACACGCACTCCTACCTTCACACCTGATTAAACACATGCCAATCTTGGCTTGGCAGAGGTAACGAAGCATTGTTGCTATTAAAATATCAAAATACAGTCCTTTGATAAATATTCTACTAAATATTAACTAATACAGACTTTTGATAAATATTCTACTAAATATTAACCACTATAGTCTTTTGATAAATATTCTACTGAATATTAATAATATAATCTTTTGATAAATATTCAACTAAATATATATTGATACACCTATCAGGTAATCGAGTGAAGAATGGTAAGGCCGGAGGTGGTTACAGGCAAACAGGAACAAAAATGAGCCTGTTGCTAAACTATAATGGAGAAAATGAAGTAATTTTTTAGGCTGCTCCACGAGAGTCATTAAATCCGGGTCATTTATATTTTTCAAGCGTTTGACGTAAGTAAATAAGGCAACTAATGAGGTATCGAAACATTTATGGCATATTATTCACCAAGCACCATGGATTTTCGCCCTTGAAGCACCAGACAATTAACTGCTCGATACCGCTGCCTAGTTGCCTAAACTTACATATACAACATGTATGATTATACTTTGTTATGATATGGTATGCATATCTTCTCCTTCCTCCAATATTTCACTGAACACTTCACCCATCCACTCACCTACGCTGCTAAAGTTGTTTCCATTTCTTCATAAATCCAAGTTTCTCACGGTAAATCGATCCTACAATACACTTCTTCTCAGTAGCCTCATTTTTTAAATTTTCATTATAATCCACACTTGACTTCCGTAAACGAGTGTGGGCTCAACAATCCTCTCTTATATTCAAAGCTTGCATCCTATTTATTCCCAGTCACTTACATTCATTTGAGCTCATCTAACTGCCTATCTTAACTCTTCATGTGACGCCTCACTACTCATTTCACATGACATGTATCTACATGAATAAACTGCTTTCATCCTTTCATAATCATTCATCGATCCATCTTCTTGATTTTAATTTATGCCCATAATCTCCCACTGCTCACGTCTGCTCCAAACTTTCCCTTCTTTAAAAAAAAACTTTTAATCTCGTTTGACTAGTTCCCGTAATTTTCCCTTTAACTTTAAAACTCGTTTTAATAGTTTCTATAGTTTTTCCAAGTCAGTGTTGTGTCATCTGCCAACATCAGATATTCGACACTTCGTTCACAACTCAGTTACCCATAAAACAAGTAAAAAATGCGCCGAAGCTATATAGCACTCTCAGCCACGGCCCATGCAACTCTCAGTCGCCCGTGGTGACCTTGCGTTGTTGCGGTGCCAGAGGCACGATCATGGCTAACCTTAACCTTAAATAAAATGAAAACTACCGAGGCTATAGGGCTGCAACTTACTATGTCTGATGATTGAAGGGTGGATGATCAACATACCAATTTGCAGCCATCTTAATTTTACAATTAAAACCGTCATTTCATTAGCTTCTGAACATTGCCCAGTGCCCAATCTCTCTCTCAATGCTCATTATAACAGCTTCAACGCACCTGAACAGTTAAGCATCTACACAGCACCATTACTTCCGACTTAATGTAAAATTTAATCTCATTACCCTTGGCTACACAAACCCAATGATCATTTTTATCATGTAGTTATATGTAATAATTACATATGTATTAATATACATAATAACACACGACCGTTCAGGCCCCGTGAAAACATCTAGAATAATGACGACCTAATCCACGGCTAACATAAAAGTATTCCATGACAATTACGCGTCTCTCGGTAATTAACCTTAATAACCCATTCATTACCGGCTATTATACTCGACAATTATATCAATTTGTAACAGCAGGCAATTCCTGGAAAATTATGCAAACTTCCTCGCAAATTTCGGCCATGAGTCGAAAACTCTCCGCCTTATGTTGTTTCACGTATTTTCCATAAATCCTATTGGCTCTTTCCAGTACCTCTGTTTCTAGTGAAAAAATAGTCTCGTGAATGGAATATAGAGTTTAGGTCAAAGGGCAAGCGCTGGGACCTATGGGGTCATTCAGCGCTGGAGAGGAAAATGAGAGTAGGTAGGTTTGAAAGGTGTAACAGGAGGAAAACCTCAAAGCAGTTGCACTAGGAATCAATTGTTAGGAGAGGGTGGATAGCAAGATGGAAGAAAGATAATACGAATGGAGGTGCAGTAAAAGCAATGGAAGGGGTTGCAGCTAGGGGCCGAAGGGACGCTGCAAAGAACTTTTCGTAATGCCTACAGTGCACCGCATAAGGTGCACTGACGGCACTACCCGGTGCTCTCTTTGAATAAACGGAATATTTGTAGATTTTTTTTATTGTTCTGGAAGAAAAAAAAAAAGAGTTGAGAGACTGATTTCGGCATACATACAAATATGAAAATAGAAAAATATAAACAGAATACGAAATTAAAAATATAATTTGCAATAGGATGAACGATCCTACGGAAAAAAATATATGAACTCAGAAGTCAACGCGGAAAGAGGCAACATTAAAAGACAAACCGAATATGCACTCCCAGAAGGGAAAAAATATTAATCACTGAACAAGCTTGAAATTCAAGCTTCCAAAGAATGTTGGTTTCATCCTCTCACCGCAGACCCCACACTGCAGCAGTAACTGATCATGATACGGAGCCAGCGATTTTTTATCGGCCCGGGGGAGGCGCGAACTCGCGACATCTGAGCAGCATGCCACGACGACGCTAGCCACCATACCAGCGGACCAGTAAAACAAAATTTTGTGTTTTGCCAGAAGTGATGGTTGATTAAAAGATGGCTTCCTTTCACTGGTAATAAACTCCGGGAATGAAAGACAAAAAGCTCCGTTCATTTCCAGATCTAAATTTAATGATATTTCAAGGGACACTTCCATCTATGCTTTTCTGCAATGCCCTCATCAAAAGCCTTTAGTCTGACCATTATTTTTTTTTCTCCTCCCCTCAAACACTCATTATCCAAGAATCTCCCTGACCAATAATTCCTATTTCAACGACCGCCCATTTCAGCGTCTGCAAAAGTTCTGCATGTCTGCATGTGTCCACATTCTTCTCTAATTATTATTCCTGCATTGCGAGGAGCGTAACAATCTCTCTCTCTCTCTCTCTCTCTCTCTCTCTCTCTCTCTCTCTCTCTCTCTCTCTCTCTCTCGTTCTTCGTTGGTTCTCCACTGTGCATAATTATCCTCCTGCCCTTCTGTTACTCTTTTTCAAAATCTTTCCAAATGAAAGCTTTTTTCGAAATGGTGACCAAATGTAGGCATGGCTTCTGATAAATCTTCACAACCGAAAAGAATGCTTTCGGGGCTTAACACCATTAATGGGTGAAAGAGTGTCTTAGAAATTAAAAAGCATGACTCAATACCTTGCCCCTCTGAACTAGGTATATTTAGTTGTAAATATTCTACAAATATTTTGTTATAATGTATTTATTTCTATATTTTACTCTGCCAATATTTTGAATGTACAGTTTTAGTCCTAGCATAAAGTGTGTAAGGAAAAAAGGTAAAATTTGTATATACTCTCAACTAACTAAAATGGTATGGGACCAAAACTTATAATTAAAATTTTACAAGAACTCTAATGGATGTCATCAACAGGTTCAAATATGCGCGGGAGTCTTAGGGCGGCATATTCGAAAACTCGTTTGAGAAAAAATCTTTTAAATTGCTAAAACTTACATGAATTTGTGGATTCTGAGAATTAGAAAAGATTTCCATAATTAATCAAGTTCTTAATAGTTTTCCCTTTCCACAAAGCCTCGATACCAATCTTTATCATGTCCGCAAGGTGAATGAGCGGACTCCAGTTAATGGAACTAAAATACAACAACGCAAACAGGTACCATCTTCGCCACTCTGACGAGGAAAAGAGAGAGAGAGAGAGAGAGAGAGAGAGAGAGAGAGAGAGAGAGAGAGAGAGAGAGAGAGAGAGAGAGAGAGAGAGAGAGAGAGAGAGAGAGAGAGAGAGAGAAAAACTTCGTTCTCTGAATGACTTAGGTCAGCTTTTGTGAGGTTTTTATCAGCCGTTATCTATTTGCAGAAATTAATTCGCGGGGTGAAAGCCCACTAAAATCAAATTAAAATGGAAACTTTTATTTTGCTGAATGTTAAATTAAATCGGCAGACTTTTACCGATAAAATTTGAGCACTCTGACAATCAGTTAAACAGCCATTTAGTAAGTTTTATACACACTCATTATCAAATCACACACACACACATTTTATGGATGGAAATCAGTTATCGAAATAGTTTTATGATTTGCTGAATGTTTGTTTATGATTAGGAATAAGCAGACTTTTGTCGATAAAATTTAAAACATTCTGGCAATCCGTTAAACAGGACGTTTTAGCAAGTTTTATACAATGGCACAAACACCCTGTTTCTTTTTTTCACACACACACACACATATATATATATATATATATATATATATATATATATATATATATATATATATATATATACTATATATACATATAGCCTACATATGTATGTATGTATGTGAGTGTATAAGTAAAGAAATGACGGGAAAAGATAAATGCTGTCTGAAATGCGCTATCTTCGTAAATCAAAATAATTACCTAAGTATCATGCTAATAAATGAGTACAACATATACATTAAAAAAACAAGACTTCAAATATCATAATCGTATTGTGGGGGCATTTTAAAATAAATTGACCAGCAAAACTAGTAGTAAAAACTCTGGATAAGGAGCAGAAATTGGGAACGTATGACAGAATCTGCTTTGGAGGGAAACCAATATTTGAAGTACAGCACCACTGACTGGGAAGTTTAACCAAGCGTACCAAGATGTTTCAGAGGGAAGAAGAGTAATACGAGGACTAAGAATAAAGAAGAGTAGTAAGAGGAATGAGAAAAACCATGGAAAAATGTGAGTTATTCCATCACCGAGGCCCAAGGCGGCTGGAAAGGCTGACGAGATTATGCAAACTGCTCAGAGTAATCACGCTGAGCTTAGCTTACGTTCCAAAGAATAGGTGTTGGATTTAAAACGGCTGGCAAAGGCGTACCTAGCGTAAGAGAGAAACTGTTTGCGTAACAGTCGAGTAACTACTGTGGATGTTAACCACATTATGCAGAGCACAGTTTGATTCTCGACGGTGCCAAAGTTGCTTGAAGGGTACAATCAAGCAATCGTTTTCCTGACAAACTGACGAACGCAGAGACTACGGATGAGGCAAATGCGCAGTGAACAAATCTCTGATCTATCTGTGAACAAATCTCTGATCTATCTGTGAACAAATCTCTGATCTATCTCCCTCTCTTCATGTACGACTATACACAAAAGTAATTCGACTTGGACATATATTACCTCGTTATCTTCCTTAGGACTTTTATCTACAGCTTCGACGCCAATCTCACTTCAGGTACTGACCCTGACGCTGTTTTATAACAACAGTGTCTGACAAGGCCACTCCAGCGGGGCTTGTATTACCAATTCGAAAAAAGAAAACCGAAGGCCATTTTGTTTTGGGAAAGCTCTATTTACACGACAAAAATAAATTGAATCAATGAAACTAAAAATGAAGAGAAATCACCTAAAGTAACCTTTTTACGTTTTCAAGCAAGAACTATGACTGCACAGAACAGCATTCAAGTGACCACATCACACATCAGTAATTAACGTTATTAGAATCTTAAGATCTATGAACATGATTAAAGTCTTAGGATTTATGGTACGGAAAATAAGTTTGTTTATTTTGTCTCAATTTGATGGTCTGCTTAGATTTAAAATACCCTACCACAAACATGAAAACGCCTTTCCAAAGCGTCTGAGACCAGTTCTCACAATGCACAAGGCTCTGACTTGTAAAGAGACCTGTAAATAGTGTGTAGCATAAAAGCGATTACTGTAATGACATGAAGTAGTTGCAAAGTCTGAAGTCAACCAGTCTCATTAGTAATTCAAACTCTTTCACTTCTACAGTACAATGTAGAAGTTTCTCCTTATATTTTTTCACTCCTTTTTATTTAACTCACTCCTCTTCATTAATCACTGCTTAAAGTCTATTCCGGTTAAAACAGCTTTCTTGCAGGGCCTTAACCTTACTTACTTATCAAAGAGAAATTGAACTAGACCATAAAAATGTAATAAAACATCAAACTAAAACTAACTTAAGTTTACGCAACAAATGGCCATACACACATATATATATATATATATATATATATATATATATATATGAACTAGCTAATAAAACATCAAACTAAAATATTATTATATATTTATATATATATATATATATATATATATATATATATATATATATATATATATATATATATATATATATATATATATATATATATATATATATATATATATATATATATATATATATATATATATACAAATACAAAGAATGGTAAAAGAGCAATGCATGTTACAATAATTAAGACTTTAGCAGATAACAGAATCACTATTATGACAAAGTTGTTAACGACGCTTAGCACCGCTGGACGAAAAACTCACATATCAAATCCCATTCTCCATTGGTGATGTACCCACTGATGTCTCCGCCTTCTTCGTTCTGAAGCTGAAGGTCGATCTGGAAGAGAAAAAGAAAATAATGATGTTGGGGGACATCACGACTTCATCGCTAGTGTTCATTCATTCGTAATAAAGCCTGGACTCGACTATTTTTTTTTCTCCTTTATTCCATAACTATTTTTTAATTTTTCTGTTTATTTACACTGTTTACTATGGAATACTCACCATACACACATCCCGTAAGTAAGTAGTGCCGTCAGTGCACCTCACGCGGTGCACTGCAGGCATTACTTAAGGTTCATTGCAGTGTCCTTTCGACCCCTAGCTGCAACCCCTTTTATCCCTTTTACAGTACCTCCATTCATATTCTCTTTCTTCCATCTTGCTATCCAACCTCTCCTAACAACTATTTCATGTTGCAACTGCTTTGAGGTTTTCCTCCTGTTACACCTTTCAAACCTCCTTTACTTTCAATTTCCCTTTCATCGCTGAATGACCTCATAGGGCCCAGTGCTTGGCCTTTGGCCTAAAATCTATAATCCGATTCAATCGAGTAATGCGTTCGACGAGGATCAAGGCACAGAAAATGACGTATCAGAATGTCATCACAATAATTCTCTTTATCCGACAAGTCTTTAAACGTTACAGTGCTAACAGAAGAATGACGATATTAAAATGGACTGTCATCGATGGGCGGAGTTCATCCCCCCGCCCGGCTGATGAAGAGTTAGAGGAATTTATTTCTGGTGATAGACATTCATTCTCTTTAATGTGGTTCCGATGTAAGTCCCGTTTTAACGGTTAGCCACGTAAAATAAGTCTAATCCTTCGAAGCCCTAGGAGAGCTGTTAATCAGCTCAGTGGTCTGTGAAAACAATATACTCAACTTTTTTTCTTACGATAAGGGCATGCTTCCAGTTCACTACTACAGCTTCGAGTAACATTTAAAATAACAAAAAGAAAACAGAAACTTAACGTTACTGGCCGCCTTCTTCGTAAACAAATTTTATTTTCACCCACATAAATATTTTAGAACTGCCGTAGGAATAGTTACTTAGAAATATTCAATTCTCTATATCCTCTTCTTCTTCTTCTTCGTTTAACGTGCTTTTTCCCATTTTTCATACTGGGTAAGCACGATGCCTTCTTTCGAAGGACTTTCATTATTAGTCCTGATTACAACCACGCGGATTAATCTAAACGATAATTTACAAGGCTGAGAATTTGTATGCGATTGTAATTTAACTAGCGTGCAGTTTGTCTCCTTCGAACGGGTTCAGGATGCCCCAAAAAAAGGCGAAGGAATTAACAGCAATACTGAAGAGACTAGATCTCGCCGTTGCTGTTCTCTGAAGTGGAAATTAGCAAAACAAAACTGCTCTTAACTATGAAGTAAATATTATGCATTTAATTTTATGGCAAAATATATAAATGAAATCATTATTTTCGCTTTGCATTAAAAATGGTTTACATATTTCCTTTACGAGGAAAACTTTTTAATTCGTTTTATCAAGTTTTTTTTTTCTTTTGCTTTGCCAAAAATAAAAATAATAATAATTCAATGTAAAAGCAACATCGAGTCGTGTTACCATTTCACACTATAATTTACACACACACACACACACACACACACACACACACACAAATATATCCATTTTGGCGCGAACTAATCACGAGAAAAGGTTCAGGAAACAAACAAATGTACATTACTTAGGCGTTTTTTTTTTTTTTTTTAATGGTTTAGGTCTATCGGTCCTTTCTTTTCCCTTTTCTTATGCTCGACGGACCTGGGCTAGAAATGAGCATTAGCAATTGAATGCCCTTCCGAAAGGCCTGTACTAAGTTAAAGAAAGGAAAGAAAAAAAAACAGCGCCTAAGTAATATACATTTGTTCGTCTCCTAACCCTTTTCTCGTGATTAGTTCGCGCCAAAACGGATATATTTGAGTGTTTTTTTTTTTTGCGTGTAAATTATAGTGTGCAATGGTAACATCACTAGATGCTGCCTTTACGTTAAATTATTTTTATTTTTCTGGCAAAACAAATGAAAAAAACTTGATAAAATTAATTAAAAAGTTTTCCTCGTAAAGGGAATGTCTAAATCATTTTTAGTGCTAAAGCAAAATGAATTCATTTATATATTCATATAAAATTAAATGCATAATATTTCCTTCACAGTCCAAAGCAGAAGCTTTGCTTTGCTAATTTCCACTTAGAAAAAAAAAATTATTTCAGCATCAAAACTTTAAAAATTTATCTTTGAATAAATATACCCTAAGTCCAAAAATGTTATTAAGTAAAACTTTCAAATAAAAGAAAATCTCACACAGAGAAATGATAAATAACACTTCCAGTTTGAAAAAAAACACGGAGTTTAAATATTCCAGAATGTGAAAAGACAAGATCATAATTTCTGTGCACAAAGTGTTAGCGAAATGCCTTGATTGAAAAAAAAAAATTTTCTTGCTAGACCTTAACATTTTTCCAGGTCGATTTTGGACAAACATTCCACAGTCCACTGCCACAGAATATCTTTGCAATGGTTTCCAATACATAAATGGCAAAACCATTAAAATGAGTACAAAGGATGTATCATCGACGGTTATTCTGCCTTAAAATGGAAGACTGCAGTATCTGCAAAAATACAAACCTGAGAAAAGTGGTAGATGTTGCAGTTTTCCCTTGCCTTACTACTGATTTTGCAGATACTGCAAATGGGACCCCTAAATAAAGCACTGAAGAATGATTCTGAAACTGCAGTAACTTGTGTATTAGCGTTTCACGAGCCCATTAGGTGGCATATCTCAATTTCGAAAATTTTGCAGACACTGCAGTTTTCCATTTTAGGGCAGTATTGTCTTTAGTCATCCTCTTTCGAAGAAATGTATAAACAGTTCAATTAAAACTGTCCTCCAATCTCTTAATGAAACAAGTATAAAACCGTTTAAAATTTACAAATATTTAATAGGTAACAATGTAATAACAAAAAGTAGCAACAAATAATTTTAATAATTTATTCACTTCAAAAGCATGAATATATAAACAACCGTCTAACTTTGATATCACTAAGGAAATAGAAAAAAAAGAGAGCCCATACAATAATAATGTAGCTGAAACGGATATAATATTCAACACAAAAGTGGCAGCCAATCGGTTTTCTTGAATCATCTGACCGATGTCATTTGGGAACCCTTTATCAAAAAATAATCGTTGATAATGCTCCCAGAAAAAAAGTAAAAAAAAATGCGAAGTGTCTTCGGGGCAATCGAGGTTTCTGTACAGCGCATAATCAAGGCCACCGAAAATAGATCTATCTTTAGGTGGTCTCGATATAATGCTGTATGAGCCGCTGCCCATGAAACTCTCAGCCGCCCGTGGTGGCATGTGTTGTTGTGTTGCCAGAAGCACGATTATGGCTAATTTTAACCTTAAATAAAAAAAAAAACTGCTGAGGCTAGAGGGCTGCAATTTGGTATGTTTGATGATTGGAGGGTGGATGATCAACATACCAATTTGCAGCCTTCTAGTGTCAGTAGTTAAGATCTGAGGGCGGAAAGAAAAAAGTACGGACGGACAGACAAAGCCGGCACAATAATTTTCTTTTCAGGAAAAAAAAAAAAAAAACTTTAATGACTTCCAGTTCGCACTCTTTGATTGTACTGGTATACTGGCGGTCCTATCTATGAAGGGGGTCACCTGTCTTCCACCGCTGATTTTCCAGCCTTCAAGAATTACCTGACAAAATATAGCTTTGGTATATTTAGATCATGAGAAATTAAAGCTTTCTCGGAATGGACCGGAATACAGAGTTTAGGCCAAAGGCCAAGCACTAGGAGCTATGAGGTCATTCAGAGCTGGAAAGGAAATTGAGAGTAGAAAGGTTTGAAAGGTGTAACGGGAAGAAAACCTCGCGGTTGCACCATGAATCAATTGCTAGGAGAGGGTGGATAGCAAGATGGAAGAGAGATGATATGAATGGAGGTATAGTAAAAGGAATGAAAGGGGTTGCAGCTAGGGACCGAAGGGACGCTGCCAACAACCTTTAGTAATGCCTACAGTGCACTGGCGGCACTAACCCCCTAAGGGGTTAAAGCTTTCTTGACTTCCTGAAGAATATTTTTAAGACTACTATATTCAATAAGTCGTCGGTCCATTACTACCAAAATAACATGGAGTCCACAACGTAAAGCATGCAGCCTTTACAGCTGTTTAAAACGTTGAAAGCTCTCTGGTCCTCAAAAGCAGCACGGAATAATGAAGGTACAAGCAGAGGACACTGCAAAACACTCTGGATGGAAATGTTCACATATAACGAACAAGAGCCGAAATGCTTCACTCCATTAATGACTCCTGAAATGAAGTTGTCTCTCGGTGTTTACGTTATCGTCAAAAATTAATTTAGAACACGAAAAAGCCCTATTAATTAGTCACTCGGCTGCAAAACCCAATCCAATCCCCAATCTCCCCCCGCCACACAAACCTGACAGAACTGATGTTCCTCCAGCAAGCTTTTAAAACGACCGTCCTGAAGTTACATGAGAATAAATTCTCTAACTTTCCGCGCGTTCATTCGCAAAGAAAAACTAACTTGGCAAGTGATCGGGACCAGCTTTTAACTTCTTTACTACAGCCGGGACTTAGTCCCACCGGTCGCAAATTCCTGAGAATTATGCTAGTATTGCACCAGACCCTATTTATTTATTTTTTTTGCCATGTCCCTAAGTTAGGTTAGGTTAGGTTGGGTTGGGTTGTGTTAAGTTAGGTTAGGTTAGGTTGGGTTAGGTTGGGAAAAAATTAAAATTTCCACAGTCATTTGGTGTGGGAAACTTAATGAGTGTGAGAAACATAATGAGATTATTTTCAAGAAAATTCTATGGTTAATTTCTAAAATATGGCTTCCCGCCTTCTTCACGGAAAGGTTAAGTATACCTTAGTTTTAGCAGACCACTGAGCTGATTAACAACGCTCTCCTAGGGTCAAAATAAAGGGAAAACGGACTTCTTTTACGTGGCTAAGAACAAATTGGTTACTTAGCAACGGGACCTACAGGTTTTGTGGAATCGAACCACATTATAACGCGAGAAATGAATTTCTATAGGCGTTTGAAAGCGAATTTCTATCGCCATGAAATAAATTCCTAAAATTCATCAGCCATTAAAGGAATTGAACTCCGGTCCATCGAGGACAGTCCGCCGCTCTTGTTTCCGGCGTCACCTAACGAAGAGCTTTTCTGGAAGGTCCCAGTACTCCATTTATATCTCTTGCTAATGGCCCCAGTCAGCGAATTATTTCAAAATTCAACGGTCCCCTGCGTCAAAATAAAATCATGGAAAACTGGAGTAGCAAAGTCAACTGTTAGAAGTTCATTTACCAAATTGTCTCAGATTATTATTATTAGATCGGAGCTGGAGGGACGGTGTTTGTTGAGATCGCTTCAAGGGCGTGAAAATATCCAACGCCGAAGTCGGTAATTGTAATTGGGCGTTTGAGAGCGAAGTCGTTTCCCGAATGAATGGAGACCGTAAAATGACCGCTGACCATTAAAGAGAATTGTTGCTGAAGATGAATGTGATAACGAGGTTGTTCAGGCGAGTCATTTGTTTCCGGCGTGTTTTCTATTTCTGTATTTTCTGGGAGGATCAACAGGCCATTTATACTCTTGCTCATGCATTCAACTTTTAGATGTCGCATTCAAATGTTATTATAGTAAAATTCCTCTATCACTTTGTTTCTTAGGGCAGTGCCTAGCATCATGCATTCAACTGTTAGAAGTTATCATTAACTCAACTGTTAGAAGTTATCATTTATTCAACTGTTGGAAATTATCATGCATTCAACTGTTAGAAGTTATCATGCATTCAACTGTTAGAAATTATCATGCATTCAACTGTTAGAAGTTAGCATTCATGCAACTGTTAGAAATTATCATGCATTCAACTGTTAGAAGTTATCCTGTAAGAGAAATGCCTGGCATCACGCATTCAACTGTTAGAAGACAGGCCACCACCGGACCGTGGTTAAAGTTTCATGGGCGAACATCGCAATGAAATAAATACCTCTTGAAATCACCAAATATCACAGCAAAAGAATGATAAGAAAATTCTTGTTTAACCAGCAATCAAGTTTAAAATATATATGTTAATTAGGGTGGTAATGCTTCATTTAGGGAAACGGGACTATCAATCGCAGAAACATAGAGCCAAACGAAACAACCTTATTTATTATCAATCTGTCTCCAACTTCTTGCTCTGGCGGAGTAAATACCAACTAACTATAACAATTCCTTATTTTCTCTTCTGACAAAAACAGCATCTAACAAATACGCCGAAGTTTCTTCGGCGCAATCGAGTTTTCTGTACAGCCACTACAGCGTGTAATCGAGGCCACGGAAAATAGATCTATCTTTCGGTGGTCTCGGTATAATGCTGTATGAGCCGCGGTCCATGAAACTTTAACCACGGCCCGTTGGTGGCCTGTCCTATATCGTTCCAGAAGCACGATTATGGCTAACTTTAACCTTAAATAAAATAAAAACTACTGAGGCTAGAGGGCTGCAATTTGATATTTTGATGATTGGAGGGTGGATGATCAACAGTAGAATTTAAGCCCTTCCTCAGGGAGATTTTAAAAGTTCTGAGGAGGACAGAAAAAGCCGGCACAATAGTTTTCTTTTACAGAAAACTAAAAACGTAAATTGCTATTGAAGTTCGCTTGCTCTAAAAGGATAACGTGTTTATTGCTATAACTGCTGTCGGAAAATATTTTAATTCATCATACACACACCATACTAAATCAAGCACTGGAGAGACCGCATCGTCAACAGAGAGATGTGGCTTAATGCAATTATGATCATTACGCAATCGAGAGAGAGAGAGAGAGAGAGAGAGAGAGAGAGAGAGAGAGAGAGAGAGAGAGAGAGAGAGAGAGAGAATGACTTAGGTAATCAGGCCCCCAATGGAACCCCTAATACAACGGAGCTGCAGTTTCCACAGGGTCCTTTATGATCTAATCTACGGGCGAAGGACCCCGAGGCATCTTCAGATCCTGTAGCCTAGAGGTGCCACCAGCCTTGATAGGCACGGAATGATATTTGGGGGGGAGGGGGGGGGAGGGGGAGGGAGAGAGAGAGAGAGAGATCGAGGAAACCGCATCTGTCACTACACACCAAATTAACCTCATCAGGGAAAGGGCTCGAATTCTCATCGTCTAGGTTATCTGCGACAACAGAGTTCCACAGTTAATGACTTCGTTTTCTGTCTTAATTGCACCAAGAGCGGAAGGGAAAACGGGAATCTTTGGGTCGATTGAGTTACTAATTTCTGTGGTTAATTTCCAAATTCGTGCGGTATTCCTCTCGCATTCTTTCTTCAAACTTCGTTTTACTAAGCTTTGAGTTTTCTGTGATTTCCATTGGAAAAAAATCGCAGAACTTATGAATGTAGATACAGATAGATTCAAAATGTACAAACTTCGTTTTCCCAGGTTTTGAGTTTTCTGTGATTTCCATGGGAAAAAATTTACTTTAACCAGGGTATATAAAATGTACTTTAACACTAAGGTAATCAGGCACACTATGATACGCATTAAATAATCTGCCTTGTCTATCATAAACACTGTGTACCTTAGGTCTATTGCCATCCAACCTGGTCTGGAGAAAGACCACTGGAAAACCACAAGATGGTAATATTTCAATTTCATCAACATTGTGAATATTTGTGAAATAGGCTATCATAAGACCTTGACAAAGACTTCTTCCTATCAATCACCCGTAGTCTAGGTCGTGCAGTGAGGGGACTCTAGAACGTGTCAATACCCTCAACTAATTCTTTCCGTTTTCAGTAAAACTGGAATGGTTTTCCCGATAATGTCAACGCATCTTTTACTGCGTAACTTTCTACAGCTTCCTAATTGCTAATACCAACTCGTGCAGTGCAATTAATAGCTCGAGGGGAATTTGGATTTTGTGGAAATTTTGCTTAGCATTTGTGATTATCTCGTTAATCTTGCGTTTTATGTTTTTATGTTTTCTTACATTTTCTAAAGTTTCAGCAGTAGTACTATAAACATTTTGTGGGAATGCGGTGGGTTTCCTATAACTTTTTTTTTTTTTTATTTTTGCAGCGTATCTTATCTTCAATTTATTATTCATAAACTTCTGATGGTTGTAAGCTAACCGTTTGTAATAAACGCATCCTTTCATTAAGAATGGTTTTTCAGAGTTTATGAGACGTATTCATGAGCTTACGATGAATATAGCAAAGTTATATATATTTTTTATTTTTAAGCTTTTGATCGTTATTTATATGATAGGAGTCCCCGGTCTATTAATAAGCTTTTTTCAGCATTTATTAGTAATGTACCTTTCATGGACTAAGCATTAATTCTAACGTTCATCAGCTGATAATTACTTTGAGTCAGTATGTTGAGATTATTTTTACATTTCATCAGATGTTTTCAAGTAGAAATTAGCTTTTTACTGATGCGTGGGTTTTTTTTTCCCACATTTCCAAAGGGATGTTAACGAGCAGGCCTGAAGGGATCAGGCTGCTCAGTAATGCAAATAATAGAAGTAACAAAAGACTGATAAATTTGCGAACCAAGAAACAAAAATAGATGAAAAATTTAGCAGTGCTACAAAAGCAGCTCCGTGCTATGAGCTGTTGTTGTATCCCATGCCATAAGAGAATCAAGCAGGAATTTGTTGCAGTTCAGTTCACTTAAACAGCATTCCAGACTGCTGGTATGGGTTTAATCTACTCTGCGCAGGGACGAAGACAACTGCGCAGCATTCCCCGAAGACCCTAATTAATCATCATTACCAGGAGTGGGGTATCATTAGCGGGGCTCCTTCGTCTTTTAAGACGAATTTGCTAATTACAAATGTGCCAGACATTGCGCTATTATGCAAAGTTTGTCTTCGCCCTCCTCCTCAAACAGGGCATAAACTTAGAGACGGGTTAACGCCCCTCCTCTCACTGTCTTTTGTTTTCCTTTTGTTTTTGTCTTGTTTTTGTTTACCCTGCACCGTAATTACATCCCTTCTCTCTCCTTCAAACTTTATCCACAAGAAAATAATGTTTGTGTGTGAGGTATTTAATCCGGTCTTCCAAGAGTGCTTGCGCTGTTGAAAATGAATTCCTAGGCAACAATGTCATGTTTTCAACACTGGACGTAATCCATTCTACTCACACACACAGAGAGAGAGAGAGAGAGAGAGAGAGAGAGAGAGAGAGAGAGAGAGAGAGAGAGAGAGCTGTTCAAAATGAATTCCTAAGTAACGATATCATGCTTTCAACATTAGATGTAATCCATAGAGAGAGAGAGAGAGAGAGAGAGAGAGAGAGAGAGAGAGAGAGAGAGAGAGAGAGAGAGAGAGTATTAATTCTTAACTGAACAGAATTTACCACACCTACTCCTCTCAAGTAATGTTGAAATTAATGCAATTATTTTTCATGCTATGATACCATCCCAACTACACCATTACAGATTTGTAAAAGGAAAGACATTCACGGCATTTCACCCTACTTCATATAAAAAAAAACACCTCCATTAACATAACTACAACAAGATCCGCTCGTTTCATATTATCACCAACGTTGCACTTGGGAGAAATATCAGTGAATGCTTGGAAACAAAGACAGTAAAACTCAAACAACAGCAAACCCTTTTAATTGACTACAACAGCAAGAGACGAAACGAAGGGCACTCTGGCGGAGATTTCTCCCAGACGCACCTCTGGCAACGTCGGAACAAAACCGTTGCCTTGGAGACGGATTTGACATTCTGTGTCTCGTTTTTTTTTTTTATGAATGAAATCTGGGGCTGAACACTCAAGCTGTGTGGAGCATCGACTAACGTCTTGTTCTCAAGAGTTCAGAAATTTGCTTTCCTTTTAAAAATACCTGTTTGAATTGCAGTTGCAAATGAGGTGGCATCGATAATGTTATGCTGGTTAATCTGCCGCCTCCGAATATCTGCTGACGTATTTCTAGGTGATGGGAAATTCGTATTGGTCGTATAATTCAAGAAATTTCACCTTATTCAAATCGAAACTGGATTTTCATAGTTTACAGAATAAGCAAATCTTTCTTCGTAAAAAATTACTACTAAATTTTTTTGTCTTTTCCGCGATGGCCTGTCCGTTTTGTTTTCTACAGTGCTAAATAGAACTGCGAATGATCTAAAGGATTTAACAAACAACAACGACTGTGTTCTTCAAGTAAAATAAACTACTGATAAACTTAATACTACATAAAATCATATTAGACGGGACGTACGATATTACACTAAGGTTACTTGTCCATCTCATGTCAACACCAATATGGATGTATTTTATATTCTAATCCTTATCATCTTGGTAAAACTTAAGCAATGTTTGCAAATCCACTAAAAATTGGGCATTTTAATTCTTGGATCAATATTTTCACCTGCTGATGTGCATCCATGTAAGTACAGAGCAAGGTCAATCTTATCTTGACCCTCTTTTACAAACACACACACACACAAACATATATGCAAATGGGTGTGTTACTTTAAATATTAAACATCACTTCCACCCTGAGTGTTTAAATAAATGTTCTACTGTTAACCTGCAAATGCCAGAAAATGTAAAAAGAGGAATTTTAACCACGAAATTGCAAATGGGATATTTTTACCACTAGCGAGCAGTCAGTTTGTGCGGCCAATTTTGTTTCTGACCACTAGCGAGCAGTTAGTCAGTTTGTGCGACCAATTTTGTTTCAGACCACTAGCGAGCAGTTAGTCAGTTTGTGCGACCAATTTTGTTTCTGACCACTAGCAGTCGAGTGCAGGCCAATTTGTTTCTGACCACTACCAGTTTTGTTTCTGGACCAATTTTGTTTCAGACCACTAGCGAGCAGTCGGTTTTGTGTTTCTGACCAATTCTTAGTTTCAGACCACTTTTGTTTCAGACCACTAGCGAGCAGTCGGTTTTGTGTTTCGACCACTAGCGATTCTGTTTCAGACCACTAGCGAGCGAGCAGTCAGTTAGACCACTGCGACCAATTTTGTTTCAGACCACTAGCGAGCAGTTAGTTTGTGCGACCAATTTTGTTTCAGACCACTAGCGAGCAGTCGGTTTTGTGCGACCAATTC